>NC_135861.1:22040430-22410430 GCF_031162955.1 Sander vitreus | reverse complement strand
ATGTCATACTACCCAATCACTTACACATGACTCTCGAGACTGGCCATGATAGCTTAGCTTAATTCTTCATCATCAGAAGACAAATCTGAGATAGAACCCATGGTCGAAAGGTAGGTTGTATAGTCATCGTTGCTGGCTGATTGAATCTGGTTAACTGTGGCAACATTTTCCACGTGCTGGTCTGGTCATGGTGTCACCGGACCCTTGCTGTGATGCAGAGGGCTGGTTTGGTCTGGTCATGTTGCCACTGGACCCTTGCTGTGATGCAGAGGGCTGGTTCGGTCTGGTCATGGTGTCACTGGACCCTTGCTGTGATGCAGAGGACTGGTTTGCTCTGGCTCTCCTTGTGAAAGATACCTAGAAACCTGCTGTGTTGATGCAAGTTGGGCTCCCCTAGCCCTCGTAGTCATAAAGTTGTTGGTCTGATTGGCAGTGGTAGCTGTGTGGTCATTCGCTGATGACGTGTCAACTTCTACACAATTGTCCTCTGAATCTGAACTGTTAAACTAAAACAAAACAAACTAAAAAGGGAAAAGTAAATGACAAAAATGTTATCAAAAAATAAAGGGGCTAAACAAATTGACCAAACCATGAAAACTGTGTTCTCCAAACCAAGCAAAAAGCTCTGCTTTACAATTATTATTTGTTTAAAGCTTACAGGAACTGGAAGGATGGTCGATGGTCTAATGTACACAGCCTTTGATCTTAATACTTTGTGAATCATAAAGCCATTCAGTTCCTGTCCTTCGCGCAACTTCGGTGAAACCAATTTGTTTCCACATCAAAAGTTCAATACTGGGAAGAAAAAAAATGGAAAAACAAGAAAAAATTAAATTTCAAAACAATTATGTGTCAATTAACCCATGTATATTCAGAATATTTCAACAATACCTGACATCCTCAGGAATTCCGTCCTTGAATGCGTCCCTAACTAACTAACTAACTGGTGAGGGTGCTGATTTGCAACCAACTGGTAGGCTACCCACATAGGGTGGCAGGTAACAAGGTGGTTTAAAGAGGTGGGAAAAAGCGATCACGGACACAGATTTAAACTGCTGGACTGTTTCACTTTGAAACGCTCTTTTATACAGATGCAGTTCATTTCTGATCATAAATCTCTAGAGCCTTTTCCAGTGTTCTGCCCTGTAATCACAGACTATCCACTTGCCTCTGCAGACACTGATATCGCGCCACATCCAGCGTCTTCCTCCCAAAGGCGAGAGAAGTGAGCAGAGGAGACAGTCCCTAACATGGCATGCATTTATAGATCCACAGCAGGAAATGCAATTCCTGTCAGTGAGCTACTGTTGGGCAATTAGACCAAGTTAATGTCACTTTACTAGCTAAAGTATTAATAGCATGGCATATTATACAGGATTTTTTATATTTTGAGTCCACCACGATAGTTTTAGAATGTGTGAGTCCAGCGTGGTCCAAAGAGAATGCAAAAACAACGTTAACTAAGCAACTCGTGGTTTGATAAAACAATACTAAGATTAATGTCACTAGACTTTGCACTTGAGCAACCTTACATTGAGGTAAGTGCGGTAAATAACATACATATAACGTTAACTAAAATAATACCAGTAAGCTGCTTTACAGCTGTTACGGGTGTATCCCTTGGCAATGTCACGTTGTTAGCTAGCTAACTGACGTTAGCTCTTAACGTTACATGAGTTGAGTTATCAGATATTCCAAATGGGGGCACACGTCAATGTAGCTAGCTACGGTAGCTAGCTAAATGTTGAAACGAAATTAACGTTAAGGCAATAGCCATGAGAATGTTTACTTTTTGACACGTGCATTGCCTTATTAACGTTACTTACAGCTTACTTGGCTTTGAAGCAGGAAAAATCGGTGGCTTCAATAAAACAATATCCCCGGCTACAGAAATAGACAGAAATAATTTTACCTTAATGGGTAAAGTTAAGCTCACCTCTTCCTTGACTTTGAAGTCCATTCACCGAAATACTGCTGAGTTTGATATCGGGGTTGCATAACTTGGCTAGCATTAAGACTAGCGCCTGGCAGAGTGCTGCTGCCGCTTGTTGATGCACCTGATCCAGGTCTGAAGAGCCGGCGCATTTCATCGTCAACATTAGCATTAGAAATAGCCCCTGTGGATGGCTGTCGTCATTGATTCAACATTTCTGACAATGACGTCACAGCATTTGGAGTATTCAAAAATGTATTAATGAGTCCAATGGCTTCATTAAGCCGTCCACTGTCTGCCATCTTGTCATATCACGGCTCGTCTTGAAAGGGAAGGTGGGCCGTCAGCTACATTCTTCTTCATGTATAAGCCAATCAGGAACTGAGAATTTAGAACTATTTCCTTTTCAATCAAACTGCCTTCCGTTTCAATCAAACTCTCACATGCACACTACTATACTCTCTCACATACACTACTATACTCTCTCACATACACTACTATACTCTCTCACACACACACACACAACTATATTCTCTCGCATACAATGCTATACTCTCACACACACTACTATACTTTCTCACATACACGACTATACCCTCTCATACATACATGTTAAAGGATTATAATAGTGTGTGTGTATGAGTATTTTGGTGTATAAGCAAGCTTATGAGTGTGTGTAAGACGAAAGTATGAATTACTTCCTATACGGCCTCTCATAGACGAGTGCATTAACAAGTATGGCTGTGCTGTTAGGTGTGAGAGACGGACAGAAACAGTTAATGTTGCGTAGGTGGAAGTATGCAGACCGAGTACTATTATTGATGTGAGATTTGAACAATAGAGTGCTGTCAAGGATGACACCTAGACTATTAACATGTATTTATGACATATAATACAATGACATGTTTTATTACACTTTTATGACATACTATACTATGACATGTTTTATGAGTTTTTATGAAATACTATACTATGACATGTTTTATGACATTTTTATGACAAGTTCTAGTATTCTATGACTTTTTTCATGACATTTTTATGGCATACTATTGACCTTAGTGTGGGCCAGAAAGGCAGCTTCACCTAATAGGTCTGTTTTCTGTAAAAGGCCCACTAAGACCTTGTCATAAGCATACAATCTAAAATGACCTACTATACTACGTCATTTTCTATGACATATTATTGCAAATTTATAAAGATATTTTTACAGAAGCTATAGCTGTCTAAGATCATATTGTACGCAAATATAAAATGAGGATTTTATCCAGTTCATGTTGCAAATATATTTCTTTTTCTAGTTTGGTCTCTGAACCTTGTCTATTGCTGCACCAGAAAAATAACTTGTTTGAACTTGGTCAAGTATATGTAATGTTTTAATAGTTTTTATTTTTATTTGTGTTGCTAGGTAACATCTAGAAAGCTTATGTCTGAAACTGTGAAATTGGCACACATACTACAGACAATAAGAAAGGATTCAAATACAGTGGGTACGGAAAGTATTCAGACCCCTTTAAATTTTTCACTCTTTGTTTCATTGCAGCCATTTGCTAAAATCAAAAAAGTTCATTTTATTTCTCATTAATGTACACTCAGCACCCCATCTTGACAGAAAAAAACAGAAATGTAGAAATGTTTGCAAATTTATTAAAAAAGAAAAACTGAAATATCACATGGTCATAAGTATTCAGACCCTTTGCTCGGTATTGAGTAGAAGCACCCTTTTGAGCTAGTACAGCCATGAGTCTTCATGGGAATGATGCAACAAGTTTTTCACACCTGGATTTGGGGATCCTCTGCCATTCTTCCTTGCAGATCTTCTCCAGTTCTGTCAGGTTGGATGGTGAATGTTGGTGGACAGCCATTTTCAGGTCTCTCCATAGATGCTCAATTGGGTTTAGGTCAGGGCTCTGGCTGGGCCAGTCATGAATGGTCACAGAGTTGTTCCGAAGCCACCTCTTTTGTTATTTTAGTTGTGTGCTTAGGGTCATTGTCTTGTTGGAAGGTGAACCTTCAGCCCAGTCTGAGGTCCTGAGCTCTCTGGATGAGGTTTTCTTCCAGGATATCTCTGTACTTGGCCGCATTCATCTTTCCTTCAATTGCAACCAGTCGTCCTGTCCCTGCAGCTGAAAAACACCCCCATAGCATGATGCTGCCACCACCATGTTTCACTGTTGGGATTGTATTGGGCAGGTGATGAGCAGTGCCTGGTTTTCTCCACACATACCGCTTAGAATTAACGCCAAAAAGTTCAATCTTGGTCTCATCACACCAGAGAATCTTATTTCTCATAGTCTGGGAGTCCTTCATGTGTTTTTTGGCAAACTCTATGCGGGCTTTCATATGTCTTGCACTGAGGAGAGGCTTCCGTCGGGCCACTCTGCCATGAAGCCCCGACTGGTGGAGGGCTGCAGTGATAGTTGACTTTGTGGAACTTTCTCCCATCTCCCTACTGCATCTCTGGAGCTCAGTCACAGTGATCTTTGGGTTCTTCTTTACCTCTCTCACCAAGGCTCTTCTCCCACGATTGCTCAGTTTGGCTGGACGGCCAGGTCTAGGAAGAGTTCTGGCCGTCCCAAACAAAGGTGTGTGCCTTTCCTAATCAAGTCCAATCAGTTTAATTAAACACAGCAGAACTCCAATGAAGGAGTAGAACCATCTCAAGGAGGATCAGAAGAAATGGACAGCATGTGAGCTAAATATGAGTGTCACAGCAAAAGGTTTACATTTCTACATTTCTGTTTTTTTCTGTCAAGATGGGGTGCTGAGTTAATGAGAAATAAAATGAACTTTTTTGATAACTTTTTTTTTTAGCAAATGGCTGCAATGAAACAAAGAGTGAAAATTTTAAAGGGGTCTGAATACTTTCCGTACCCACTGTAATTAAGTTATTTTCGTCTTAAAATCCATGCTTTTTAGAGAACTTTGGTAAAATTATTACAATTCATTTAAACAGCAATTTCATTGGTGAAGGGCTACCTAACTCTCAAAAATCTCAAATGTCAGAAAATTGTTTTTTAAATATTCCCTATAGATGATGGTAATGTACTATTTGCAACAAGATAAAATAAATAACATAACAACAACAAATTGTTTGTCACATATGTGATTTGTATTATATGGGCAACACCAACACACAAACACAAACACATCCTGCACCTTGTGAATCACCACATACTGTTTCTTTATTGACATTTCAGCACTGTTTAAAATCTTAATTTAGGAGTAGCCTCTGTAAAAATGGAAGAAACCCAAAGGTAGAAGATAAGCTCAGTTAGCAATCAGCGCAGGCAGTCAAGGCAGCATGAGGAGCAGGACGAGATGACCCTTACTTGTTCTCTTTTAGCACAGCAGGTCAATGAACCAACAGCAGACTGCATATCTTTTTCATTGATTGACCTGTCAGAGCACGTCAATGCACACATGAACAGAATAAGCCCTGCTGTTACACACCGCTCACACATGAACTCACAAATCTCTCTCCTCAAACTACAAAGAAACTGAGGGTGAAGGGAAACCTGCTCCTGCCCTCCCACCAGCCAGACTCCAGGGTTGACAGAAGAAGTCAAGATGGATTAATTCAGGTAACACTCACACAAATATTAGAATTGTCCCATGCTGAATTTTGATCCTGTGTTTAATACATGTGGGTGGGTTTACAACTGATAGCGATCCCCTTTCCCTGCATGCTATCTGGAAAATAGCAGACCTGCCAACATGTACGCATTTTTCGTACTCGGCACGCATTTTGACCCTTAAGTACGCTTGTACGATTCGTTGCTCTCTAGGTACGCATTTTGTTGCATCTTTCATCTTTCATCTATGACGTTGATTCTGCCGCTGAGCCACAGCGTGTAAGTGGAGTGAAAAGCTTTCGGCCAATCAGAGCGCTGTATTTTAACCCTCCTATTTTTTAGCCTAATTGAATTTATGAACATAAATAATGACCTTGACATCATAACAGGGAGTCCAGCTGGGACGAGCTCAGTTAATGATACATATCATACAATAGGGCTATTTGCTATATTTTACTGACATAATGCAATTGTCACCCATGTCAACCTTTTAAAAGCCTATCTGAAAATATCTGACCCATGTTATTTATTAGCCTATAATCATGTCTCTGCCAGGCTTCAATCTTGTGCTTTTTTAGTAGTTGCTTTAGGCCTATTTAATTTATGAGTTGCTTTATGAGTAAATCATTACCTAGACTACTTAATTTCCCTTCAGTAATCAGAAGAAGGGTATGTGTTAACCTGGTCTGACTCTCATCTTTAACACAGAAGTACGTAGGCCTATTTATTAGCTCACTCCACCTCCCATTGGCTAGACTAACAAAAATATATGGCCACAAAATATTGGATAGAATATAAGAAAACATTTGTGTAGTTTCAGTACACCTACAGCTATTCATCTACTCCATTCCTCTACACAGTAATAATAATTTATTGTAATCTAGGAGGTAGTGATGAGCCCAACAATGTATTTGAATATAAATTACATGTATCTAGATTTCCTTTGTGTGTGTGTGTGTGTGTGTGTGTGTGTGTGTGTGTGTGTGTGTGTGTGTGTGTGTGTAACGTAATTCATAATATTTGTAACAATATGCAGGAATATGAACTAGCCTATCATAATCTCCCCCCTCTCCACCTACATTTTCAGATTGCACACTCCATGTGTATATTATAGTGTTAGGTATCTCATAGGTTTCTCACTGGTGGGTGGGCAACGGTGGAGCGTACATTGGCGTACATTGTACTCATAACATTTCTTCAAGGTTGGCAGGTCTGAAATATGTTGATCTGTCTTTTAATATCAGACACGACTGAAAGAGATCTTCTCTTATTTTAAAGTAATAGTCAGACATTTGAGGAGATATTCTTATTTGCTTTCCTGCTAAGTTAGATGAGAAGAGAAGTACTACTTTGGTGTTTGTACAATAAATGAAGCTAAAGTATAATAGCCAGCAGCCAGTTAGCTTATAGCATAAAGACTGGGAATAGCTTGCCTGGCTCTGTTGAAAGATAACAAGAAATCTAAAGCTCACTATTAAACATGTCTCGTTTTTTTAGTCCACACAAAAATCTAAGTAAAAAGCAACGTGTTCTTCTCACCCGTTTCCTTTGTTTATGCTAAGCTAAGCTAACTGGCAGCTGACTTTTAGTACTTAGCCTATTTAAAAATGTGTTGTGTTGTGTGTTTTTTTGTACATATTGAAGATATCATGAGCTTTGAAATGTGCTGGTAGGCAGATTGTGTTATCTTTGGATAGAGCCAAGTTAGGTGTTTCCCTATGTCTTTATGCTAAGCTAGGCTAGCCATCTCCTGACTTTAGCTTCATATTTATAGGCGAGATATGGTATCAGTCTTCTCATCTAATTTGGCAAGAAAGGTAATAAGCATGTTTCCCAAAAGTCAAACTATTCCTTTAACTGAAAAAAACTAAAATGACAGAAGAAAAGCTTCTCTCTCCGTCTGGTTGGGTTTTATTTTGGCTACAGTGCTTAAGCTGGGATAAGGCCGACCTAGACAAAACTAACATACACAAATGGCACTGTGACTGTTGCCAGGAGAGGTGATATTGTCATATACTGTAATGTGAGTGTGGGGCGAGATTAAGGGCTGTATTTTCTCCCTTTGTGCATTTGACCAGAGCATCCCATGATGTTAATGTCACGGGCATCACCAATTTTGTAAAAGCTTATTATAAGTCTGCTGAATGAAATGGTCAGCATTATGCAAACTCTAGACTCCATAAATACACCAATTAATCTTTCCATTTTAGTAGAAAGACTGTATTTTTGAAAAACTATGTAGATCTAAGTAATCAGAATTCATCCATCTGTGTTCTTGTTTAGCAAATAGGCCCAAAAATATTGGAAAAACTAATTCACTCCTGAGAAGTGAATGTGTATTACTTTGCATACTTCAAAATGTTTTTGAATTGATGAATACAATAAAGTGTATATTAGGGGTGGTACAGTTCACAAAACCCACGGTTCGGTTCGTATCACGGTTTTAGGGTCATGGTTTTCGTACGGTTCTTGTTATTTTTTCTTTTAATCTTTAACACTCCAGAAAAATACTTCAGCATATGATAGGCCTATATAGCTTAATTATCCACAATGTAGGATACAGTATTAAATAATTATATAGTTATATCATGTAATCATGCACAAACTGAATTTGACTTGACTTTAAGCACACTATTGGGACCATCTCTGAGGAAAGCTAGGTGAGATGTTGATACAGCAAGAGGGAAGACATTGATGATTTCAACATGCTTTTCATTTATTTGGCAAAAAAAGGAGAATGTGTATTGCCATCTACAGGAATGTGCCTTTTTAGCACATGAAGATTGAAATATTACAGAATATCAATTGAAATAACTTGCATTTATCAAACTGTCAACTTCAGTGTAGCTCTTACAAAAATGTATCCTTTAAAAGAAAAAGAGAGGAACTCTTAAAGCTCCGTCTTTTGAATAAGTCAGAATACGTTAAACATAAAAACAGTTTACATTGTTAGTTAATTTCCTATCCTGGCCTGGACTGGGACACACAGTCATACGGTTTGATAAAGTACTTACTGGACTTATCATTGCACTTACAATAACGAGCGTAGCTGTCCGGTCCTCCTGTACACGTCTCATCTCCGTTTTTTCCTGCATCCACCGTGTGTGTTTGTGTGTGTGTTTGTGTGTGTGCACGCATCAGTTGCGGGGAGAACTGAGCAGCCCTGCCCGCTGCAGAGACCCGACAGGATCTAAACTGCAGCCGCTTCAGCGACTTTTGAGTGAAAAAACGTTACAGTACATTGATGTTAAAATGAATACAGGTTGGCAGGACGGTCTGAAATGTTTTGCAAGGTCTTTAGCTGTACATTTTGTTGGTAACTTGTCCACACCTCTTCTTTCGCGCGAAAGGGAAACGCACTGTCTGAGGTCACATACGGGCACCTGATGGGCACGAGGCTACATTGCGCATGCGTCGAACTGTGCGGCACACACACGCTCCGGACCGAGCGTGCGTGTCCCCCCTCAAAATGATCTCATCTCACTACAATATTTTTTTTCATATAGACAAGAGCAAGATGTTCTGAAATCGAATGTTGTTGTAATATTGGCAATGGTGAAAGAAGTAGATCCCTTCCTTGAGTGAAAGTAGCAATACTACAATGTATAAATTGGCAAAGTATCCCTTTATGTTGAAGTTAAGAGGAAAAATGTACATAAAGTAAAAGTAACGAGTACTCATTCTCTCATTCATGTGAGTGTTGCATGTATTTAAAATCTTGATCTGCAAAGTAACTTTAAATAAATGCAAACTGCAAAGTCATTGTAGCTTTTAAATACATGTAGTAGAATAGAAATATACAGTCACATAAAATTGAAATACTCAGGTATAGTAAAAGTACCCCAGATTCACATTTTTTGTCAAGTCCATCTTCTACATTGAAAGTGTTTTTGGTTGCTGTAATTGTTCTTTCTGTCCGTACTGGCCCTGAAGAGATCCCTTAAGGTGTGGACACACAGAGCCGATAATCGGCCGTTGGACAGTCTGGCGAGGTCAGTGATGCCGTCGTCCGTCCGAGGGGCCGTTGTTCTTCATTTTGGCCGATTTGTATGTATGTATAACGGCGGGGCGGGCACTGCCGGCAGTCGGACTGAAATGACCCATCTGACCCGTTTCCGGGTTAGCACTCTACCGCAAGATTGGGAATGATTGAGATTTCTCTTGGCACAGCTACCAGAAGACTTACAACTTTCAGACAGGTTGCTCACGTCACATTTACATCGTCTCTCTCAGTTGGAGGCTGCGCAGTAATGCTCAGCGCTCACCGGAAAAGTGCTTCTAACATCCTTCACTGGTCTCCGTCCAGAGCAACGGGATCTGTTGGTCCATTATATGGATCATATTCTGAACAAGCCCCCATGACAGTCTGTCTTTGAATTTCCGGAGAAGTCAGACCCATGTGACGCGTTCGTCCAATCAGCTGCCGGTTTTCATTTTTGGGTGACAATACAGATTAGTGCCGCCTGCTGTTATGGAAACGTATTACGTCTCGTCACTTTGGTGTGTTCCGAGGCACTTTTTTGACCAATTTGGGGAGACTGATCAGCCCAACTGCCTTTTCTGTCGACGTTTGGCAGTCGGCTCTGTTTGTCCACACCTAAAAGGATGAGTGACGGTGGACAAGATCCACAGTCCTCATGTACTCATGCATGTAAGTATTGTTTTAATACAGTATAGAGTTTAGAGTTTTTGTGTAGAGTATTTGAGATAAAGTAATTACATTCCAATGATGCATAGTTCTTGAATTGTTGTGCACAAAAACACACACACATGACATAAAACATGTCCTCAATATAATGTTCATGCTCATTACTTCAGTGCGTAGGCATCTGCCAGAGTCAATAGTTCCAAATTTATACCTTCTCATGATGATGAACCAGACAAGATGAGTGATAACAGAGATGCTGTTACACAAGAGAAATAATGGATTAAAAATCCTTGTTTACTTTATATCTCTTACTCAAGGCTTTGGTTAACTAATGTGTTAACTTCTGTGTCTGAGATAAACATAACAGTAGAGAATATTCCCATTCACTAAACAACAAAAGTCATAATCCAAATATTAAACTTCTGGAGAAGTCGGAAGAGGGGATTACGTCTGAAACCTCAGTATCAGATTTGACTATATATATCAGACTGATATTCCAGATGTTTCCATTTCTTAATAATATTAAATTATCTTTTTATCTTAGATTATAAACTGTACTTCAGAATGATGTGAATAACCTACCAAGAGCATCGGGGGGGGGGTACTTATTCTGATATTTTTGATATAAGGTAAGCATATAGCTAGGTATAGACATATCTTCCCTGAGGGAGCTCTGTAGACACAGTCAGACCAGTCATCCATCTACCCAAACAATTTCCACATATTCTCCATCAGTGACTTTCATTTCCTCTATGATGGCCGGAAGGAATGGCCTTAGTCTGTTTGGATATTTATCTAATGGCTGCTTAAGTGGACTGCCGGACCGCCTCTGGACCCAGACCCAGACAAATAGAGATGGCAGTGGCAGTCTGTGTTCCGAGTCCTCTCAAAGTAATGCATTTATACTCTGAATGATCCAAAGTGCGCCACTCTGTGTAATAAGAATAAACAAATAGCCGTACCGCATTGGCTTTATTGTCTTACATCAACGTTGATTTATTCACAGCCGTGTGGGCTATTGTATGCAGATTGCCTGATGTCCCCGCGGTGAACTCCTCACCTAATCCTTTCAGAGAGTAACTGCACTGCAGGGGGGAGTGGGGTCTCACATGAAATGAGAGAGGGTTCAAACAGTCAAGAAAACCACAAAAACGTGCAGGGAAACACTCCTGAAAGTTTACACTGGCCTTTCCACCGGTCAAATTAACAAACGATATTTGATTCATGCAGAGCTTCTAGGGAGCCACAGTTTGGATGGCAGCGGCAGGTAGGATGAGTGCTATGATATAATGAGAGTCATTTTAAAAAGGCATAAAGGCGTCTAAAAGCTGAGATTGGAAGTGATCATGTTTCCTCCTGGGTCAGTAAGACCACACCCCGGAGAGAACAGCTGCAGCTGACCACATTATGGATGGCGAGGGACAGAGATAAAGGAGTGAAGCTCTGGGCCCATAGTACTGCCTGAAATCAGATTTAGATTCCATTCTTACGTCCAAATCATATTATGCTCCACAGCTATTCACAGAGTAGCTATCTATCACTCACATACACACACACTGTCAACATGATCCGACCATCTGTCAGTACACAGAGCTTTAAGATACGGCCCTGATGGAGCTACTGCTTATTGCTTTAACATCCTCTCTGCTGCTTGCGTGGATGCTTTGATGTAGAAAACAGATACAGAACTCTAAATTGTTGCATCAACACATTCAACTATATTAACAAGCAAGAACAGCATTTTTTGCATTAAATCGATTAAATCTTTTCATCAGAAATAAGCAAAAATTCAGACAATTTATTTCCCATTGAACGCTTGCCAAAAAGTGGACGGACATGTTTTATTTATGAGATCTTAGCGCCACAGTAAACGCTTTGCTTTCATGACTAAAATCTAAAATATGAATCTTAAGATAGTATTGTAGTATTGGGAATAGTACAATAGGCAGGCTGAGGAAACCCCTGACAGAAAAAAAAATAGTTCTTACTGTTTTACTGGGTGTGAAATTTCTCACAATTAAATCCCCTTTATACTCTCTTGCTCAGTTTCCATTTTCTTCATTTCCACACAAGATAGGGTTTCAAGAGTGTACAGTCTCCTGTATGGGGGACTTAACTAATTGAGTCTATCTTCCTTTGGCATGTTTTATGTTACTACTGAGCTTTTTTAAACTAAATCTCATGATAGTTTGTGTAATCACTGCAGCCTCTAGGACTGGAAGTTTCCAAGTTGGGAGTTTTAACAGTGTTTTGTCCAAAAGATATCTATTCCAAATCTCTATTTTGCACAAACGAGACAAGCTGTAGATAACCAATCCTCTCTACGCTCTTTTTCTCTCTTACTGCTGAAGATGTACAGATCGAACCCTAGTTCCCCACATGCTGCTTTTATGACTGTAAAAGGTCAGCTGTTGATGATCGCACTGCCACATGACCACATCATTGAGGAGAAGGATGATTTGAGGTGCCTCTAAAATTAGACTTAATTTGGCCCACTGAATAATGCGCGTATTTCAACACGTGAAGCTAACTGCGGTGAATAACATTTGTTTTAAATAAAATGTTCCACATTTAAGATAAGAATAGCCTTTATTTATTTTTAGTTGAAATGTGCCATGGGCATTCAAGAAACACAGGTGTCATAGCAGCACACAGCCTCTCCATATGCACACTATACTTTCATATACATGTACGATCAAACTACAGTAACAAAATATTTCCCCAGCTCCAGAGGAAACAGTAACGATACAAGCATTAGTTCAAGTCATAAGTGAAAATACAAAAACATAGACATTCAGCTGTAATAAAGTTTTAAAGTACAAATCAATTACTGCCTGTTGTTACTCTGCTCCTGGCAGAAACTGACTATTAATGTCACATTTTATTTTTACAACCATAAAAAGACACAAGCCGATTAAGGTGGGAGTAACAAGGATTTGTCTACATCTTCTTCAGGCAATTAGTAAACTATGATGGAAGTTGCAGCATTAAACAGATTTAATGAAAAATAGATGGATGATGGACATTTGCTCTGCATTTACCAGTAAAAAAGAGAGAGAGAGATCCTCCATAAGGAAAACAAATTGGACACCTGCTCTTTAATTTTATTATTATTTCTCCTCAGGTAATCCTTTAATGGTGTAAAAATGTGTTTTCTCAATTGGTAGCTGGCAGCTTTCTGTCATTGGTGTGTTAGTGCATGAGTGAAGAAGCAAATTTTAACACGCTTTGAATAAAAGTTCTACATAAATGTCTTTTTACCATTTCATCATAATTATTAAATTTAGGCAGCTGCTCTGGTTTATTGGCATTTCTTTAAACCAATCACAATTTTCTTGGGCGGTGCTAAGCCTCAGACAGAGCAACAGTGCCTCTGCAAAATAGCCTCGGGAAGGAACTTGTTTGGGTGGAACATGTGTACGTTCAAAGGTTGTTTTAGTCTAGCTAGCTGTGTGGATTTACCCTGCAGAGATCTGAGGAGCAGTTAATCATTGTACTCATAAATCGACCGGAGTTTAAAATGCCAACACAAAGAAAGCGTAAGGTGGGAAATGAGGGACATCCGGCGCGATTTCCCGCGGCACCTGAACAATACTGGAAATTAAACGTCGTTGATATAGATTAGTGGACACCTGACAAACATTCACTCTCCTTTTAACTCTACTTTGTTCCCCACTAACTCCACTATGTTCTCCAGCTAGTTGCTAACTGTGTCTGACTGCGGTTTAGAGCTGGGCAGGTGAGCTATAGCTATCACTCCGTAGAGCAGAGGGGCAGAGTCGATTAGAAATTCTCAGTGGGTTTGTGACAACTGGCAACTCCTTTCACATTACACACCGATCCACTGATAACATACAAGTATTAATTGTTGCAGCTTAAAGTTTGGTGATTTTCTTTTCTTTAGGGCTGCAACTAACAATTATTGTCACTGTCGATTAATCTGTTGATTCTTTTCTCGTTTAATCGATTAGTTGTTTGGTCTATAAAATGTCAGAAAATGGTGAAAAATGTCGATCAGTGTTTCCCAAAGTCCAAGATGACGTGCTCACATCTCTTGTTCTGTCCACAACTCAAATATATTCAGTTTACTGTTATAGAGGAGTGGAGAAACTACAAAATATTCACATTTAGGAAGCTGGAATCAGAGCAGTTTCACTTTTTTCTTTCTCAAAAAATGACTCAAACCGATTTATCGATTATCAAAATAATTGGTGATTAATTTAATAGTTGACAACTAATCAATTAATCTTTGCAGCTCTACTTTTCTCCAAGACGACACACTGTATAATGCTTTAAAATGTAACTCTTTATGTCATCAGAACTAAGGTGGTCGAGGGCCTTGGCAAGAGACTTGAAAGTTGTTTTTTATTTCTTTTTCTTATTATTTTAGATAATGGATAGAAATTTCAACCCTCACGCACTTATGTTTAAAACCCTCACCAGGTCAGTTCTGTAGATTCACTTTAAGGCAATTAACCTGTACAGCTATTCTTTTACAGCCACTTAACTTCTACCGTATGAATGCTAAAACTTTATAAATGGCCTTCATTCTTGAACTCACTCTGCTTGAAAGACGATTCCACAGCCTGTGTTCTCTCTCCACTTCACGGGGTTGAGCCAACAATGACACATTGCAGGGAGACTGCGAGGTCAAGCCATGAGGTTCAATTACTTCTCGAATGATAACGCTCTCTAATCTTCATTTTTATAAAGTGAAAACGCATTAGGCTTTTACTTACAGTAACTTTAAAGACCTTCTTTCTCTTAAAGGAAGTCCATGCAGCCAAGTGGACCGGCTACCAGCAGACTGTGGCTGTAATTGATGGACACTTGGCATGCTCTGTGCGCCTGGCGATTTGTAGAATCCATAAAAAGAGATGTTGAGGTAATTATGTTTGTCATGATATATTGAAAGCAGGAATCGGCGAGCTAATCAGAATGCCTGACAGCTGTAGCATGCAGATGCTATCAGACCTCTTGTCCATGGTTATAAAATGAAAGCGGGTCATTTTAACAGGTAACAGCTGTTCATAGCTAATTTGTTCAATTATGCGCAGAGGATGCAGGCGAAGGTTGTTTCTCAGCCCTAAGGGACCTCCTCTCTCCTGTCCCTTCGCTTTGAGAATGAGCTGAGTAATGGAAATCCATATCCAACGTATAAAGCATGGTGAAAATACAGAAAACAGTAGCAGGAACACTAGGGTCTGTCTTTATGTCGGCAGTATTCCTAATAAATGATCAACTGTGACCAGAACTGTGAGAAAGCTGCATCACATGACATGTTCAAGAAACCACTGGATGACCATGCCTGCCTTGCTGAGTGGAGTAATGTCATCCAATACACAGGAAAAAATGCATTATGGGGTGATGGTGATCATTCAGAATTGTAATGTTATTGTTAGCGATGAGAAGTTGTCTAGCCCCGGATTGATTTAATGCCATGACGTTTCCTCTACAGCATGGGCTTACCCTGACCTTTTAAAGAAAAATGTGATTTGGGAACCTGCACAAGTCACTGCACAATTGTCTGTCCTGCAATTACTAGCCTGTAAACCACTCCATCTAGTCAATCATCTGTAACAAATAACCAGTTGTTTCCATCCTAGCATTCCCTAAAAAACTATTTTTTTGTTGAAAGAAAATCATAACACTGTGCTTTAATTTGTGCATATTTAGAGCTTTAAAACAACAACAAAAATGTAGATGTGATAAGTGTTGTTCATCTCACTTTCCTACCTTTCTCTGTTTTCCAAGAACACTTTGAGGAAAACTACCTACAAGCACATTGTGTTCTAAAAAGTCTCCTTCTCACACACACACACACACACACACACACACACACACACACACACACACACACACACACACACACACACACACACACTGCTGGGTGGAAAGTAGCAAACTGTTCAAGTATTTAAACGCTTGAATGTTTCTCATTATAATCCTAAACCAGACCTTTCAGATCTGACAGCTACGGAATGTTTTCTACTGATTTATTAACTTGGAAATCAGACTGGCATTTCTGATTCAATGAGATAATGTATAATCTTGACATCTATCTGCATCTACATCTACATTTTCAACGCTTCAACGTCCAAATTCAATTTGAGATATTGTCAGTTTTTTTAGTATGCATATGCAGTAACATTTTACTGTTGTACTTAGCAGTTGCTGGTCTGTCTTTATTATATTCTTCCCAATTTAATATCATATCAATGGCCAAAACTAATTTATTAGTAATAAACTACACTTCCTTTTTATTACAATTTTAATTCTATATTCAAGCATCTTTTTAAGATGATTTACAAGTTAAGTCCCACAGTGAGGATGGAGAGAACATCCTGTCTAGAGTCAATTCATTATTCTGGTATTTACAACTGAAAGAAACATAAAGAGCAGTATTAGGGAAAAAGGGATAGATTTGCCGTTAAAATCCTTGCATTTCATCAAAAATACACCAATGTGTTTACATTTTATTTATCTGCCTTCGACTCTGATGAGCTGGGTTCAGTTCACTTCTCATTTAAAATTAACAATTTCAACTTAAACTTCAGTAAGCTCTGTATCTCTAAAAGTCCTTCCAGCTCACAGTGCTCAGTTTCAAAAGTTCAAAGGTGCATCTGAGAAAACATTTTGCAATTAGGGACGCTGTTGGATGCTGCTGTAACAAAAACAATGTCAATTTACAGTATTATAACTAAGGCTATGTTTAGACGGAAACGATCTGAAGAAAAAACGCAAAAGTGGCATTGCGTTCTCACTTTTTATTCCGCGTTTAGACAAGAGTTTTGGGGTGGGAATCTGCGTGCATATGGTGACGCATAAGTGTGTGAAATTCGATGTAGTATGCACACCAGGCGGCTAGGTGGTAGTGTGAAGCACAGCCACACAACACCACCAAGTCTGCGCACCTGCGTAGAACCTTCCTTCTTCTAGTGATGGCAGTCTGACACTGAAGCTTCGATACGTGCTTCAAACCATTAACTACAATTCCATTTGAACCACTGCTCCGAAGGTTGCTTTGGTACGGAAAAAAAATCACGTGACATATGACGTCCGAAGCAGCAACTGCCTCACACCGCCACACGCAAACCAGTCAGCTGCTGCACTGCAACTGGCACCGCCTCGTTCCGAGTCTGAATTGTAGCGCGCTCAAAGCATAATAACTTTAATGCACAACATTGCGTTTGGTTCGTAGTAGCCTCTACAGTGACAATCATTAGTTTGTTTGTATCGATTTATTTTCATTAACCTACTATGGAAGCATCTATAGGAAGAGAGGTCTTTCTGACGTGGGAAAACCTTATTTTGATCGCTCCTGATAAGGTATATGTAATGCTTTGGATAAAATCGTCAGCCGGCGTCATCCGTTCTCTCTGAACGAATTTTCTCTAAATATGGAGAGGTTGTGAGCAGAAAAAGAAACAGGCTCAGTCCAAAAAGTGTGGAAAAAATAATGTTCCTTAATAAAAATCTTTGAGTGTTCCCTATCCCACATACCCCCTGGCCATAGTTACACAAACACACCCAACTTGTGCCATATTTTCCCAGCAAATCCTTTGTTTCCCAAGCACTTTCCCCCCAATACCCAATAACACAGTACACAAATTCATTAATCTTTATTTGTCAAAAGAATGATATCCCATTCTTAGTATGTATGTGCACTGTGTGTGTGTGTGTGTGTGTGTGTGTGTGTGTGTGTGTGTGTGTGTGTGTGTGTGTGTGTGTGTGTGTGTGTGTGTGTGTGTGTGTCACTAGTCTAAAAGCCTCCTGTCCTCTATCTTGCCGGGATAATTTAGATGCAGCCTTGGCACTTCACCAGGCGAGGTCGCTGTTACTGAAGCGTCGAGTAATGAACCCATTTTCAAAACAATTCTTCTAAGTGGTTCAGTGCGTCACCAAAGCTTCATTTGCCCATCACCAGCAGACCCTCCTCTGCCCGCTGCCTCTCGCTCTCTCTCTCTCTTTCTCTTCATCCGCAACGTTGTAGCCTACTCTGGCTCAAATGAATAGCCTACATATGGTCATCGAATTATAACAACCTTATCCACATTGTCGAAATAATTTAAATATTGAGCCATTACATTGAAAATCTTAACAGGAGCCTATAATTTCTGTAGCCTACTCCATAACAACAGACTACCTGAACGCCTTTTTCTCGTCTCTTTCCACACCCGTCTTCAGACTTTTGCGTTTTTACCCTTTAGACGGGAACGTGTTTTTAAGATTTCCACTCTGGAGGGTGGTTTCATGTTTTTTCACTTTTTTGCGTTTTTAAGCCCCAAAAACACCGTCGCAGTATAAACGAAAGGCTTGTCGTTTTCACCCGCGAGCATCATCGTGTAAATTGGGCCTTAGAAGACTGCCATCTTCTCACCTGTTCTTCCCACCTCCTCTCCTACAGCTGGAATTCATACACACCTTTTAGCAACATCTCCCTGAGTGATGGGAGCAGAGTATACAGATCAGCTGACAGATGTAATGCCAAAACCTCCAGTACGCCTCCTGAAATCCTCCGACAGAGTAATGTCAGAAAGAAAAAGAAACACTGGCATTTGACCTGAACGGATTTTAACGGTGGCAAACCACTTCTAATAGAGGACTTGGGTTTGGTGTATTATTTTGGATTATGTTCTGTAAAAACACTGCTGAGCAAAATACAGCGAGGGAAAGTGAATTGTAATTATTTTTCCTGAATTGTTAAATAGGCACTGGGTTGCTACATGAACAACACTGGTTATTTCACATGAGAGATCTTTTAGCCATTTTTCAATTGAATTTCAATTTAATTTTATTTATAGTGTGAAATCATAACAGGAATTATCTCAGGACACGACAGTGCGACAGTGGCAAGGAAAAACTTCCTTTTAGGAAGAAACCTCGGACAGACCCAGGCTCTTGGTAGGCGGTGTCTGACGGTGCCGGTTGGGGGTATGATGAACAATGGCAATAATAGTCACAATAAAGATATTGTAATAGCTATAATAGTTCATGGTGTCGTAGAGCACAGCAGGGCGTAACAGGGCGTGGCAGGACGTTGGCCGGACATAGCAAGTCGAAGCCGGGCACTGCAAGCTCAGTGTGTCCAAGGAGGTACCCCGGTAGTCTAGAACTATAACCGCATAACTAAGAGCTGCAGAGAAGGGGAGATAGGGAGGCTGTGTTCCGTGATTGTGGCTACACACCTTCCCCTGCCGGTCTAGGCTAACGCTGCGACTCCTCATACCCTAAATATAGTAAGCTTTCTATGAAGAGAAGCCGAGATAGGGAGGCGGTGCATCATGCCTGTGGATACACACCTTCCCCCGCCGGTCTAGGCGAACGCTTCAACTCCTCACTCCCTAACTATAAGCTTTACCTTAGAGGAGAGTTTTAAGTTGACTCTTAAAGGTGGTGACGGTGTCTGCCTCCCGAACCCAGACTGGGAGCTGATTCCACAGGAGAGGAGCCTGATAGCTAAATGCTCTGGCTCCCATTCTACTTTTAGAGACTCTAGGAACCACAAGTAACTCTGCATTCTGGGAGCGCAGTGCTCTAGTGGGACAATAAGGTACTATGAGCTCTTCTAGATATGATGGTGCTTGACCATTTAGAGCTTTGTAGGTCAGGAGAAGGATTTTAAATTCAATCCTGGATTTTACAGGAAGCCAATGCAGAGAAGCCAACACAGGAGAAATATGATCTCCCCTCTTAGTTCTTGTCAGAACATGCGCTGCAGCATTCTGGATCAGCTGGAGAGTCCTAAGAGTTTTATTTGGGCATCCTGATAATAGGGAATTACAATAGTCCAGCCTGGAAGTAACAAATGCATGGACTAGTTTTTCAGCATCATTTTGAGACAGTATGTTCCTAATTTTGGCAATGTTACAAAGGTGAAAAAAGGCTGTTCTAGGGGTTTGTTTTAAGTGGGCGTTAAAGGCTATATCCTGATCAAAAATAACTCCTAGATTTCTGACAGTAGTGCTGGAGGCCATGGCAATGCCATCCAGAGTAATTATATCTTGGGATAAAGATGTTCGGAGGTGTTTAGGGCCCAGCACAATAACTTCAGTTTTGTTTGAGTTTAACATCAGGAAATTGTAGGTCATCCATGATTTGATATCTGTAATGCATACTTGAAGTTTGGCTAACTGACTGGTTTCGTCTGGCTTGATTGATAAGTATAATTGGATGTCATCCACATAACAGTGAAAGTTAATTGAGTGTTTCCTAATAATATTGCCTAGAGGAAGCATATACAAGGAGAAAAGAATTGGTCTAAGCACTGAGCCTTGAGGAACGCCATGGTTAACTTTACCGTACTTGGAGGATTTATCGTTGATATTGACAAATTGAGATTGATCAGAGAAACAGGACTTAAACCAGCTTAGTGCGATTCCTTTAATGCCAACTAAATGTTCCAGTCTCTGTAAAAGGACGGTATGGTCAATAGTGTCGAATGCAGCACTAAGATCTAATAAGACAAGTATGGAGACAAGTCCTTTGTCAGCAGCAATTAGAAGGTTGTTAGTAATTTTCACCAGTGCCGTCTCTGTGCTATGATGCTTTCTAAATCCTGACTGAAAGTCCTCAAATAGACTATTCTAAACTAAAGTACTAAGCTAAACTGATTAGCGACTACTTTCTCAAGGATCTTGGAGAGAAAGGGAAGGTTAGATATAGGTCTATAGTTGGCTAAGACCTCAGGATCGAGGGTGGGTTTTTTTCAGAAGAGGTTTGGAATTGAATTGAATTTGGAGGAACGCCATTTACTTTCAAGTTTTCGTGAGATTTGTTTTAATTTGCGAGTTTGGGAGTTATACCAAGGTGGTAGTTTCCTTTGCTTCATCATCTTCTTTTTGAGGGGAGCAACAGAGTCTAAAGTCGTCCGTAGGCAGGCCGTAGCACCGTCTACAAAATTATCAATTTGGGAGGGACTAAACTTAACATAAAGCTCCTCTGTTATATTAAAGCACGACATTGAGTTAAATGCTGTTGGAATATTTTCCTTAAATTTAGCTATAGCACTGTCAGATAGGCATCTAGTGTAGAAGGTTTTGTTTAATTTCGTATTGTCGGGTAGTAAGAATTCAGAAGTTATTAAAAAATGGTCTGATAATAAAGGATTCTGTGGAAATACTATCAAATCTTCAATTTTGATGCCATATGACAGCACAAGGTCGAGTGTGAGGTTAAAACAGTGCGTGGCCTTATGCACACTCTGACTGAAACCAATTGAATCTAGTAGTGAGTTGAAGGCAGTACTAAGGCTATTGCTGTCAACGTCCACATGAATATTAAAATCACCTACAATAATTATTTTATCTGATTTTAGGACTACACATGACAAAAACTCTGAGAATTCAGATAAAAATTCAGAATACGGGCCTGGCGCTCGGTAAACAACAACAAATATAATTGGCTGTAATGTTTTCCATATCGGATGTTGAAGATTAAGAACAAGACTTTCAAACGAGTTATAATTAAGTTTAGGTTTAGGATTCCCCCTCCTCGGCCTGAGCCTCAAGGAATTTGAGTATTAATATGACTAGGAGGAGTGGCTTCATTTAGACTAACATATTCTTCATGTCCCAGCCATGTTTCAGTAAAACAGAATAGATCAATTTGAATATCTGATATCAAATCATTTACCAGTATTGCTTTAGAAGACAGAGATCTAATATTTAATAGTCCACATTTGATTCTCCTATTCTGTTCTATCGTTGCAGTGGTTGTTTTAATTCCAATTAGGTTGTTAAGTATAGCACTTCGTTGGTTTACGTTTGATTTTACCGATCTCAGTCGGGGGACAGACACGATAGTTATGGGATTATGAATGAGTGGCTGCTCCAAAGGAAGCACAGAGGAGCGTGTAGCGCTGTACCTGTGATTACTGATATTACTGATTCTTACTGGAATGATATAGCTGGTCTGTGGGTTAGGTTATTTGTAAAGGAGTGAGAGCTTATGGGAGAGTGAGACTGGGAAGTGCGCTTGTGCGTGTGTTTACGGGGTGCAGACAGTCAATCTAAGGTCTGGGTCTGCACTCAGGTCTTGGTCTGCACGGCGTGCTGCAGATTCTCACATAGCATCTGGCTGCCGCGTCTATTGGGATGAATCCCGTCCCTGCTGAACAGGGAGCCACGTTCCCAAAACAGATTAAAATTGTCAATAAAACCTTCTGGTTTTCTTGTGGATGTTGCATGTATGCTGGAGCCAGGTGTTGAGGGTGAGTAGTCTGCTAAAAAGGCATACTCTGCGACCTCGAGATGGAAGTGGGCCCGAAATAAAAATCTTCTTCCCAGTGCTTTTTAAAGCTTCAATGAGAGTACCAAAGTCTTTCTTTGTGCGCTCACTCGGCTGATAGGACATGTCGTTATGTCCACAATGCACCACGATGCATTTAATAGAGGTCGGGAGTGAGGGTATCAGGTCCACAGCTTTAGCCAGGATGTCTGCAACTTTGGCTCCAGGAAAGCAGTGTGTGACAGCATTAAAAAAACGTATATCCCGGGTGATGGAGTCACCTATAATTATTGTGGTTGGGGGGAAGAGCGGACGAGGAGTGCGGGGGCGTGAATGGCCGGTAGCAGGAACAAAACAGGCCGTATCGGTTTCAGATGGACAAGGAAAAGAAGAGGAATATTGCTTACCATTCGGTGGGGGAGATTGTTTTTGAGGAACGGTTCAGGCAAGGGATGCCATCGGACCGTCTGACTACCGCATCCCTCAGAAGTTTTCGCCGTGAGGCAGCGGTCCTCTCCCGTGACGACAGCTGGTCGGCTTTGAAGTGGGGCGAGCCTGGGTAACCACATCGGCTGTTACCGGGGGAACATTCGGCTTTGACAGGGCATCGAAGCGACTGGAGAGGATGAGGGCAGGAGGCGATGGAGCCCTACCCGAGGCTCTCTTTCGGCCGCAAACCACTTTAGTCCAGGATGGCCTGATGGTCGGTGTTGAGCAAGAGGATGGATGTGGGCAGGCGGATGGGTCCCAAAGCACAGTATCCTGGAAAGCCGCCGAGAGAGTTGTGATTTGGAGCAATTGATTTTGAGCAACGTCCAGGTAGGCTGTTAACAAGGCATCTTTGGTTTTTAAGTCCTCTGAGAGCCAACGATCTTCTTCCCTAAGGTCAGAAATGTCTTTGTTTGCATTTTCAAGCAACGAGGAAATCCTGTGGGGAAATGGGGACTCGCCAGGTGTGGAGGTAGCCATGGAGCTGGCGTTAGCCTGAAGCTAATGTTTACTACTCGTAAAAAATGTGCGGTCCTCCGCGCACAGGTACGTAGATTTGCGTAGATGCTGGCTCTTTCTAGAGACTAAAGGCTACCAGGGGGCTAATAAAAAACAAAAAACTAAGCAACTAGTACAACATTTTTCTCGAAATAATACTGTTTTCCTCCGTCTGTCTTCTCTCCCTCTACACTCTCACACTGCGTTACCTTCCGGTTCCGGTTGCTGATGCGTTCAGGACGATCCTGAGTGCAGATTCTGTAATTAAACAAAGAGAGAGAGAATGTGTGGAAAATAATTGATGTGCCATGGCAGCAGTGTGCCGCTAAGGGAGGCAATATTGGTCTGATATTTAGTTTGTCTGTCTATCCACCACTTTGGTCCCCACTAAAATAACTTTCTATCTTTTGAAATAGATTTTTTTACTGACATTCATGGTCCCCAGAGGATGTTTGACTTTGGTGGTCCCCTGAATTTTCCTCTTGCTCCTGCAGCAGGTTCATGGTTTTAAATCATATATCTCAACAATTAAATGCAGTACCATGAAACTTGTACATATATTTATGCCCCCCTCAGAAGGATAAAGTGTAATCACTTGGGTGATCCCCTGATTTCTAATGTAGCGCCATTATCAGATCAAAATTTTGAAACCAAGTAAGTTCCATTAAATCTATAATAATCAATGACTCGAGAGTTTCACTGTCAGCTGTGTTGCACTCTTTTCTGTAGGTCCTGACATAAATATATGGTGTTGGACTATTAGCGAACATTTTTACGTGATAAACAGGTCTAATTTGTCTTGTTGGCTCATTATCTTTTAATAGCAGGGAAGTAATGTTCACTTTATTTCTGGTCACGAACAACAACCTATGTTTTAAAGTGCATACTTCCCAAACATTTATGAAAATCATTTATAATCACCAGAGGGCTATATTAAAACCATATGAAAGACTATGCAAGTGGTTCCGGGGCTCAATTAAGTGTCATCTGCCACATTTTGGTGAGTGTAACTGCACTTCTAGAATACATCAAAATGTGTGAAATGTATTCACGTATCTTCATAGCTGTCACTCAAAGACATTATCCTGTGAGCAGCAAGCAGCCTCTCATTATGCAAAATCAAACAAGACAGTGGAATTGAGTTTGGTATCCCAGAGTAACATAAGCAAATATAGCCTGACAACTCATATTGGAGAAGACTTAGAAGCCTGCCTATGCCTGGAATTTAAGACAATGAAGACAACGGTTTGGGCAACTACAGGCATGAGATATCTTGTCTGCAGTCAGAGCAGAACAAACTTTCTAAGCCTCCAAATCCACCAAATCTGGAGGGATATGAGAAAGTGCTTTGGTGTGTCCCTTAACGGCGATGTCCATCTGTGTGTGTGTGTGTGTGTGTGTGTGTGTGTGTGTGTGTGTGTGTGTGTGTGTGTGTGTGTGTGTGTGTGTGTGTGTGTGTGTGTGTGTGTGTGTGCGTGTGTGCGTGTGTGTGTGTGTGTGTGTGTGTGTGTTTTGTGTTAAAGATCCTTAGAAACATCATAAAGCAAATGCAAATCATAAAATCATATAGCAGCTGGTCTTCTTAGAAACAATAGTACCATATTAATGTGCAAGTCAAAAGAACTTACTGTTTAAATTAATAGGACTCCAAGTTATTTTCCAAGTTCTAGCATACAGTGATAAAAGATATACAACGTATATATGCGCCCAGGTCATTCAAACTATAATGACAGAGGTGAATGTTCAGTCAGACGTAAATGTGTTTGGTTCTAAGATGGTGCGACAGTGCCCTCCTGTGGAGCCGTTCTGCTTTGCTCCCCAGGCGCAAACACACTAGCGCTGCTTTCTCCACTGACAAGAGACCTGCCAAGTGTAATGATGAATCACAGGCAATTCTTTTAAACTGTGACCATTCCCACCACAAAGAGATTTTGACATCTGCTTGAAAGGCCACTAATAAAAACAATTT
Source organism: Sander vitreus (assembly GCF_031162955.1). Classification (NCBI taxonomy): domain Eukaryota; kingdom Metazoa; phylum Chordata; class Actinopteri; order Perciformes; family Percidae; genus Sander; species Sander vitreus. The sequence goes on along the minus strand of NC_135861.1, from coordinate 22,385,093 downwards.
GCACAGCAGTGCAGTGGTGGAAGTAGACAGTAAAAGTAGCAATACCACAGTGTAGACATACTCTGCTACAGGTGATAGTCCTGCATTCAAAATATATTTATCAATAATACAACATTGTGATTTATTCATTGATTCAATATATTATTAATTTGGATTTGCAGTAACTAAAATGTATCACATAACTGTAGGGGAGGGGAAAGTACACTATTTCCCTCTGAATTGTAGAGGAGTAGAAGTTTAAAGTAGCATAAAATGGAAGTAATGCAAAATTGTACCTATGTACAGTTGGGTGAATGTTATTTACTTTCCACCACTGCAGCTGTCATATAGAAGGAAAAGAGAAGGGATGGAAAAAGTACTAGAATATCTTACTTAAGTACAAGTTCTGTTACTTAAAAAACATTTCACACATGTACAAGTAAAATGACTTGTGTAAAAATGTACTGAGATATGACATAGATGAGTTAAAATGTACTCTGGGTAAACGTCACTGCATTACATTTGGAGAAGGGAAAGGGGAGGTGGAGGGTGGGTAAAGAAAAAATAATTCATATAATAAAGTGCATCTTAACGTATACAGATGACACCACAGAGCCCTAACGCCATTTTCATAGACAGCACTTTGCAGCCTGTGCACACAACTGATTATCAATTATAAATATACAACTGCCTTCTTCAGTGTAGCCCTACTAGAAGAAACCAGTAAAGAGACAAAACTCAGACAATTAAACACAAATAACCAACAATAAATAAAAAGAGCTGTGGACACCACCAAGCATTATTGAGCCATATATGAGCCAAATTTAACCTGACACTTCTTATAGTATCAACAGCAGAATGAAACATCACCAAAACAGACGAGACTAAATAATAAACTCCACAACGGCTGCAGCCACAAACACACATATCAAAGCAAAAAAAGAGCTGCACAGTTTTTGCACATGTAGTGCACAAACAAGCACTCAACTACCTTGACTGGCAATGATAACCTTCTCCTCTGTACGGTCAGTTACAACCATCACAGTAAGTGTGTTGTTGTACTCACCTGTCTGAAGGGCATTCTGTGAGTCTTGCACTGCAAAGTCCTCTTCAATCTGCTCCAGGTTCAAAGTCTTTGCTCAAAGCACAACACAACCAGTCCACTTATCCTCTCTGAAAACTTTGAGGAGCGCAGTGGAACCAAACATGTTGGGCTAAATGAGGCTCTGCAGTCAGGGGTTATTGTCAAAAACAGCAGAAAGGCCTCACTGAAGATAGAAGCTCCTAAGTGAACACAGAAATGACCGCTGGAGGATCCACCATGAGCATCTTATCATTTAGCATGTTGGCATATGCACCTGTTGGTTACTCAACGTCTTGTGTGTATTTGATGTGGGTCCCTTACTGTAGCTCGCTGGCAGGGTGGAGCGTTAAACCAGTGATATACAATATAATTAAGGTAGATGCTACCTCTTTCTTTTGCTGGACCACAGCAAAGCAGGGCCCTATAAACGTGAAAGTCTGTCCCTGACTTACTGCGCTAATGAATGGTAGAATGTTGGAGTTTCTCCATTGACTGTTGCTCGTACAAAATTAATAGGCACAGTCCTTTATTACATCCTTTCGGTTGTTCCATTCTCACAAAGTTTGTCAAGACTTTTTGGGACCTGAAATGTAGCCATGTACAATACTTGAGATATAAATTCTTAGTAAAAGTAAAATTAATGATTAAAAGTACACAAAAAAGACTGAGCAAATGTAATTAGTGACTTCTTACTTCCACCCCTGGTAAACCTGTCCACATTGTTTTATAAGGAACTTAATTTTAAGCCAGTCTGCTGCACTGCATCTTTGCATCAATATAACACTATTGCCAAGGAGCTCAAAAGGCCGTCGTACTGTGCAGTAGATCACTTTAAAATATTCCATATCCATAAAATGTCACAGCAGCAAGTGAATAATGACAGTGGAATTCGGTAACTATTGTACCATGAACAGCTTCATCCACTCAATCCCAGAACTCATAAATATTATTTTTATTGCCTAGAATAGGCTGAGCCATTTTTGTGAACATGATAAGACAAAGGACCTAATGATTTAGGCCCATTTTGTCATCGAGGTATAAAGTCAAGAGGCATATAATTTATAATGATGAAAGAGCACTTAAAGCAACAAAAAAAATGAGACATTTTTTGGCTCATACTGTGAAATGTAATTTAAATGAAAAACAACGGCCGCTGTAAGTCCACAATATTTTGTTCTTATTCACTGTTTTTTTTTTTTGATTTTACCCCTCAATCACATAACAGGTTGGCATATTTGTTTTGGGGTTTGTGGTTACGAGGAGTTTTGCCTTTAAACCTCAAAAATAGTCAATATATACCGCAATAAACTTAACCTTACAGTAATGTGGTACACTTTCTGTAAAATCTGATATTTCATCATTAATCAGTTTCTGTCACAGTATCTTCTGTAACTGTATGAAATAAAATAAATGTATTGTTTATTATGTTATTAATTATGCTGTATTCCACCATGCTCACTTAGACTGTCTCCTGTGTGTCACTTTAAGTAAGCAGAAAAATAGACACACATTGACCTGTTCAGGGCACAGAGTACAGTAAATGGAAACAGAAAACAGAAGTATCCAATGAGATGTAGACAGCAAAGCAGATTGTGTTGTTCACAAAATAAGATGTTCAAATAACTTATGTTAACCTAATTGTAACCAATAAGGTAGTTTCCACGTGGCAGTTCACTGTCTGTTTGAAATGTATTAAGACAAAATAATGAGCTTGTGGCTCTTTTCTGAGACAGACCTAAAACCTAAAAAGACATTGCAGTCAATGTGAATTTCAGATTTCTTACATAAAGGTTACATCATCACAATGAGTGGTGGAATAGGGCTGGGTATCGTTTAAAAAATTACGTACCGGGGCGCCCGGAGAGCTCAGTTGGTAGAGCGGACGCCCAGAAAAAAGAAAAAAAATTACGCACCTGCATCTAAAAATAACAATTGAAAAAAAAAATACAGTTCTTGCATCACCTCCAAGTTTGCATGACATAACGTCACTTTCCCCTTCAGTGCTCTGTTGTGGTTAAAGAAAAGAGTTCAGCTAAACTCTGGAAAGCTTTGACTGAACACGTATATGACAGAATAAAAGATTACACTTGTACACCACTCACCTTTTTAATTCTCCATTCTTCAATCAATCTCCTCTGCCTCTCACTATATAGCCTACTGGTATTTAAGAACATATTGGATTGCAAAGTCATCTGAATGAACCACTAAACTAAGTTAAATCATACTGATCTGTCAATTTTGTTCTCTAATGTCACAAACCTTCAACTTAATCAGACAATGATTGCCATTACAATCCTGCTACGCTGTATAAAGAGATAGTCATATTCAATGATTAAAATCATTTTTTTTATTATGGACAAAACATCGTTTGATCATGTTTCAAGGTTAGATGGACATTCATTTTTGGTTTACTGTCTTATCCAGCTCATGAGCTCATCATTCTCCCCCTGCAGTAGTACTAAATGCTTTAAGTACAGATACAAACAAAAGTGTTTTTTAGAGGAGTACGTGTGTGTATGAAGGGTTGCATTTTGACAATTTGTACAGCCACTGAAGACTTGATAGTCTTTTATAACACAACATTTCTGTTTTTCTGGAAGGACATTTTGGTTTATGAAATAATTCTTATGTGATAAGGACATTATGCACAAAATCATTTTAGGAACAGAAAATATAATTTTAAGTGGAGCACTCAATATAGTGAAGAATGGAACCCTATGAAGTTCCATACGATGTTTCTTTCTAAAACCAAAATTGTATTCAGTCCATGCACATATTGGTAATCTTTCAGTGTTTGCAAGGGCCTTTGTGCTTTCTAAGTCCTCTCCTTCTAACAGAACAATTCAGGAGGAAATGTCAACGCATCCATTTTGGATTTTCAGCCTATTTATGACACAATCACAAATATCTGTTTCAGTAAGGAAGGGGAAAAAAGTAATATTTAAAATCTTGAAAATTGCTAAATAGATTTTTATCATACACATAATGTGAACATAACTGGTAGTGAGATTATCAGCAGCATCAGTTAACAGATCCTATTGATAAAATATTTCAGAATTTGAAAGCAGCAGATGGGACACAGCACATCAAAATAGTCAGGATTTTTGAGAAATGTGGAAAAAACACACACTTTTTTACCCTGAATGTGTGTGCATTTCTTCATATTCAACTTGTTATGAGTCCATAGATACCAATGACTTGGTCCTTGTAGTTTCTGAAAGCCATTTTCTTATAATACTATATTTAGTTTTTGGGCACATGGGAGTACTGTTTTGTCCCTAAAATATAATACAAATATATAGAAAAACAAGCTTGTCTTCGACTGAGCTTGTGTCTATGTTTCAACATCACTAGCAGTGAGTAACTGCCTTACGTCAAAATAGTTTTTCAAATAACAAGAAAATAAATGTTTCAGTAACGTTTGCAGTAAATGTAATTCTAAACATTGTCTTTACAAATACCAAAATGTATTTAATATCCTTTTTAATGTGCTTTATGACTGAGTTGGTTGTACTACTTACATACCGTTTCCCATACTTTTTTTGACTCTTCTTTCTTTAAAAGGTCAAAGAAAATACTGGACAATGCATTCGTATTTTAGACTCCACAATGTGAACTACTGTGTGAAGACCTGAAAGACCGGACCTGCCACAAAAATATCGACAATCAAGATATTTGTGTTTTTGTTTTAATAGAGATCATTCTCTTTTAATCCATTATAAAATAGCAATTAAAAACTTTTTTTAAATTCAGATATTTACATATAAACAGGTGGCTGTGCAAAATTTACAAGATATTGGCAAGAAAGTGTCATATATTTGTCTTATTTGTCATATCTACTGTATATGAAAGATAAAATAAATCTGCCGAGTTGGAAATTGTCAACTGATAAACTTACAAAGAGCAAACTTAAATACAGTAATAAAAAAGTTGCCAATACAGATTCTTTCAGAAAATGACAAAGGTATAAAGACCAAAATTAGTATGTGCACTAAAAATATAAAAGTTAGAAAGTGGGTATGTTCATCTGATCAACTAGTTTTAGAAAAGTGATCTGTCAAAGTGCAGTCCTCGTTCTGCATTTCATGCCCGTGTTTACCAATATGATCATCCTCCATCATTCATAAATATAAAAATGTGGAAAAACAACTTACTGGAAAATGTGTGATTCACATAAATGACTGTAATCAATAACATTATTGGTATTCATTTCTCCAAACTCCTTTTTTAAAAATCACATTATAGCCCAAGAGCTACACAGCCTGGATACTTTACATTACTAACAGCCACTTCATTTCCCAATTATACCATACTAGTTTCAATGTTTTTATCCATTTAGCCAACCATTCCCATTATCTTTTTTATGGTACAAAAAGCAAAGACTAAAATGTGCTAGAGATGGGCAATCCATCCTGCACAAAGATATATTAGTCAAAGCTTACTTAAACATTACACACTTTCATTTGAAAAGTCTGCAGCTCTTTGGTGGACATTTAGGAAACGCAGGGAAATGACGTAAAAGCCTCTTGGTAACATTATTCAAGAAACACAGAGCCAAATCCACATTATTATTTTCATAATCATTATGTAATTCTTTCATTATTCTTGGATCTTCTAAATCAGAGGACAACAAGCACATTTAACACACCAAAAAATCTGCAGACTTTTGAAATCTATTTGGCAATGATAAAGTGGTGAACAACAACTACATTGGAAAGGATGTTCACTGTGACAGAAGGTACAGTTCTTTAAGTTAAATTGTACATTGTCACTAAATAAATTAATGAAAACGGCTGACTGCAGGGGAGGTGGCTTTAGAAATGATTGATAGGAATGTAAAGGGCATGTAGTCTTTGTAGTAAATGTGCTAGAATCTGAATAAAAAGTGGAATTTCGGTTTCAACCACTGTGTCGGGAACTCTCACAATAAATAATATAGTTGCGAGAGTTCAAATACAACACCACATGACATAAACAATCAAAGAAAGAAAGAAAAACAAAAAGAAAGAAAGAAAGAAAACGCACAACAAAACGATGTAGCACACATCCTACAAATCTGGAGAAAACTGTTGGATAGATGATGTTACTGAAGCAGATCAACACATTCTAATCCATATGGCTTAAATTTGTTAAGAAGGCAACTCAGCAGATGACAAGGCTAGTCAAGATTACTCTCTGTAAAACAATCCACAGGCATTAAAACTGTGCTAAAATATAGTATAAATGTGTGATAAATTAAAATCTCTGTTAAGAACTTAAATAAACAGAGTTTTTACGTTAACATGGTCAAGAAAATAAGCACATTACTGCAGTTTTGTAAAATCAGGCTGTTGCACCTGAGTGTCGCACATTAATCTAAAATGAAACCACTTCAAAGAGATTTGCTGCTACAACACGCATGTCAGTGCAAGTGACACTGACAAGGTCTTCGGGTCTATAGCGCTCAGTTGGGTTAAAGACATTTTCCTTGTGTGCAGCATGAGGCAGTGCATGACTGAAGCGTGGTTGGGTAAAAATTGGTCTCTAAAGAGCAAAACTGAGCTGAGAGGCACACTGAAATCAGGGCCCAGTTCAAATATGTGCTCCTCTGAAAAATACAAAAGACCTGTGCTTAAAAAGGCTTTGAAAAGAAGACGTCTCTTCAGTGTCCCAGATCATTTGCTTCCCACAGACAGACGTCTCGTCACTCAGCAGTGGGTGATCAAAGAAAGTACCGGCAGAGATGATCTGAGCTGACAGTCAACTCTGCTTCCTGAACGCCACTAGTCATTTTAATGCGGGCGCTATTTGAGGAAGCCTTTATAGAGCAGGTGTGAGTGACTGGTCCCTCTTTCATTCTCCAAGCAGAAGAGCAGGTCCCTGAGGTTGACTCTGGTGATGCGCTGTCGCATAAACTGTCTGGAGCCTGCTCCACCGGAGCCTCCAGGCTGAGAGGGGCCTGACCCTGAGCCCTGCGGTGTAAACACAAGAAAGACATTTAGTCTTTTATTGACCTTATTTGAAATAATTACAAATTAAGCACAACCATTCTATGCCAAATGGTTCCATATTCCTCACCTCTGCACTGGCACCCCTAACAGGAGAGTCCATTTTCCGTTTTTTCCTCGGACCGATTGCTGCCAGCGCCGTTAGGTTGGCTTCTCTCTGTCTGATCTGAGCCAGCTCCTGCTGCTGCATCTGGAATACAAGCAATAACACGTAGATTAGCCTCACAGACAAACTTGTCACACTGCTTTACAAAGACAGCAAATCCTATAGTCACTTGTCGTAGCATATACTTACCTCTTTGGCCTTCTGTTTTAGTCTAAGCTGCTCAGGGTCCTCTTGCCGTGACCGAGACTGCAGTAAGGCAGAGGACATTGGAATATTTTAAGATGGATATGTACACTTTATTCAGACAATTGTTTTATTCATCCACTTGCTCCTTGTTAGCAGATCTGTCCTCTAGTGAGTGTTAGCAGCAGAGGAAATGTATACTAATGACACTGACCCCATAGTGTGTAGGATTCTTCCTGTCAATGGAACTGTTTGACCGTGTTTCTATATTGTTACCTTGGCAGCCTTCAGGAGAATCTCTCTCTCCTGCTCTTCCTTCCTTTGCCTCTCCACCTGATCCAGCTGCTCAAAGAATTTAAGCTGGGTTCGCACATCGCTTACCGGCTCATACCGCTCATCCTCCTAAAGGATGGATGAAGTAAGATGTTGCCAGGAAGGTAGAGGAAGGTACAACAGGTAAAAACAGAGTACATGGCAATGCTCTCCGGCTCGCAAATTACTGGAATTAATAATCACCTTGAAAGTTGTGTTTTTCTGCTGTGCCACTTGTGACACCTTTTCCAGCAGGTTTTGTAGTCGCTGCTGTGTAGCGTGGGAAATGTAGTTGATCACATCTGCGCCCAACTCGCCGACACCGAACTTCTTACCTGTCACAACAAGAGTGTTGATAAAGATTTAGACATTGTCAGCCTTTAAAAGCAAGAATGTGCTGTAAAATTCAATAACAATAAATAATGTACTGATATTTTTTATAAGACACTTTAGAGTTAAAAAAAAAAAAAATTTTAAGTTTATGTGTCTCACCAATCTCCAGAGCTCTCCGCGTGAGTAAAGAGGTGGAGAGGAAGGTCTCATCCTTACAAGAACGAGTCACCGTGCCAACAAGTTCAGAGTTGGTTGCTAAGATACGGGCACTCTCCTCTGACAAGTTGACCCCTGCCATGGAGGCCACATCATTGATATCATCATCATCTCTGGATGAAATAAAAAGTGACGAGTCAGACATAAACCGCAACATGATTTACACCTTATTGTGTGTAAAAACTGAGATCACTTTTTTTTGTCAGTGCACATGTATCTAAAATAATCTCAATTGTTTTATTTAGCTGCAGTAGTCTTCTATAGCTGAAAAAAAACAAAAACAGCTAGAAACATTTAAATACTAAGATAATTGATCATGCACACTAACCGCCCCCAAAGGATGCTCCCCAGGGACATTTAGATGAATGTGATGAAAGCAACAAAGACTGCACCAATTTAACTTAAAGACTTAACTTTTTCTTTAAAAAAAAAAGAAAAGAAAAAAGTACGCCATCGGAATTACTTAGGATACATCTATTAGACAGACAATGTGTGGTTACTCTGCTCTGTCTCAGCAGTTTAAACCTCTGTCCTGACACTTCCCACTTTTGTTTTATTCCAATATATCCAAATACACAAAACAGGTGTTTTCATTTAAATATGTTTTTTTCTTTCAGTGAGACAACTACGAAACAACAACTTTATCATCACACATGCTACCTGTGTGAACATAACTTCATGGGCTCTTAAATCAAATCACTATTATATGCCCTTCATATTCACAGCATTAACCGTCCATTAGCTATAGACCTGTACAGTTGCTGTAATAAATCCTATCTATATATCGATGATTTGTTCCTTTTAACCCTTTATTCCTGTTTAGATATTGTGTTTGCAAAAATGAATCCACACACACAAACAGATGAGAGCCATAATGCACTGTATATAGTGTAAATGAAAACAATATCTGGCCTGGGTCTGTTATTGATATAGGTAGGCTACTATAGCTACCATAAAACTTTAATTGTTCAAGTCAGTACCTCAGTAAGGAGGAACACCTTCATCTCAACCTCCATCACATAAGATAAAGAAATAAACGCAAAGAACATGCATGTTGTTAAATGTATAAAACTAAGGTTGCATGTCTCTGCTCACTGCTGACACAGTTCCAACATCAAATATAACAATACAAAAGATCCTGTAAATTCTCAAAGGCTTTTGAAAATGTAGGAACCTCTAAAACTCCTGGAAAGCTGACTATTTGGAGACCAGTATTTATAAGACACTAATGATATTAATGGGTCACAAACCTGAAGGTTCCCCCTCCTGCTTCCCTCAGCTTGTTCTTCTGAGCAGCTGTGAGAGGGGCCTGACTGACTAATTGCACTCCTTTGGCCCCCGGAGCCAATGTCTGCTTCACTGCAGGAATTAATAGACACACACGATGATTATTGCTGCAAACTGAGAAGAATAAATTGTAGTTAAAGGTGCAGTTAAAATTGTAAGTGAGCAGTTTAAAACATGCACTGTGAGCTGAATCGAATTTAGAATTTTTTTTAGAATCAAATTTGGCACATTTGTACGAGTTTAGTATCCTAAAATTACAGATAGTATCCACAAGGTGGCGGCACTTCCATACTGTACAGAGTAAATGGGTGAAGGATCAAATAAAGACAGACTTAGAGGGAACCAACTGCATATGAGCGTCCTGCTGCGTCCTACCGCGTCCACCCATGCTGTGCTGTGCCACATTACACCCCGTAACGCCCTGCTGTGCCCTACTATGACATGAACTACTACGACTACCATTGTAGTCACTGTTCCATTATCTTTATTGTGACTATTACTGCCACTGTTCATCACACCCCCAACCGGCACCGTCAGACAACGCCTACCAAGAGTCTGGGTCTGTCCGAGGTTTCTTCCCGAAAGGGAGTTTTTCCTCGCCACTGTCGCAATAGCTACCGCTAATGCTTGCTCTTGAGGGAATTATTGTAATTGTTGGGGCTTTGTAAATTATAGAGTGTGGTCTAGTCCAACTCTATCTGTAAAGTGTCTCGAGATAACTCTTGTTGTGATTTGATACTATAAATAAAACTGAATTGAATTGAATATGAGGTTTACTGGATAGAAGAAATAAAAGAAGTGCAAGTGACTGTTGAACACACACCTGTCTGTAGCTGTTTGACCACCTGCGGCTGGCCCACAATGATGCGGCTATGAGATTGTCCTCTGAGTGTTACCATGGGAGACTGAGCCAGCGTCACTTGTGGCCTCACCATCGTCCCCTGTTGGGGCACCATCTGCGCACATTCAGAGACATAGAATGAGAAACACTGAATAAAAGCACAGACAAGAATGGAGGTGCAAACTCTTATGCAAGGTTTCTACTTCTATGTGCATGCCAATGACTGAATTTGGACACAAGTAATGATTAATTACCAGTCCAGGTTTACTGTGAGGTGTCTGAGGAAGGCTGATAACTGTGGTTTTTGTCGCGGCAGTGCTGGTGGCCGTGGAGAGAGGAGGTCGCAGCATCACAGCGGTGAGGGCCGTGGAGACTGCTGCAGCAGGCTGAGTGCTGGGCAGAGGCAGCAGGCTCTGCTGGATGAAGGCCTCTGGGTCTGGGGTCATCTGACGCAGTGCTGGGAGACTTCTCTGCAGGCAGACAGATGACAGAAAGAGTGAACATGTGTTCAGTTTGATAAAGTCACTGCCTTCTTTCCATACAGAATAGATTTGTTTTCACGGCACACCTCTCCAGGAAAAAGGGAAGCAACATAAAACTAGATTGATTTGGTAAAATAAAGTTATTTATTCTTATTTATTCCAAGGAATTCAGATTTTGACAAAAACAAACAAAAAGGAAAACTACAAAGGAAAAGGGCCTGCGCCCAGTCCCCAGCTAGCTAAGCGAGTGCCTTAGTTTAACACATAATGGTCTGAACAGGTAACATCTGTCAAACACTATCACATTGAGAAAAGCTAGTCCAGGAAATATAGCTTGTTCCTTGAATTGCATCTCTCCAATTGGAGGGATGGGCCGGGTGCCACTCCAATCAGGATCCTCTGGATGCCAGCCAGTAAGTGGGATGAACTTCTTGGACCAATCTCACTCTAACCTAATAAATGACATAAAATGTCAAAGCTACACTCTAGACAGGGCATCTGCCAACACATGTTCTGATCCCTTTTTGTGATGAATTTCTAAGAGGTACCCGTTTTCCTGAAGCTGTCCTGCTGTGTAAAATAACTGCCAGCTCAGTTGTAGATAGGGCTGGGTATCTTATCACCAATGATTTCGTGAATAGATTCCGATTCACAAGGTCCCAATTCGATACATTTCCAATTCAATATCAATTAGGTTAGGGAAATTTCAGTTACAATACCAATTTTGCGTGGATATAAAAGAGATTGTCAGATTGTCTTTCTTGTAAATTGTACAAGCAAGAAGCAACCCTGAAATATATTTTTTATAATGCACCAAGTAAGTAATGGGGGTCAATTCACCACATCCATGGTGAAAAGGCATATATTAAAAGATCAATTTCGGGATTTTATTAATCAATATCAGATTACTCAAACATTTTTTTTAATTGAGGTAACTGTTTTTTAAAACTCACACAGTCAGCACAACAGAAGTCAATGTGGACTATACTGTGGATCACTTTTCATTGCTTTGACACAAAATTCAATGACCGCATCTTCCAAAATTCATGAACTGTTTAATCATTCACAGAGTGGTTTTCAACCCATCCCAGAATAGTTTCACTTTCTCTTTCTACTCTCCATTCCTCAAAACCGTGGAGGAATTATTTTCCTCTTGGAGGTGGGAAGTTTATGACTAGCAGCCATATGATCTGATGTCCCTCTTGGGCAAAAGTAATGCTGGATGTCTGGACATAGCTGCATAGTGATGGTTTAGGCATGCAAAAAGATACTTTCCAAGGTGTATTACAAGAGAGAAGGTGTGATGTGGATGAAACCCGTGTTGCCAAATACAGATGACAGGGTTGAATTGCACTGTTTTGTATTTCTGTATCTGTAGCTATCCTACCCAGTATGTTTAGTGAATTAGTATAGTTTTGTATCGCATTACTGGAATTACTTTAGTTTCATTTTGTGAACTTGGGATTACTTCATGCAAAAAGGCAAATAAAGTTTATATTTTATTTCATGCAATAAAGAAGTGCCCTTCTTTTTGCTGTAATGGAATCTTGCAGTGTTTTCCCTACCATTGCCTTGGCCCGCCCCCACAGAAAGAAACTAAATATTTGATTCATGTTATTTACCTAATTTATGCGCACTCATTTCATTTCAGCTCAGTGGGAGAGTCTTTCAGGACACTGATTTACCGAATCCCTCAGCCTAAACTCTACAAAGATGTTCATGGACTGTATCTCTAATATTAAAGAGTAGATTATGTAGTTTTAGACAGCTAAGAGTCTGCAATGCCTGCAACAGGATTATAGTAAAACTATATCAATTTAATAGTAACCATACAGTAGGCTATAGTTATTATAAAAAAAACCTGTATCAATGGTGAGCAGTGTAAACCCTGGTTAGGAGTAGAGTTGCGAGGCCACGTCACCACGTTGGTCTAAAAGGGGTACAAGTTCGCATTTGGCACTGACGCTCCACTTGGTGGAGAGGGTACATGTCAAACAAGGTCTGAGTTTACACAGCCTGTAGCATGCAGCATTATATCCATCACTGATCTCACCTTCAGGAAAGGCACCAGGTAGGGCTGTGGTGAGGAGTTGAGCTCCCGGTATAACCTACTGGTGAAATCTTCAGGCTCTATCTTCGCTTCCTGTTGTACAATAAACAAAGAGGATGGATCAGAACAAACAATAAAACATAATCAGAATCAAAATACATTATTGATCCTCTCAGGGAAATGGTTTAGTTGCAGTTGCTCACAGTCAAATTCAAGGTTAAAAAAAAAAAGAGTAAGAAAAGAGGGGCCAATAACTGTATAAAGTCACAAAGTAAAGTTAGGAAAACAGACTGAAGGAAGGACAGGAAAGGTATGAAGATGAAGACATAGAGATATTGAGTTTTAACAGAGATGGTGAGAGAAATGATGATGATGATGATGATGATGATGATGGAAAAAAAGAAGTGTACCAGCAGGTTCTTGACCAGCTCCTTGACGTTGGCCGTAGTCTCAGAGGACTGTTTCCCACTGGATGCCAGCTTGATCAACGTGGACAGAAAGTTTCTACACTTTTTTACATTCTCTAGTGTCTCCTGCAAGCACATACACACAAATGCAATTTTTCCTTAAATATACACATCGGACATACAGTAGAAATGTGGAGGAGAACACAAAAATACCCCAAAATGAATGAGTATCTATATATTTAGTTTTGAAAGATTACAAAAGACAAAAGCATTCAAGGTTAGTACTTCTCTCTTACAGCTGTGACAGCTGTTGGAGTGACAGGGGTCCTCTGTGTAACTGCTGTGGCTACAGAACCAGGCTGCACTGTGGTGGGCGTTCCGAGCGGCTGTCCCGGTGTGGGGGCAGTTCCTCCCAGCATGATGGTGTTCTATAATCATTTTATAATTTATACTTTATTATTCCCGCAAGGGAAATTACAATGTTTTCACTCTGTTGCTATTATACACATTACACACATGTCTGAATTACACACACATACTCAGTACTTATACATGCACTAATGGAGAGATGTCAGAGTGAGGGGGCTGTCCATGGAAGGGTGCCCAGTTGGGGGTGTGGTGCCTTGCTCAAGAGCACCTTGGCAGTACCCAAGAGGTGAACTGGCACCTCTCCAGCTACCAGTCCACCCACATACTTTAGTCCGTATGGGGACTTGAACCAGCAACCTCCGGTTCCCAACCCCGCTCCCTACTGACTGAGCTACTGCCACCCCTAAGTCAGTGTATATTACGGGTGCACGATTCAGAAAATGTCACGATTCGATATCGATTTTCAGGCTCAAGAATCGATTAAAAAAAGATTCTCGATTAAAAAAAAAAAAGATTCACAGTATGTAAATGTAGTTACTTTTCCCATGTGATTGTAGTAGACATACATTTGTTTTTATAAAAAAAATATGAATCGATTTTTGGAATTCTATGAATCGATTTAAAATCGGTAGAGCTTGAATCGCGATTCGAATGTGAATCGATTTTGTTGAACACCCCTAGTGTATATGCAGTCATGAGATGAGACTCAGGAAAGTGACAAGGTCAGAATAAGAGTTTTGAAATGTCTGGTCCCGGGGCACCGTACTTCATCTTTACTAGGACATCTTTTTTTTCCCCCAAGCTTTATTTTTTCAGAAAGGAGTTGTGCTATATATTGTATGTTTGCTATAACAGAACACTCATTATACTATACTATACTATACTATATACTATGAGTACAACATTAACTTTTAGGAGCTTAACTATTCTCTTCTTCCACACCTAAATAAAAATAGAAAAACATGGTGTGCAAAACAGACAATGAAAACCCGTTAATGAGATTAAGTAAAATGTATTAACCTTTAAGGGAAATTCTGTGGCAACCTGAACAATCATAAATCCCAACAAAGATTAACACAACCAGCAAGGTTTTTTCTAAAAGTAAGCAAACAACATGCCACCCAAAAAAAGATATGAAGAAAACAATTGTGCTGACCTTAATGTAAAAGCCCATTATTTCATTAGGGAAAACTAAATGACCATTCAACCTATGAAACAGGTTCTGGGTCTGTTTTTATTAAGCATTTCAGAGTAGGAAATCAGTCTTAACTGGTCCAAGAGAATTGCATTTAGCCGTACTTTAGGAACACGAGAAAAGCCTTATATTAACTTTCTCATTCTAGGAAATTACTACTACTATCTTCTCCAGGATTTAGGAGAGCTGCAGAGCTGTTCACAACTTGAGCTTCTTCAAAACACATTGACTGGATTCAAACTTCTTCTGATTGATTGTGTTTGTGTTTTGGATAATCCAATATTTTAAGTTGCCAATCTTAACCAAAGCAAATGTCTTTTGACCAATGCCAGACCACAATGAGTGAAGCAACGTTTGTGTGCACAGGGAACAAAAAAAAAAAAAAAAAGAAAGGTCCTTTAGTGTAAAATGTACAAAAGGTACAGAGGAATATCTTAGTTGGGTTTGGATGAGGTCATGAAGACAGCACTTTATGTCTAGAGTGATCTGGGCAGGAGAGAGCAAGTAGGCAATTATGATGTTGATGCTATTGATGCCATCGGTCTCTCTGAGTCACAGCAGGTGCAGAGGTAGCTGTGCACTGGTTTCAGATGTGGCAAGTAAAAATTCTGAATGGCAGGTAGAAATTGGATCTACATGCCATAGCGGTTGGTAGGAAAACATTTCAAACCCTGTGAAACATATTTTATGTTTGTGGCTAAATTAAATGTTATTATTGTTATTATCAATGTTATTATTCTCAAAGTGTAACATGCGGCCAATCATCATGCAGAGCAAATGGTTTGATTTAACTTGATTGTCGGATAGTTCCAGACAGCACGAACCAGGTCTGGTGTATTGGACCTGAGGAACAATTTAGGATGTGTGTTGTAGTTACCTGCTGTACAGGCGGCCTCTGCAGTGTGGTAGAGGTTGTCACAGTGGTCTGGACTGTGGAACCTTGTTTAATAATGGCAGTGGGGGTAACCGGACAAGCCAGTAGTGACGCGCCTGGAGCCTGCAGAACAGCAGGGGATATGAAAGGTGTTAAACATATGACACTTTGTAAATAGAACAATAATGGAACAAGTAATGATGTGCTACATATTTTTTTCTCTAATTAATATTGTTAATATATTTCTTTAAGTTACATAGTTCTAATATATATATATATATATATATATATATATAAATCAAAAGAGAAACTATTTTCTTCATTCTTTTTTCGGAAAAAAGAATGAAGAAAAATAGTTTCTCTTTTTTCTTCACTAACAATTTTCCACTTTTGTGGTTTCTTTAATTTTCTTTAGTCATTTTAAAGTTAGATGCAAATAAATAAAGTCAGTCCACTGAGAATCATTTTTAATTGGTCATTTACCATGCAGGAAGAGTGTGCACGTGAAACCAGCAACCAAAATGTAATTTAATGAAACTGCATTATAAAATGTATCAAATCAACTAGGGTTTCTTTTTACAATTTGTCAAAAAAAATTGTTTTCATTTCCCATCAGACAGTAACATAGCATATATTATATACCACAGTGGGCCTAACTTTACTTACGACACTGGAAGCTTTGCAAAATGTGTTAATTACTGTGACTGTGTACACTGTCATTGTGATGGGGTGATTAAACGATGCTCTGCCCTAGTATTAGGGATGCACCGATCCCACTTCCCGATACCAATCCCGATACCAACCCACTCAGGGTATCGGCCGATATGAAGTACTGATCCAATTCGAGTGCTCTCTCTTCTTTTTAGTTGTAAATACATGTATACCCAGAGTGTGGAAATGACTGGCATCATCATTCTGTGTGCAATGTAATACGAGGATGTAACTACACCTAACTTCTTAACTAAAAGTGAAGATGTTTACACCAGCATTCTTGTAAAGCTTGTGTTGATTGTAGAGTATACATATAACAGTGACAAAGAAATCAGTCTGATATCCGATCTGTTAAATAAGGTCCATATTTACGTGAATACTGATCCAGTATATCAGGTCCATGCGTCACTACCTAACATGAATGAGTCACATTTTCTGTGTGTGACTGTGCCCCTGTGTCCAGCA
Organism: Sander vitreus; assembly: GCF_031162955.1. Classification (NCBI taxonomy): domain Eukaryota; kingdom Metazoa; phylum Chordata; class Actinopteri; order Perciformes; family Percidae; genus Sander; species Sander vitreus. The sequence goes on along the minus strand of NC_135861.1, from coordinate 22,368,212 downwards.
GTCCTGGTACCTGTAGAGAAGTGATCTGGACAGGTGGAGTGCTGGTGGGGGCTGCAGGTCGTGGTGTCATGGCGCTTTGGGACTGTGACTGAGCCTGCATCTGAGCCAAGGTCTGCTGGTGAATCACCAGCAGCTGCCCACTCTCACTGCGAACCAAGACCATGCCTGCAACAGGCAAATGACGTCAAAAGTCAGGGCGTTTTTGTCCTGAATAGTCTCACTAATGTACTGTATGTATGCATGGCAGTGTTTCCCACAGATTAGAAAGCAATTTGTGGCACGCGGGTGTACTTATTTTCATAACAATCAGTTATCAAAAACTGAGGAGGACACGCTGTTGGATGCTGTCCTCCTCTCCTACTCTTTCTTCAATGTCTAATGAATCTATCTCTTTCTCTCCCTGACCCTGTCTTTCTGCTTGAGCAGCACTGGTTGAAGCCTGAAAATATTGTACACAAATTAATAACGTAACTAATTACACTGGTCGGACTGTTCAGCTCTGTTTCAGACTGATACCTCCGGTTCAGGCTGGTCCTCATCCTCAACACGTTCTTTTTCAGTCGCGGGAAATACTTTTCAATACTCATCTGGATTGAAGCAGCAAACATTCAGTGTAAGAGTAAAAAAATGACATTACATTATTTATAATAACTTTATTTGATTCACAGCTGCTGCATATAGTGTTTTGACCTTGACAACCCAACTGCATTTTTTCGCAAACTTGCGACTAGTTAACTTTCTAAAGCAGGCGCAATCGCATGTTTGCTAAGTGTCTGGTCGGGCACTTTTTAATGTGCGATTGTGTAAAGGTGTTCACGAGATACCAACCTTTCGTGAACTTGTGAATTTCGCCAGCCGTCTTCTCTCGTTTGATGGAGACAGACGCTGTGTGTGTGTGTGTGTGTGTGTGTGTGTGTGTGTGTGTGTGTGTGTGTGTGTGTGTGTGAGAGAGACGGAGGAGAGCAGGGAAAGGAAATGCAGCTGAATGAATACGCTGTATGTTTTAAATAGCGTTAAAAAATAATAATAACGAAACGCAATATGTGGCGGCCGGTGTTGATTGTATGGCGCACCGCCACAAATTAGTCTATGTGTGGGAAACACTGCATGGAGTTTCTGAGATGAGGGGGTATGAATTACTCATCTGTAGGCTATTGATGCATGGATATTGCCTCAGCTGGGATGTCTATGTTCAGAGACTTCTAGCCTGTCAGCGACCGGTCAGACAGAAAATGAGCCACAAACACGGTGCCATGAATCAAAAACATTTCAAGCCGCAACACATTGTGTAATTAGATGTTGTGAGGATCCACAACATAGTAGAACAACAAAATAAAACCTTTTCTTGCTGCTGCTGATACTTTACTGTAGGCCAGTGTATTACTTTGCACTGGAGCCTGTAGCCTGTTATAGCGTCTCAATCAAACAGGTGACTGGCTGTGTGATAAGTGACTGGGCTCCAGTACACAGTAATACACTGGCCTTCAACAAAGTAATACCAAGTTACAGAGAGGCTGGACAGGAGACTTAAGCAGCAAGCAAAAACATTTTTGTGCTGAGTGGTAGGTACATGTTATTAAATGGTGTGAATAAAAAGCTGATGTTTAAGTACCCTATTTGTAGCTTATTTAGGTCTGACCATTCGCTATCTTGCTGGCATAGCTCTAAACACTGGAGTCCAAAGCAGAGGTAATTTCCACGCATTGATATTACTATATTTTAACAATTCATACGTCCTTATGCCAAAGAAAATCTGAAATGATCCCATTAATTTGCCGCTGACAGCGCAAAACCTTGGAGTAATATCTGAGGTCAGAGACAAACAGTCTAACAATTAGCCTCTGCAAACTCTTCTTAGAGATACACAGTAAACAGCTGTTGATATGAGAACAGTTTGCTATTGTCCCTGACAAGACAAAGTAATAAGAATCAATAGATTGCAACATGACGCTAGTTTAATGTACTGTACAAATAGTTTGGCTGACTGCCCTCAAGGCTTTTTATCTGGTCTGCAGTTTGGAACCTTGTCCACCTCTAATCTGTTGTTTGTGGCCTTAAAAGACAATGTTTCATACAGTCTATGGTCTCAAACCATTTCTTGCATAATCACATAAGAACAGCTAAGAAACGTTGACAAATAAAACAAAGTTGCGTTTGTGTCAGCAACAAGTTTCTGAAGAAGTTATTGCAGCTTGACACAGCCTAAATTGGCAACACTGTTACAACACTTTGCTGTTTACTGTTAACTGTTTACTTTACTAAGTTACCTGGAGGGAGCTGGATGTTTTGGATATTTGGGGCGTTTTGTTGAGGCTGAGTGAGTCGAGGGGCCAACACCTGTGGAGCAATAGCTCGTATTCCACCAGGAGGAGTAGCAGCGATTGTGGACGGTACTGAAGTCCTCAAGTTTTGCAAAACAGTCGGGCTCCTCATGGTCGCTATTGTTCCTGTCGCAACAGCTGAAGCCACGACGTGCGCACCAGTCTGCATTATAGCTTTTGTGGAGTCGAATTTGTTGACGAGCGAGCCGGCCGTGCTGGTAACACTAACAGCGGGTGACGTTAAAACTGTGGTTTGGTTGCCTCCGCTTTGTGAGGTGTTAGTTTGCATAGGTGGCCTCACAAGCGTGACAGTGGGTACACTTTTCACAGAGGACTGAGACGAAATCACAGCATTCTGCGCACTCGTCGAAGAATTTCGAATAATAGTACTTGGTGTTGCAGACAAAACGGTTGCGCTTCCTTTGCTCACTGAAACAGGTCCGTTGTTGACAAGCGTGACAGCGGGCTGGGAGTTGTTGCCGCTGGTGCCTCCGGTGACAGGACAGTTTATCACAACGCTACTTCCATTCAAAGTTTGAACACCAGTGGTTCCAGGTTTCCCAACACCAGATGCTGCATCTGATATGACCGTAACGACTCCGCTAGCTGTCACGGGCTTGGACTGACTCTGCGCGGCTGTCATGCTCGATGTGGTCCCGGCTGCTCCATCCATGCTTGAACCGTGGGACCCCGAACTGTTAATGACACCTCCTTGCACTCCTGTCCCTACAGCAGCGGAAACACATGAAAGCAAGGGGGATATCTAACAACTCTCTGATTCGCATTAGTTTTAGGAAACACACAAGTGAAGCAAAGTAAGCTAAAATCAGTAGAACAACGTGACCAGAATTAGCTAATGTTAGCTAACCGGAATGGGCAGCTATCTTACCTGCTTTAGCAAGCTCTTGTTGTGAAAGTCCCATTTTGCTGCCTCCAAGAACATTGGAATTACTAACGTTACCTACAGCTGAGTTGCCAGCGTGATTTGCTGCAGACTGGACCCTGGTCGTTGTGTTAACGCGCTCTGCTCCCGTTAGTTCAGACTCCAGAGATCCGACTAGATCACTAACTACTTTTTCGTCCACATCTGTGTTGAAGAAAACATCATCCAGCAAATCGGAGCCCGCCGCCATCTTTGCCAAGCTACGCTCGCTCGTGAGACGCATGCGCCGATTGGATGCACCCTCAGTGACGCGACCTCGCCGGGCGCTGTGATTGGTTCTTCGAAGAAAATAAAGCTTGGAACAAATGGTTGCGAGCTGCAGTGTGGAGGTTCCAGCTCAGTGTGACAGCTTCACGGGAAAACAACGATACCACAAAGGGATGCCCCTGGTGGGACTTTATCACATCGAGGGGACTCTCTGAGAGAGTTTCTGTGATGTACAGCATGTCTTTGCAGATTCATGCACAGTGCCGAAGCATTTTATATCAATTTGACGTTATCGTAGAGGACTCAAAATGGCTGCGTTGTTGCTATTTTTTCCAGGACAGCCGCAGCAGCTGGCTGGGCGCTCACAGACAGAGAGCAGCGATGTTAGCCTATCTGGATGTGAAACTCGACTCAACAGCGCAGATCAAGAATTACCAGTTTACATAGTTGCTTTCCAGCATTATGTTTTGGCTTCTTGACGCTACAGGAGTTGCCTACGTTATATGCTGCAACTTCTTACACATTTGAGAAATGTTATAAAAAATAATTAATTAAATTAATAATTAATTGTCAGAACAAAATAGTACACACACACACACACACACACTCAAAGAGAACACACAAATAAATGTTACAAATAATCATAAATGGCAATAATGCTAAGTATCAGACGAGTCATAAACGAAAAGTTAAGCACAGGACCGGCAGTGAATTAATAGTCTCACTGCCAGGTGCGTTAAACCTCAATCAATGGGCGTGGTTTCAAGTGGACGCCTATAAATTGTTTCCGGTCGCTCCATGGCTTGAATGCTGCCACTTGAGTTCTTGTATAAGGTATTGTCCTGAATATTCTCCTGCTATGAGTGCACCAAAGCCCTACATTGGCTGTAAAATAGGGTTACTTTCAAAAGCCCAAAATCGTTATGAGGGGATTTTGTATACAATTGATAAAGTGAACTCCACAGTAGTGTTGGCAAAAGGTGAGTGGCGTGGGCCTATGCTTGACAGCCTGTCAGCATGTTCAAGAACGACATGCATTTTGCTGAGTTTTTTTTAAACATGAATGTCGTCACTTTCAACATTTTCTCTCAACTAGTCAAGTGTTTTGGAACGGAGGGACGACCCACTGACAGACCAGCACCACCGAAAGATGACACCTATGAGTACATCACTTTCCGGGGAAGTGATATTAAGGACATTACATTGTGTGAACCTCCAAGATCTTATCACGGCCTACCCCCGGATCCTGCAATAGTACAGGTTTTACAAGAACTGCATGGCTCACACCCCACATAACCTAAAAGTTGACAAATTATATAAAGACTCCGATAATGTGTGTTAAATTGTTTTTACTTCTTTTTTTCAGTCATCCAGTTCAGGCTCTCCAGGCATCTACTCAGCTCTCGGACCATATAGCCCCTTAAGGATGCCCGCCTACAACCAGCTTGCTGCCAGCTCTCTACTTAATCAACAGTATGCTGCAGCTTTTGGCTTTGGTAAGTCAGTGAAGGCACTAGCAAATGTATTGCTAGTAAACTAACCATAAACCCACATCCTTAGTGAAGATAAATACTTTTAAGTAGGTTGTATGCATACTACAGTACTGGATTTGTTTTCTTATGCAGGGCCTGTTCTTCCAGGCTTACATGTTGTAAGGGGACCCATGGTGGAAAAGGCTGTTCAAACCCTCCACGTGGACAGATCTAGGCAGAGGGGAGGCTTGACTCCATCCCGGGAGCAGGAGCGGCAATGGGAGAGAAGGAGGCCTCAGAGGCCCAGAGGAGAGAGTTCCCAGACCAGAAGGGGCACTGGAGCCATCAGTAAGCATACATAATTGCAGTGATGAAAGGCAAAATAAAATACTGTCTTCACTAATTGAACTAAAGTGAATAGCTTGGATTGCTTAATAGTCCTGAAATGTTTTAGAACTCTGTTTAGGGTGTTCAGGAAATGTCCATCGGTGCAATTGCAGTCTTAAGAGTGAGTGTAAATGTTTTCTTTTGGGTTTTTTTTACATTTAAGTGAAGTCAGGCCCAGGTGTGCCCACTGCTCAGCGGGAAACTCGGCAGCAGAACTATGAAAACAGGTCACCACCAAGAAGACAAGGTAATTGTGGAACATAGTTTTGTAAGTGAACTTTTTCTGGATACAAATGACAATGTCCTATTAACATTCAATGCTTTTTTTTTTTTTTTTTTTAATATAAAAATAAATCTTAGGAGCTCGGAGGCGCAGGAACCGTAGTAGAGGCCAGCTGATGGTGGCTAATGTTCCATCTGCCATCCTTAAGTTTGACACAGACTTTGATTTTGATTCCTCAAATGCACAGTTTATTAAGGAGGAGCTGGAGAGGGAGGTGCAGGACAGGATGAAAGGTTGGTACATCTGCTCAAGTGATCACAAATGCACCACTGCATTTTATGATTGGGCTGATTAGGGCTGCAACGACATTTGATTTTCATTGTTGATTAATCCGTCCAATTATTTTTCTGGATTAATCGATTAGTAGTTTGGTCTGTAAAATGTCAAATGGTGGAAAATGTCGATCGGTGTTTCCCATAGCCCAAGATAATGATCTCAAATGTTGTCCACAACTCAAAGATTTTTAGTTTATTGTCATCAAGAAGCGAAGAAACAAGAAAATATTCACCTAAGAAGCTGGAATCACTGATTTGTTATAATTGACTCAAACCGATCAACAAAATAGTTGGTGATTAATGTAAAAGTTGAAAACAAATCAATTAATTGATATTTGCAGCTTTGGACACAATTCTCTTTTCCACACATGTTAAAAGATTTTTCCATTTTGGCACAGGTCCTTGCAATTTAAATGGAAACAACCTAAAACCAGCAATAACCGGAACTTCAAAAGCCGGAAGTATGTCATTTTAAAGGGACAGTTCGCCTCCAAATCTTTTTTCGATTATGCTCCTACTCATGGACGAGAGGCTTGTCCTCCCTGCCTGAGCTGTAACTGTAGCTAACTGATACTGCTGGGCTGGCTCACCTGAGCTAGCAGGACGCCATTAATGTTTACATCTTGCACAGTCACAAGCCTCTCGCCCATGAGTATGCTTCCTTTTTATGCGGTGATACGGTTCCATAGTTCCAAAGACAGACATCTCTACGGACAATAGCTCCAACACTGGGAAACTCGCACCAAAACGATCTAGATTGCTCAATGGCACTGTAGGTATGAGGAAAATATGTATTTTTGATTCTGGGTGAACAGTCACTTACTGTGTGTGGTTTGTGAATAGATGGGCATGAGTTGAAAACTAGTGAATCTGTTTTCAACACTTTCAGCTTGGTCTTTTATAGCGCTTCCTTCCAGGTTATGTGCAGTGCATATTTCTGTTTTACAGATGGAAACCATAAGGTAGAGAAAGAAATGCACTCAACTGCAGATGATCATTTTGGACCAAAATGCTACTACGACAAAGCAAAGTCTTTCTTTGACAACATCTCATCTGAGAATAAGTTCAGGTAAACAAGTGGCCTTTTTATCCTCAATATTCAAACCCTAGTTTCTCCTGCTTGCAGAGCTACAGGCTAGTGCCTCTGTTTGTCAACCAATGGTTTCAGACTAACATGGGCGGAGGAGCGGAAGCGCAATCTGGAGACTTTTGGGGTCCCTGGACGGTTCCTGAGGGGCCAAGGCTTCAGAGGTGGCTACACTGGACAAAGAGGATGGGGCACTCTATCTTCTTACAGAACTCGGAGTGGACGGCTGTAAAGGTCAGAGTTTGATAACAAGGTGCTAAAGCAACCCCATCCTCCAATGATGGCTTCCTTGGGTGTAACAAATGGGACTTTTACCCATTATATCAGGAAAAAGCAGCTTTGTCACTGTATGAAGGACTTTTTCTTTTTTTTTTTTTTTTTTCCTTTTTCTCCCTGAGGATGTTATCCTGTCCCCATATTGCCAGGATTGTATTTTTCTGTATAGCCTTTTTGTCATTTGTCCCCATTTTGAATATGGATGCATGGTTCAGTAAATTGTCTACTGTGTGACATAGTCATTTTCCCCTCAGATTGTTTACCCAAGAGTGTTTTGTTTTTTGTTTTTCTTTCCCAATTAAATGGGGAGTGTTAAGTTTGTTTTTTTGCTACTTGGAAGAATTTCACTCCCAAACGTGTATTGGTTTCATGTTATAAAGTATCTTGCTTTGCCTCTTGGGAGTACATTTATTTCATCAACAAATGTAAACTATGAATATTGACACAAAATGAACTAAACTTAATTGTATTTAAAGGCTAAATCTCATTGCTTTGTTCTGTCATATTGAAGCAACAAGTGAGACTAATGCAAATAAACTGGAAATAGCTGGTGCACTTCTCTTATGCTCTCTGATAATACATCCCATTATATTGTCATGTTAAGTCACGTGCACAAGTGAGCTTTAAATATGTACACCTTGGGTTGGACCATCCTAATATACAGTGGTGTTCTTGGCAATAAATCTTACACCGTTGGAAAGCCTGTTTAGTTCCCTTTCAAATAGTGCCCCTTTTTTTAAAAGGAACATGCATTTGTGGGATGAGCAGCAGCGTGAGTATGTGGGTTGCGCCCATGAAAAATTTGCCAAATCTTCTCTGCCAAAGCCGAACAGCTTATTCTGCCATTGACGAGTTTAGTGGATTGGATGATTGAAGTTTGAAGCAACAAGACATCTTGGCAATTTAACAATGTATTCATTTCACAAACAGGAGCCTCAGTAGCATGTGGAAGAACATACACAGCCATAACAGTCTGGCACCTCCTTGTGCAGGTCACGAGCCTGGTCACACACTGCTGTGGGATGGCATCCCATTCTTCAACCAGCATTTGTCGCAAGTCAGTCAACGTGGTTGTGTTGGTCACTCTGGCATGAACAGGACGCCCAAGCAGATCCTACAAGTGTTCAATGGAGTTGAGGTCAGGACTGCTGGCAGGCCATTCCATCCTCTCCACTTTGACATTCTGGAGGTAGTCTCTGATAAACCCCGCCCTGTGGGGTTCGAGCATTGTCATCTTGGAGGATAGAGTTTGGTCCCAGACTGTGGAGATATGGGATTGCCAGTGGCGCAAAAGTGGGTATGTGGCGCATAGGGGCGCAGTACCATGTGGGGCGTCAAAGCGATGGTATTTCCTATATGTGGCTGCTGTTGTGCGTTTCTAAATCATTTCTGCATTTCCTTAATGTTATATAACATTTTAGAGAACTGAGTAGGTGCCCTGTCTCATAAGATTCCATCATAGAATGTTGACCTAGGAGGGGGGGCGTGAGCAGGTACGAGTAGTGAAGTAGAGTAGTATGGAAAAAGAACAAAGCAAAACAGCTGTTGGGGCGAAAAAGAGAGGGGGAAAGGAGATGACATGTTAAGGGATGTGACAGTTAAGTGGATGGTGAAAGGCAACCGGTAGGATTTTAAAGTGACGTCTGTGCTTGGAGGCTTGCAAATATTCATGTTAACAGACTAGCTAGCGTTTGCTAACACTGGGAATGTAGCAGCCAAATGGGGGGGTTTAGCTTAGAATATGCAAAACCGAGGTTGCTGAGCCGAAAACTGTTAAATATAAGGTAGCATGTACAATAAATGATAAAAATCTGGAAAACGACTAATGCAATAACTGGAGACTTGCAAATATTCATGTTAACAGACTGGCTCGTGTTTGCTAACTTAATGCAAACCAATGTTGCTGATAGTTAGTTAGATTTTGATTAAACCCTATGGTACCAATCCCATGCATGACATCTCAATTTTATTAAGGTAAAAATAGCAACTGGTAAGTATAAGATAGCATGCACAATAAATGACAAGAAGGGGGGGGGGGAATATATATATATATATATATATATATATATATATATATATATATATATATATATATATAAAATCCAAAATGTGAACGTAATTTCAACAGCAGCACAACCTTACTGCATAATAGTTGTCCTATCTGATGCCATCACTAGGCTGATTTAAGAATTGAATTTAGGCTGCTATATTTAACAGTGAGTTCATTTCATTCAGGTGTGAGGATGGTGGATCAGGAAAGACAGGGGAAGGCAACAGGTAGGTCTAACATTAGGTGGAAGTGTAGGGGGAGCCACTTGATACCAACAGATTCATTTCTTCATATTATTGATATGGAAAAACTAATGAAAAATCTATTACATAATGTTTGTTTGACAATATGTCTTAGTGGAGAAGAACAAAGGCAAGGAGTGAATGAGACAGACATGAGGTCAGCGATGGCATCACGTAGAGATGAGACCAGTGATGACATCAGGTAGGAGTTCTATTCGTTAGACCACACAAAACTAAATGTCCAGTATGGTTTAAAGTTCTGTTGACCAACCTATTCACTGTGTCCTTTTTGGGGGTAGAAATACTGCAGACAGAGATAGAAAGCCACTCACCACTCAAATCACATCAACCAGGGGTGATGATTAGGTTGCCAATTGTCACAATGTGGTTGCCAAGGGCAACCAGGCGACCGTTAACGTCACTGATATAGTTTGAAAGATAAACCTTTATTAGTTAAAGCCCATACATGATGATGTCTGGCACACGGGGGGGGGGGGCGCCAAAATTGTTGCTGCATACCCCTCTGACACTGGGTAGTTGCGCCCCTGGGGATTGCCACTGGTTGCAGAATCTCATCTCTATATCGCTCTGCATTGAGATTGCCTCCAATGATGACAAGCCTAGTTTTTCCAGTGAGGGAGATGCCGCCCCACACCATCACACTGCCTCCACCAAAAGGTGTTACTCTATCGGTGCAGCAATCAACATAGAATTGTCCGCGTCTTCTCCACACTTTGACCCTACGATCCAACTGCCGTAGGCAGAATCTGGACTCATCACTGAACATAACATTCCTCCACATGTTCAGGTTCCAGTGCATGTGTTGCCGACACCAGCGCAAACGGGCCTGACGGTGAAGGGCAGTCATGGCAGGACTCCTGCTGTTCGTGCCAGAGTGACCAACACAACCACGTTGGCTGACTAGCGACAAATGTTGATTGAAGAATGGGATGCCATCCCACAGCAGTGTGTGACCAGACACAGAAATTCCAGTGTTGCAGCAGCAAAATATCAGACACACAGCACACATACAGAATATACGTGAAATAATAGGATACAATATACATGAAATAATAATAGGATAGAATATAAGAACAAATAATTTAAAATATATACAAGTTGGGAATAAAAATTTACAATATTTAACTAGTATTCATAAAGCTGTAGATAAACATATTGTGCAAGGTGCACTTAGTGCAGTTGTGATGTCTATGAGTCTTATCTAACACTCAGTGATGAAGTGTTAAAAAGTTGAATTACCTGTGGTAGGAATGATTTCTTGTAGCGGTCCGTGCGACATCGAAGCTGTCGGAGTCTCTTAGAGAAGGTGCTCCTCTGTTGGACCAGTGTGGGGTGGAGAGGGTGGTCGGGGTTATCCATGATAGATAACAGTTTGTTCAGTGACCTCTTCTCCACCACAGCTTCAAAAGTGTCCTGTTTGCAGCCAATAACAGAGAAGGAGGTGCCAGGCTGTTGTGGCTGTGTATGGTTCTTCCACACGCTACTGAGGTTCCTGTTTGTGAAATGAATAAATTGTTAAATTGCCAATATGTCTTGTTTCTTCAAACTTCAATCATCCAATCCACCAAACACCAAACGAGTCAATGGCAGAATAAGCTGTTTGGCATTGGCAGAGAAGATTTGGCAAATTTTTCATGGGCGCAACCCACATACTCAGCGCTGCTGCTAATCCCACAAATGCATGTTCCTTAAAAATGGGGCACCATTTGAAAGGGAACTAAACAGGCGTTCCAACGGTATAAGAGTTATTGCCAAAAAGTATTGTTACCACAGAGAAATAATCTACCAAATACAAATTTCCTTACTTTTTGTGCTAAGTTTATTAAAAACTGGATCTGCTGGGAAATGCATTATCACAAAGCTGAAAACAGGGTAGTTTTTCTGAGCCCATGGATATTTAGCCTGCTTGGTTTTGAATGCATAACTTTTTTGTAGTAGGCTATTTTTAATTTGATTTGGTAATAGTAGGCCCAGTTAGCCTAAGTAAATTATCTTAATACTTCTTCCACCACTGATAATAGATGATCCTTATTCTGGGACAGTAGCTAAGGCCTATTGGTGTCTAATTGGTTCCCTTGTCTTTAAATAAGGAACAGGTGTTTTTGTCCAACATATTAAAAACGTCCAGTTGTAGCCTACAGTCGGCCTATCGCTTGATCTGAGAACTGCAGACGTCCCTGATTGACAGTAACCTGGGGAGGGAAAAGCTCGTCAGATGTCAGGTGCATGGCGATATTTTAACAAGCACGAGACTGTGGTATCATGATGTATTCACATTTTTCTGAAGGTGTTAAAAAACAACTTTGGCAACCACTTTTCTCAATTGCTCGGCGGAGCTTTTGCGCACAATGTGGACTGATTGGCTTTCATGAATCAGACAGAGATACTCCGTCTAGTGAGGGAAAGTGGTAGGCTACTCACAGTCCGGGTTATACCAAAAACTGAGGGAGAGGGATTTCCCCCTATCACGTAACAGTTTATTATCTGTGTCATTTTTTGCATGCACACCATAAATAACGTTCATCAAAATTGTATGTTAAATTACATTGAGAGAAATCCAGTGTTTGCTTTTTTTCCTTCGTTGATGACAGATATACGTCACTGTCAATACCCCCATTCCCTGGTAATGGACAAACTATGTAACCAAATAGAGGGCTGCGCTCCAGATAATAAATGTTAGAATAAAATAAGCGCTTTTATTTCCCATATGACAAAATGTCGGTGGCATTTTCATCGGTGCGTCCAAGGAGTAAAGGAGAGTTAACACAGCAAACGATTCAAAAGGTAAAAATCCTGAGATGGGTCGCGGCGCTTGTGATTATTCTAGTCAGGATGGGAGTGTGCGGTCCGCCGCCAGTGCAGAGAAAGTAGCCTGTGGTGGATATCGGAAGAAATGGCAACTGGTATTGTAACGTTACAGTCAATTGAAGATGCGAACCAAACAAAGCCAATGACGGTGATGTAGGCAACCGCTTTATAGGCTCATCACTGTATGGAGCTGTTTCCGTGTGATGCTGTTAACCTCGCTGCTTTTTTTTCCTGACGAATGAGGAATATTTTTTATTATATGTTAAATATATATCAGCGTTAGATTGTGTGATTTGTTACCAAGAATTTCAAAAGCGCAACACCTGAACTGGGCTTTTGTTAGTTAGGCTATAGGTGCCAGTTTATTGTCAGACAGCATCCCGACAGGTTCAAGTGGTTATGGACATCCGTTTTGTTGCAAAAATATATATGCATCCACTGAGAAAGGCAGGAGGATGGTGGGAAACTGAACCCTGAGCCATATACTCCTCAGACTGCTGCTGTTTTTATCCTTAACTGAACGGTTTCTGGTAAAAATAAATAAATTAATTAAAAAAATAAAAACTGAAAAGCTGCTGCTTCATTTGGCTCCTGACCCAGAAATGTTCATTGATCATTGTTGATTGGTTGAAGTTCTGATAATCCAGGACATTACTATGCCTTAATAGGGCATATTTTAGTGTATCATTTGACTTGAGATACTGTGAACTGAAGTTGTTTTGCTGTCTCCCAAAGATGCTGGATGAAAATCATCATTTAATACAATGTATAATGGACTACCAAAGTAAAGGCAAGACAGCTGAATGCACACAGTAAGTGTTATACTCCTAACTGGTGCTTTGTGAGTGTGATATTAGGGTAAAAGTGAGTAAATTAAGCTATGTTTCATTTTTTTTTTTTTTTTTTTACAGGTATCAGCAGATCCTGCACAGAAATCTTGTTTACTTGGCCACGATAGCAGATTCAAATCAGAACATGCAGTCACTACTACCTGCAGTGAGTCACTCATGAGGTTTCAGGAAGTAATCTTGCATTGCCAGACCTATCTCCACAGTGCTGACAGTAGATTCCCCATCTTCATCAGATTAATTTTGCTGCTGCCATCCTCACCTTTTCTCATTTAGTAAATACTCATAACAAATCCAGAACAAAGTCTTTGAGTAGACAAAACATCCACTTTTCACATAATTTGTCCACTGGTAAATCTATAATGCAAACAAAAATATTACCATTTAGCAGACAATATAGGAGTCAATATAAAATCCGGACATCAGGAAATGGAGGACAGCAATCAGGATGCATATTCTCTAAACTGCTGTTTTAATTGATCAACTATGTTTTTCACTTCCAGCCTCCCACTTCCAACATGTCCATGGCTCCTGGAGGAATGAGTCAAAGTGGGGGACACACTCCAAGCAACCTCAATGACAACATGGCACAAGGACTGCCCCCCGCATCATTGATGCAGAGCCAAATGAGCAATGGTGAGATCACAAATGTGCATTTTACAGACTAATTCTAGCCAACGTGGAATTTATTTTCCACACAAACCCAGACGTGCATGGTGTGCACACATACAGCTCCATCTTGTTGTCCGTCCCCTGTCTCGAGTCCCCCTCTGGTCCTAACTTTGCTGCATGTTTGTCTGCAGATCCAATACCATGTCTTGTTTGTCCGATTGTCTCTCATCTTTATTGCCTGCAAGTATCTGATGATCTTATGTTCAGCTAATAGTCAGATTTATCTGTGGCAATAGCGATTTTTTTTCTTCTTTATGTTTCTAATTCATTTCACACATATCATTAACACTCCTTGTACAACCATGTAAGCTTCCAGTAAAGATGAACTGAATGTGGACCCATGATTAACATGACATGGCACCACATGGGAACGTGTGCTGGCTGCTCTGACTGTGCGTGTGTGTCGTCAGGCCCCAGCCATGTCCCCATGCAGCAGCAGTCTGGTCAGGTGCAGTCGGCGATTCCCTCCGCATCCCTCAGCCTGCCAGCCAGCGGCTACGGTAGCTCGGCCCCAGCCTCCGGCTACAGCCACGCTGCGTCCGCCTCCCAGGGCAGCATGATCCAGGGCCCTGGGCCTGGCTATGGCTCTTCCTCCTCATCTTCCTCCACATCCTCATCTTCCTCTTCCTCCTCCCGCAGCAACCTCAACATGCAATCCAACCAAGGTGAGCCAGGTATAGAGGAGCCTAATCATCAGGATATTTGGTCTATTTTTATGGAAAGGAATACTTTCAGGCTCATGGATTCGGGACTTCATTATCATAAACTATACTCTCAAGATGCAAGATGCCTCATTTGTTTTTATTTAGTTGTTTAGGTATGATTCAAGATTTGGCACTTAGAGGAAGGGATTGATGAAATAGAAACCATATGGTAAAACAGTGGGATGATTTTATGATGAACTTTTTTTTTTAATAATGAACGTCTGTAACATTCAAGCCATTGCCAAATGAGTTGCTACAAAGCTAATTGAGACTATCAGCTCCACAAAACTCTCTCTGTATTTCTCAGTATGGCTATGTTCAGAAGATTGTGTCGTCTGGCGACTTTCGCACACAGAAACTCAAGTGAAGATAATTACCTCTTCTGAAGAGTCCAGCATGTTTTTTTAATCCTCCGTGTCTTCCTTGGCTACTAGCAACTGCGTGGAGGAGGGGTGGGGGTGGTGCGCGGAAGGCTTGTATCATGTGGACGCGCCAACAGTTTTGTTGTCATTACTTAGAATTCCTCATGGGGGTGACAAAAACTACGCACTATAGCTTTAAAGAATTTGCTTAAATGCATATATGCACTCATCAATCTGTAAATTATCATCCTATGTAACGTAACCATCAAAATAACCAAACACATTCAGTTCATCAAAGAGGTTTCCTGCGTCCTCCCTTCTTTCTTCTGCTCCAGGCTTTACCTCTCCTAATCTCTGACTCCTGACCTGAGATGCTGCCCTCCTCTCCTTGGATGTCTGTGTGGATATCTCTGTTTATGCACTGAATTCACTGGCTTTGTTTGCATTTATACTTCAGAGCAACATCTTGAAAGCATCTCTTAAAAGATTTTTTCTTTAAGAGACCCCTGACTGCTATGGACCCCTTTTGGCTTATCCCTGTGCCCTGATTGCCAGTTTCACTTCTCAGTATGCTTTGTATGCCATTGAATGCTAATGCTGGTATGTGCAAAGAGTGTGTCTGTGTATATTAATGTATAAGATCTCCCCCCTCCCCCATAATCACACCTCCTTTTCAGTCTCCATGATGCACCAACAGTCAGCCACTCCACACTACTCCTCAGCCCAGGCTGGGGGCCAACACTATCAGGGACAGCAGGCCATGGGCATGATGGGTCAGGGCAGTCAAGGAAACAGTCTGATGTCTCAGAGACCCATGGGATCCTACCGCTCCTCACAGCAAGGTAGGTGGTGAGACTTCTTCATGCCAGGTTGGTGTGGCAATGGGTTTGTTGGTGTTTGAGTACATAAATGGATGTGTGACTACAGTTTGGATTGAAATTGTCAATAGGTTTTCATTAAGTGTGGCTTTGGATGCAAGTCTCACAGTTTCCAGATTGATGGAAATGCTAAGTCTGTTGAGGAAGTATTAGTGCGTGCATGGTATTCGTTTTCGAATTCAAAGATGTGATATTGAAGGTCTGCAAATTTGCCTATCCCAGTTGCCTTCCTGTAACTTTAAGGAACAGTCTAGAGATGTATCACTTGTGTCACATTAGGTTCCTGTCTCTGTAAATCACTTAACTTGTGCTGTGTCAGCATGTGCCTAATAATAGCTCGATCCTGTCCTGTTATGTTTTTGGAAGTGTTTAGACTAGGCACGTAGTAACAGATATATAAAAAGGATGGGATACTGTTTCCTGGGAAACAGGCCATGATTGTATGTCCTCATTCACCCTGGTACACTATTATCCTTGCATGACTGGGTGAAGTATTTCCAGATAGAACTTTGTTATGGAATTGCTGTGTCCATAGTTAAGCTGCTCGCTCACCAGCTACTCGCTGATTGGTCCAGTGGTGTTGCTAGGGCTCTTCTGTCAACCGTGGTCATATTGGGAATTATCAGATATGTTGCTATGAAATTGTTTTGCTATTTCTGCAGAAGTTCAAATGATTTTTTATGCTACAGCTCATCTCTGTATTTGGAAAGTTTTGGGCCAATTGTGGTGTGTAAAGGAGATTAGAATGTGACTGGCTTTTCAATGCATTTTTTTTCTGTTGGTTTTCTGAGTTTGTTAAATAAAGTTGAAAGGGAAAGGGAAGAAGTGGAATCTGGAGTTTCTGCACACCACTACCAAGCAGAGATCAGATTCTTCCTGATAACTGGCTCTCTGTAATCCTTTTTCTCCTCTAAAATTATATCTCCTCTAATTCGTCATGGAATTATTCATTATAATTGCTCCACTTTAATTAGTGTCTCCAAAATTTGGGTTGGCCCAAAATAGCATCCTTCATATTATTATTTCAACCCACAGAAAATCAGCACCAGTGAAATACAGAACATAAGTTATAAAGAAAATTATAATTGGCATATTCGTTCTCTCTACTCATTACTATTCATAACATCCTCATAACTAAATGACGACTTCCAAAAAAGCTGTCTATAATAATCGTCTTTTATAATCTTTAATTTTTGTCTTTCATTGTTCTTAATTCACACATATGCACACACACACCTTCAGGCTGCCTAAATTGCCCAAGTGTCTTGGCACAGCCCCTTTAGTCTCCAACTCAGCGACCAATTGTTCCAAGCAACTGTTTAACAAATCGTGGTGTCGCCTGTCTTGCAGGATCTGCACAGCAGTACATGGGACAAGACGAGTTCTACGGAGAGCAGTATGGACACACTCAGAGCTCCAGCGAGCCCATAAACCGGCAATATTACCCTGATGGTAATCGTGCACATCCATAAACTTCATACACACAGCTCTCAAACACACAATGCCACATTATAGGTCATGCAATTTCTTTTTAGCACTATCCCACTGGCCTGAGCCAGATTAACTGCAGTGCTGAAGTTTCTGCTTGTCCTCCCAGTCATTGTCTTTTTCCCTTACTGTGGGAGAGGAAGAGTATTGGAGAAAAAAATGGCAAAAGACTGACATTGGTCTCAATTCTGTTTTCGACCCTTTGTGTCTGTGTCCATACTGTCCCCTTTGGTGTGCCGAAATTTCAGATTTCAGAGAGTGCCATAGCAGTGTGTTGAGGAGAGAGCGCAGACTTCTTCCAGCGTGTTTCTTTGTGCATAAAATTGAAGCGAGAAGCTTTGAAAATGTTGTCTGTGCTTGTAATTTAGTCGTTGCACATGTATTATTAATATTTTGGCTTCAAACTGTGAATAATAATTTCTCTTCTGTATGTAAGTGGGTATTGCTTTTGCAGAGGAGTTGCACATGTTGAACAGTGTTCTCTACAGGTCACGGAGAGTACACGTATCAACAGTCTTCATATGGTGAGCAAGGCTACGACAGATCCTTTGATGAGTCTTCACAGCATTACTATGAAGGAGGTAACCGTTATACATTTTGTCATTTCCAACCATGTGTTTTAGATATATTGTCCTGCACCGTTTGTCTAAATGTGTCCAACCAAAACTATAGTAGTACTACCTCATATGATTAATAGCTGATATGTACCTGTGTGTTTATATAGCTTCAGGTAACTCTCAGTACAGTCAACAGCAGGTGCAGTATCAGCAGGGCTCTGGCCAGCAGCAGCCCTTCAGCCAGCAACAGTACTCCTCTCAACAAGGCTACAGCGGACAGCCACAGGGATACGGTTAGAACAACCAACCAAACAACCTGTTGTCACACAAGCATAAACACACACCCAAAAGTAATTAATACATGTATTGAATGTAACCCCTTTGCTACAGGTCCTGGCCAGGGTGGATCCTCCCAGTATTCTCAGTACCAGCAGGGTCAAAGCCAACAGTATGGCTCCTACCGCTCCTCCCAGGGAGGCCCTGGAGCGCAGACGCAGAGGCCCTATGCCTACGAACAGGTACATCAAATTAGATCAGATTTCTCAGAATCTCTGAAACTGGCTTTGCAACACTGACTAATACCCATTTACCTGTAGGAAATATGTATATTATCCCTATTAAATGCTTATTTTGGATGGAATTTGCCGGTCAATTTATAAATAAGTATTAAAATAGAAAACAATAACAAATAATCTGCCTTTAATCTATTCCTTACAATGCATCCAAATACCGTTGAAGGCAGGTGCTGCACCAGTAGAAGACAATAAAAACCTAAAGGTCTGCACGCTGTAGCTCCCTTAAGTGCAATTTATTGGCACATCTGCAATTGAAGTTCCGAAGAAGAGCATTAGCTCAAAAGGTCACTTGTAGATGTTCCAATAGATTGCTTTTAAGGGAGCTACAGTGTGCAGACCTTTGTCTAATTTTTTTTTTTTCATCCTTTGTTTGCCACAACCGATGCTTCATACCATGCTTGATATTTTTCTAATGCTGCTAATCTCTGATTTGTCAAATTAAGATGTATGATGATGTAGTACGATGTATAGAGCACCAACCCAAGCAGACTTAGAGTCACCTAGCCCTCAAACCCGTTATTTGTAATAAATCATATTATTATATTTCTATTATATTAACCTTTGTTTCTTTTTCATTTTCAAATTTAACTATTACAGGATTAACTAAAAAACATCAGGAAAGCTGATGCCTGTAGGAATAATGGGGTAGCTTTAAAATATTCTTTTTTGTCTGTCTGGGTAACAAAAAAGCAAAGAAAAAGTGAACAACACAATGTATGAAATGCAATCTAATCTCTTAGTGTAAATCATTTTACATTACAGGGCCAGTATGGAAATTATCAGCAATAAGGGACAACATTGTTGTACTGTTGGAAGAAAATAAAAAAAGAAACGGTTCAGCAGTGACGCGCTGGCTCAGCTGTGGATTAGAAGACCTGGCTGCCTCAGATTTATTATCCTCTCATTAATCATCATTCTAGCTAAGAATACATAATGTATTAAAGTGTGGTGCTTCCCTTGTCTGTTTTGCTCGCTGCAGGGTTGTAGCTTGTAGCTGAAGGTGTGGAGTGCTACTGGCCACCCAACGGAAACACAGGGTGTTTGTAGAAATGAGGCAGTTAATGTAAACCTTCCATATGGATTAAATAGGGTACTAAAAAGGAGCAGTAGTCATTTGATGAGCCTCAGCAAGTTGCCTATTTCCTCCTCTTTCTTCTCCGTCTATGCCTTTCACTTGTCTGTATCCCATCCCCTGCTTTAAATGTTTATTTTATTTTACAAGCCTCTGTTTTTATTCTTTTTTTGTGGTGCACAGAGTGGGCCCGTGGATTGAGAGACTGAGACTTTAAAAAGCAAATTAGCCCTGAAGGAAATGTTCCTTGATATTTATCTAACAGACTAGGTCCAGCTCTTGCTCTAATTCCTAGTTGAGATGCTGTTCAAAATAAGGTAAATTAATTTCATGAAGGTGAAAAAGTTGATCCTTAAACCTGACTTGATCAGGAGGTTGTATGTGTTAGTCAAACTGTGATGTGTTGCTGTGTGGTCTAACATGATGTGTTTCACTCTTTGCGTATGTCTTTCTGAGGTAATAGACACAATAGTTAGCTGACTTATCCAGACTTAACAGCGTGTATCACTGTCCATGATAATCATACATCGTGGTAGTATTTTTGGCATATATTTTCGGTGGCATTGCTCTACACAGACATATGTTATTGTGAAGAGTTAGGAGGGGTCACACTACTCTGATGCCAATCAGTAATGATTTTATATACTGTAAAATCAAATTGCCACTTTGTCTGCACTTTATTTTGCAGTGACAGTGTATGTATTGTCTGATATTTTGGATTGTAGTGCAATCCAGGCTGTTTTTAACGAATGATCCTCAAAAAGCCAAAGTAACACATGAATAGAACGGTAGTGTGTCCTGCACCTCTACTTCAATAAGTGCAATACACTCAGTCAGTCATGTTAAGGGTTGGTTCATATGGTGAGCTTACACTATATCATTATTTAGTATAGTAGTTGGTTGACATACAATGATGGCAAAGACTAGGGCTGGTTTGTCTAATGTTATTCAATGTAATATTGCAGGTTTTAACTGACATGTCATATTTAGGACAATTATTTTCTGTATTTGTGTGACTTATAGACACATTACGTAAAGCATTTCATTATAAACATAAAGCTTACTACTTCAAAAACATTTTTTCAGTGAAAATGTTTATCATCATTCATTGTATTAGATATACAAAATAATGTTAAAAATAAGACAAAGGGTATAGAAGGTTCATTTTTATCTACCCTTGTGTGATTACAAAATGGGCATTCAGTAGGCCTATATTAAGTTGTTTATTGATTTGTTTATTTAAAAGAAGGCAGACAACACCTCTGGTCATTTCACTGATCACTGTTTCTTACAGTTTGAGCAGTAATGTGGATTATTAGTGTGAGGGTGAGGGTCCAGCTTTGCAGTATATTCACTCAACTTATCTCAGAGGGGTAAAATAACACAAAAGTTGCAGGGTTAATCAAAAATGGGAGAATACTGGCTGTCAAACAGCTAAATAACTATGTGCCACTCAACAGTGACAATCACAGGCTTCTCTATACTACATTGAATTTGTATCAGTGTTTCATTTTACTGTGAGCTGAACATGTATGGCAAGTATTTTCTAGTTGTGTGAGTGTGTGTGTGTGTGTGTGTGTGTGTGTGTGTGTGTGTGTGTGTGTGTGTGTGTGTGTGTGTGTGTGTGTGTGAGAGAGAGAGAAAAAATGAGTGAGAGAAAAATGAGTGAGAGAGAGTTAAGTTTGGTCTGCATAATCCAAATATGAATGTTATCTACTAAGTCTGCATTACCTGATCTTTTCTGCTGTCTTTTGTTACTGTTTGTTATATAAAAAATAAACTAACATTCACCTTTTGTATGTCTGCATTTTGTGGATTTATTAAGGAAATGTCAGAAGTCACACATCATGATACAAAACAAAGTTTTTTATTAACTTTTTCTGCCCAGCTGAGACAATTATATTATATAGTATTTTATAGTATAAGTATTACAGACATGGGTCAATGAATTACAATATTTTTTGAGACTGCATTAAAAAGGTTGGCAGGTCTTATCTCAGCTCAGAACGTTAAATTATGGAGCTTTTCATGGCATCTCATTCACAACTTCTTTTTTTTCTGCTGCCCCTAAATGTACCGTAACACTCCAGCACGTTTGATGGCGGTAGAGGCCCAAATCGCAGTGATACCGTAATTAAAAATCGCATATACAAACTGTCCCTTCATGGGTTCCGTAGTTCACAGGGCTGCATTATCCATGGCTGCATGTATGCAGGCAGTAGTAGTTGTCAGAGTCTTTCTCTATCACTGGTAGTTGTGTTACTGGACATGCCTTAACATTATAAAACAAATGATGTCCATCGGAACTAACAGAACTGTAGCAGCTGTCAGTTATTTGCCCGAGAGAATATTTGCTTGTTACTAGTAATTGTTACGGTCGGTGACTTTGTCAAACCGTCGTTGACTAACATTAACGTTAACGCTAACGTTACTTCAGAATAAATAACGTTAACTGTCTGTTGAACGTCACAATGTTGGCGACATTGTCGAGATTTAAAAGGCCTCGGTGGCTTTCTCCGGACATAATTTTAGGATACATATTAGGACAAGAGGTCAGAAGAAACGAGGTGAGCTTGTTCAGTCACAGTTCTCCAGTATCAGCAGCGTGGAGACCGAAAGTCACCGGTGGTATCCGAGATATCAGCACCTCCTGTACGCTGTGCGCCAAAGTCCGAGGAAACCCGAAGAAGAGAGAGCTGTCTGAAAAGAAGCTGGTAAAGTGCAACCTTACAGTTATAACCATAGACATATCTATATTATGTCTATGGTTATAACACTTTCCCAACCTAGTGTTTTTTCACTGATCTATAGGCTACAAGTCGTATGAATAGAGATAATTAAAAAGTAACGTTACATAAAGAGAGTCAGTCCAGTAAAAGCCCAAGTTGCCTTCAAAACAAAGACAAATATATTCCTATATTTGGATCATAGTCTGTCTCCTTGTAAAACGCCTAACGTGCATACATAATATTTAAACAGATAATAGTTTCTTTTTTAAATCTACAAAAATCACATCACACGTCAATTCTTCATCAAGGGATGCCCAAAAACGTCTCCCTAGGGGTATTTCTGACATTGTTATATTAGGCTATATATTAATTTCTCATAAGATTGTTCCACTGTAAAATTAATTTTATTAATTAATTTTTATTTTTTTTAAATTAAACACAGCTTTTAGCAGTAGCCTACAGCCCTTGTTATTTTATTATGTATTTGTTTTTGTGTAATCCATCCTAGTATTGTGTTGTTGATGACTCACAGTGTGGATTAGACAACTGTTTTATGTGTTTCTTTATTTGGCCCATAGACCCGTCACTTTGTGGACCATCGCCGTGTGAAGTTGGTGGCTGGGTCAGGCGGTAAAGGAGCCAGCAGCTTTCACAGTGAGCCGCGAAAAGAGTGGGGTGGACCAGATGGAGGGAATGGAGGTGATGGAGGAAGCATCATTATCAAGGGTAAGTTGGGTGTCCGTCTGGTTTAAGGAATGTGTACTTACACGAGACTGTTTGCCATGTATATTCTACAATTGTCCTCTCTTGCCTTTAGACTAGGGATCGACCAATACTGTTTTTTCAAGACCGATACCTATTTTTAATAGTTAATGAAACCAATAACCGATATTTGGAACCAATATGCATTTACAGTGAAAATTTTAATCTTTAAATCAAAATTAAGATTTTGGAATGTTACAAACTCCAACAGAAAACTTTGTTTAAATGCTTTAAGCAATTATTAAATAAATTAGACACTTTCAGCAATATAAACACATAGTCAGATAGTGTTGTGGGCGGGACATTAAGTCAGACTCAGTGGTGAGTGAAACCGAAGTGGAGGGACAGACACAGAGCTGTAGCGGAGCCAAAGTAGCACACTTTTTAATTATATAACTTTATCGGTTATCAGGCAAATAAAATGCTGATACAGCAAACTGCCAAAAAAGGGACCAATAATCGGCCAAGGCCGATAATCGGTCCATCCCTACTTTAGACACCATATATTAACTATGTTATAATTTCAGACTGCCCCCTTTCAGGCAGGAATGTGATTAGATTAGTCGAGAATCAAAAACAATTAGGCGCTTCCTTTGCCATGTTATTCAGTATCATGCTAAAATGTGCTTCCATTATTAATTCCTTATTTGTGTGCTTTCAGCGGACAAGTTTGTCAAATCATTGGCGCAAGTAGTTCCGGTTTACAAGGGAGAGGACGGGCAATCAGGGGGCAGCAAGAACTGTTATGGCAGGAATGGCAGCCCAAGCTATATCTCTGTGAGTCCGTGCATTTGATCATAAATTACATGCAATCTAGCAAAATATAATCTATGATATATTTTTTTTTTTGTCACGTTTGTACCATAAACCCTTACCTTGCTTTTTTTTCTATTCATAAAAGGTACCATTAGGCACTGTGGTGAAGGAACAGGGGCAGACAGTAGTGGACCTTTCTGAGCACGGCCAGGAGTATCTGGCTGTATTTGGAGGGGCTGGTGGCAAGGGGAATCGCTTCTTTCTGTCCAATGAGAACCGTGCCCCAATGACTGCAACCCCAGGAATGACGGGCCAGGAAAGGGTCCTTCAGCTAGAGCTCCGTACCATGGCCCATGCTGGACTGGTGAGAAAATGCCGCCTATGTTTGAAATAACATTAGCAAATTGCTTTTCAACACCACAAATGTAATCAACTGATTTGTTTTTACTATCCCATTAGGTGGGCTTTCCTAATGCTGGGAAATCATCATTGTTGAGAGCCATCTCCAATGCCAGGCCTGCTGTGGCTGCTTACCCCTTTACAACACTCAACCCACATGTAGGAATTGTCAATTACAGGGATCATGAGCAAGTTGCAGGTAGTTGATTTTAAGCAAATAATTAATATATTATAGAGTTATTATTATTCATTATTTGACCATGGTATAATCAAGTTTTTATATGACCTCGCTCTGTATAATTTGCAGCTTTTTTCGGTATAATATATATGTTCCACTTTTACCCTTGCTCTGTGTAGTTGCTGACATCCCAGGCATCATTCGAGGAGCCCATCTCAATCGAGGCCTTGGCATCTCTTTTCTGCGACACATAGAGCGCTGCCGTTTCCTCCTCTATGTTCTGGATCTGTCAACTCCGGAGCCCTGGACCCAGCTCAAGCACTTGCGTTATGAACTGGACCAGTATGAGCCTGGTCTATCCCGGCGGCCTCAGGCCATCATAGCCAACAAAATGGATCTACCTGAGGCCCGGGAGAAGCTAGAGACTCTACAGAGCCACGTCACCCAACGTGTCATCCCCGTGTCGGCTCTCACGGGACAGAACACAGAGGAGCTCATCCTCCACCTCAGAGAGCTTTATGACGGATACCTCAAAGGAGAAGGGAGTGGGGAAGGCAAACCAACTAGGTGGTAGTGGAAACAATTTCCTCTTGCTCTACTGATATTTTTTAAGATATACTGTATATATTTATATTGGAAGATATAGAATGTATTTAAATTGCTTAATAAATATATAAACAAAACAAAATTCAATGTGTGTTATTTTATTAATGACTTGCAGCATATTGCTCAATACACTGAAAATATTTGAGATTTCTTGAAACCTTTAATACAGCTTCATGCTACACAATAAAGGTAACATATTACATATACAGTATTTATGTTAAAAGACGGTACACTTTTAATGTTAGAATTAAATGCCTTTTTTAGGGTGAAGAATGTTAAGACAAATCATAAAAGAAATCAGTGTATAGGACATTTTTGCGCATTAAGGTTATTTTGAGAAAAAGACAAACTGTGAGGTTGACTGGGGAAACACCATGACATTTACACAATTTAGTATTTTTTTCAGTCAGTACAAAAACACTAGTATGGAGCACTGACAAAGCAGAGGTATATAAAGATCTACATTAATACATGTTTCGCTATATGTTTTAATGTATTTTTATAAATGTGGTCCTGTGTTAGGACCACAGTTGCAGCTTGTTATTGAAAGTAAACATAATTCCAAAATGAATCCTTTAGGAATTATGTGTCTTACATTATTTTAAATGACGTAACTTACATTTTTTTCAATTGAGCCTTTTAGTGAATAAAGCTCTGTAGAGTCTTCACGATGACTGGTGGGCTGCTGCTGCTCTTGACTTGATTACCAGCCTACACAAGCACAATGACTCAGATGTGTATTTGATTTGCCAGCAGTCCTATTGATATGTGTTTAAAGGTGAAAATACTACTCATGATTATTGTATTTATCTAGTTCTCAGTAAAAGATTAATTTGTTTCATTTAGGACCTCATAGAGCAAAGATACTTACTATTTTGATTTTGATGAGTGGGTGGGTTTTGGGTTTTGTTTTGCTCAGTACAGTTACGGTATATTAAAGAGGTGAAAGCTTTAGTGGAAACCAGCCACTGTTATGGTCTCATGCTCTTGTAAAGGATGGCCTACGTCAGCTTCCTCCTCTGGGGCTGACGTTGTTTCGGAGGCTGCTGTGTCATATATTTTCGGTAAGTGGACCGGGCCCTACATGACCGCTTTCTTTAAACATAAAACTTAACGTGACATCCAATAGGATGATAAAGCTGTTCTGGCATCAAGTTTATATTTTTGTTGAGCTTGTTTTTGGTGGTGTGGCTTACATTATGATTATGAAATCTGCTCCCTCCCTCTCTCCATAGTTCAGCATGTGAGAGGAAATGATGAGGAGGGTAAGAAATGGACCAGAGATATTTCTGTACTCATCTGTAAAATTGTATGAACTGTATAAATTAGGACATTATCACCTTTAATAATAATAATAACAGTTATCATCAGACTGCCTGTCATGTAAAATTCATAGCTGCATGATCACATTTTGGCCACCAGGTGGCAGAAGAACTCCAAAACAAACAGCCCTTGTGGCCGGTCTATGGGTCGTACAAAATGACCATCCCATGTAGCCTGTTTCTGGCCAAGAAGAATTAAGTCATTGACCTTTTCAGCTCAGGTTGACCAACTCCTGAGAAAAAAAATATGTGGCTCTTTAGCTTGCTAACTGATCAGCTTTCTTCACCTGCTAGCTAGCATTAATGCTACTAGCTAACTAATTGCTAACTTAAGTCTTTCTGCCTTTGGTGCTAAGCAGGTAGTTTAGTGTGCAGTGAGGTTAGGGTTAACAGTTAGCTGAGCGTGATTGCTGAAAATAGCTGCCCCTTTTGAATATTGAGACTTTTATCACACAGTACATTTGTCAGCTATAAAATAATGCTAAAACAGGCAAAAAGTTTAGAGCTTCAGGGCTGCTGCTAGGGTATAACTCTGTAGGTAAGCTGAGTTACCACAAGGGAAGGGTTTCTCAGAGTTAGTCATTTAATACAATGTTAAAATAGAATTTAAATGAATGCACATTTATTATCTTTGACACTGTATGTGTGCCAAGTTATTTAAACTGAGATAACTTATTTGTTATTGACAGTAGGCTACCATGCTTTAAGTTCTCAGAGTGCGAACTGGCTGCTGGCTCTTCACTGGCAACCTGAGGGGCAAATCATCTCTGTTTTAGTAGTTAGTTTGTTCCCTCTTTCTTTCTTTAGGTGGCTTGGATCAATGTCATATAGGCTACCTCAACATTTATAGCCTAAGCTAGTTAGCAATAGATGTAAACATACACACAGCTCAACAGGAAAACACAAAACAACACAAAGCACTCACATCAGTAGCCTACACACAAAAAGCCATACAAACTTATTGAGAAGCATCTGATCATGACGACATGAATGATTTCTATTTTAACTGTTAAAAGTATCCTATTTTTATCATTTTTGAGCTCTGTATGGAGTTCCACATATCAATCCCCAGAAAAGAGGCATCTGTTGTTTCTTTAATATTTAGCTAAACGTTTATTGTTATTGTTATTCTTATACTGTATTTTTTCTATACTGTATTTTTTATGCCTCTTTATTTAAAGAGTGTTTTGTAAGCTGCTGAAATCTGCCTGTAAATTAGTGCTGTAGCATTTTTCAACAAATGCATAAAAAGAGTATAACCAGCTGGTTAATATTGGTTGTTTATACCTCCATCACAGCATCCAGGGTGATCATGGTGCAGCAGTCCTATGGAGCGAACGGTTTATGCCACCTTCGTGCGACAGTGGCCTGATCAGGTGGAGCTCACACATGCCATTGTGACTTCACCCCAGTCAGGCATCTTTGAATAACCTCACCCCACTGTCGGCACAGCCTCTGATCTCATCCATTACATGCTTGGTACTGCCTATCACACATATTCTAATGCTATCATTGTGTGTGTGATACAAATTGACTGCTGTTTGCTTTTATATGCTATTTCATGTATGTGTTGTTGTTGTTGTTGTTGTTGTTGTTGTTGTTTTTTAATGGCTGTGTTGTTCAGGTCTGGTGGAGAGAATGCAGGACTATCCTCATAAAGGCTTCAAGGTGAAACAGCTGCTCCCACCCAGTGTCCTGTCTGCATATCTACCACTGGTTCCTCCAGGCTGGCCACAGCCCCAAGTAAACAACACACACTGTATTAACTGCTGCAAAGAGTGCAGTTAGTTATTAAATCTGTGTTTTGATGGCTTCTCCAGAGACCCCATTATATTTAGGTTCAAGAAATCACACACAATTACTATGAATGAGCATTTAGACGTATTTAGATACCCTTAAATATGCATCTGTATTTACCATATTAAATGTGATGTATGTATGATAAAATAATATATATGCGAAATAAGGCTGTTAACATGATATATTGAATATTTTAGAATATATGATTCTTGAAGATTTTTTTCCAGAGACATGTGGATATGTACCAACATAGAAGCTCATTTACACACACGCACACACACACACACACACACACACACACACACACACACACACACACACACACACACACACACACACACACACGCACGCACACATGCACGCACGCACGCACACGCACACACACATATACACAAACATATACACACAACAACACTACACTACCTTGGAATTATGATGCATCAGTTGGCGCCAGTAATTATGTTCTTCTTTGGAAGTACTTTATTTACAGTTCACATTGCCACACCTGCATATTTTTGAGATGTGGTTTGGCTCTTCCCCCATTTGTTTTCCACTCTCCATATTATTTAAAATCTCTTGTTCCATGGAAAAGAGCATTGCATAACTCCAGGAAATTGTTGCCCGTATGTTTTATTGTTTTTTTCATCAATGGGAATTACATTTTATCTGAGACCCACTGTACTTGAAAACAGGTTAAGTAGCATTTGAAGATCGTAGGTCATGCATGTAGACATGTTTTAGTTACTAACAAAGGTCTCTATAGCAGTCTGACTGAACTTAGCTTGCCTTGTTTTAAACATATGCTGTTTGTTTTTCATGTCATGCAATACAATTTTACCACAGTATCACATTATAATGATTATTATCTTTATTGAAAGAGCACAAATCCATTACGTAATTATTTGACAAGCAAAGTTTTAACACATAATTCAATGATTGAATTGAAGAAAGCATGAATTTAAAGGCTAAACAAAGAAAATGTATCTGAAGATAAATGTGACAGACCGCCATTTTCCCCACCATGTTGCATTATGATGTTGCGGTATGTTGTCTTCTTTCTAAATGAACATAGCAAAGTCATCCTATTGAAACAATCCTAACCTAAGCGTCTGACTTTGAACACACAGTGATCATCATAAACCCATGAAAGAAAATCCATATTTACATACATTCAGTTTTTCTTCAGGTATTGCGGTAGAAATGCTCTAGGTTTTTCCTATTTAGTTCAATAATTCCATTTGTTAAAACTATTACAGACACCAGTTCAAGCTTTCCAGTCCTATCCACCATCAACATTGCTAGAGAAGAAAGAGTAAACATGTCCTCTGAACCTCAGTCAAGAAAGGTAGTTGTGCTGTATACAATAGAAACATACACAACATATGTTATTGAAATGAAGGTAACACTGGCCAGTCCCCAAACTAATGTAACAGTTTTCCTTCTTTAGCTTTTCATCTGTCACAAAGTTGAGACTCGTAATGGTAAGGTTTGTGTAACATGACTTGTGAATAGCGGAATAGTAGAAACTATGAATAGCTGTGAACTGTGTCCCTGGTGCTAATTAAGTTCTAATTTTCACATTTTCTCAGACATAGTCATTGTGTTTTTCTCCCCCAGCCATCATTGACTGATGAAGAGTGTAGAGATGATAAATGAATCCTTCAAGTGTAGCTAAATGTAGCATAACTTGCTGTGAGTCACGACAAAGGTTATCCACAAGCACCGTATAACGTATGTAGGTAATATTTATGATTTAGGATGATTAACTTGTTTAAAAATACAAATATGAGTGTTACAGGCTTTCTTGGATCAGAGTTGCTGTCTCTGATAGTCCTTGGGGAGGAGGTTTTGTACTGTAGGCAGTGCTTTCACTAGACATGCAGATTGAGGCCAGAGTATTGCATTTGAAATCCAGGTCCATGTCCAACACACCTCCAGTAACAACTCATATTGTCCAGAAGGAACTGTTGGCTCATTCACCAGGTTGACTGAATACTCTGTGCATCCAAAAATGAATTGCCATATTGTCAAGATTCATTGTGACATAATGTACTGTATAAACTAGACTTAGGTTTGTTTTAATAGCAGTGGCATTATTTGCTCACCTTGTCTAGTGTCAAGCTTCCACTTGCCCTTCTCTTTTTCCTGGAGCTCAAAGGTGAGAGGTCCACCATAGGGCTCTTCATCCGGGTCCGAGGCAACGATGTTGGCCAGAGAGAGTCCATCAGATTGGCACATGTCAATTGTGTTTACAGCCAGGGATGGAGCATTGTTGTTCTCATCTGTGATATAGATGTGCAGGGTTGCTGTGCCTGTCATTGGAGGTATACCTGATGACCAAAAACACATTTTTAGTAATGTGATGAAGAAATTGTGATTAATAGCACATACCTTATGTAAATACTCTGTAGGTCATACAATTTTCAACAGCACATATTGTGACGTTATAGATATTGTCTTTCACAAAGGATGACTCCCGGTCTATGATCTTTGATGTGGTTATTTTTCCAGTCTTGGGGTCCACTGTAACCTAATCAGCTGGATCGTTTCCTTTTCTGTATCTGAACACACACACGTGTTGTGTTAGACATTCTCAAGTTCTCTACTGACATTCATGTACTAGCTTGTTATTATCCTGTGAGAGGGCATGTTGCTAGTATCTTGATGACTTACACAAGTGTGTTGGCACTGGTAACGTCAGGGTCTCTAGCTGTAAATGTCACCAGGTAGTGACCCACCTTGACATTCTCAACCAACGTAACTTGTTTGTTAGGTGCGTCAAATATTGGAGGCTCATTTACATTCTCCACAATCACTGTCACTAGGCAGGTGGACAAACTGTGTGTCTGTCTCAGTCGCACCACCAATAGTGGCACTGCCAATAGTGACCACTTCCCAAAGACCAGTGGTGCGTCGCCTCACCACCTTGCATATGCCAGAGGGTATCT
Organism: Sander vitreus; assembly: GCF_031162955.1. Lineage (NCBI taxonomy): Eukaryota > Metazoa > Chordata > Actinopteri > Perciformes > Percidae > Sander > Sander vitreus. The sequence goes on along the minus strand of NC_135861.1, from coordinate 22,337,184 downwards.
CATTCTCTACACTGATTCTTCAGACGACTGTCTTCATAGTCCAGATGCTGAAGAAAAGAAAAGTACAGTGAAGTAAAAAATAAATATTGAAATTTGTGCCATAATGTATCTTCACATCATACATTATAGGGCTTTTTAAAGAGCCATTAAGTTCATCATACACTGGTAGTCAGTGATTTCTGCAGTACAAACAAATTGTTTTACTTTCTCTGACAGATGTGTCTGCTCCCCTCCCCTTTGGTCGGATTCACACAACCTTTTTTTTTTTTAAATATGGGGGCGTGTTTGAGACTATGACCGTGAAGAGGAGCGTGTGTTTAGGCATGTTTGAAGATTAACAAGTATCTCAAAGTCGGACTTGGCCTTCTCTGTTTCAAATATTTTAGTAGATTGAGTGAAACACCTTTTATCTTCAAGTTCTGATGGTAACACTCGTTCACAGACATATTTGTCACGGTCCTGCTGTGGTCAGAAGCCTTCAGACTTTTTGTTTAATATACTGTGATTAAGACCTTATGAGTATTTCTTTGGCTCTTGAGGATTTTGTATTTTGGCCTTTCATGTTTCATTCATTGTGTTTGAGTTGTCTGTGCTGGCACTGTGTGTACCTCATGTGTCCCTGTAGCCCAGCATGTCTTCCCTTCTGTCTAGCCTCGTCAGCCTGCCTTTCTGTTGCCATTCCTCGTCTTGTTACCCAATCAGTGTTTCCCTCCTTACTCCAGTTCCCTGCCCACTCCAGCGATGCTTTGTCTTGTGATCAGCTCTTGTGAATTTAAAATTTAAGGGGATTAAAGTTTCTAGATGAACAGATTAGACATTTATTATCTGAGAATTATCATCATGCAGCGAGTCCTCTCACCTCATGGTTCAGACACCCTTTAAATGAAATGGTTTCCGTTTCAGAGACCTGGGTCAAGTAGAACTCTAGGTCATGGTCATGTGGTGGAGGATCTGAGACTATTTTAAAATCAAATAATGTATTGTTCTCTTTGGTGTCAACATCGCTTGCATTAATAGTAATCACTGCAGTGCCTGTCGGTATCAGAAAAAAGAAACACTTTATAATAACCATCAATTAAAAAAATGGTATATTCATAGGTCATTAAACTTTAGTTAATAGTTATTTTACTGTTAAAATAATAAAAATGATCATATATTTAATGTTTACTTATTAGTAATGTTATAATTTGTCATTTTATCATTAGTTTACTACAATATAAAAGAAGTAGTTTTATAGATAGTTAATACTTTGTCAGTGGTAAATAATTGTTTTGCAAACCATCTATACACATTACAACGTAATGATCTTCCTGCATTTTGTCATATGTAGTATTCATATCCATGCATCATGATTCTTGGTAGATACTCACTTTGCCCAGTGTGTATGGGAAAACTCCTTTATTGTCTTCATCAATGCTAAACGAATCAATGATCCAGTTTCTTTTTTGTCGCTTCAACATTTCTGAAGATGATATGTAGACTCCCAAACACTGCAAAAAACATGACATTACTTACATCGGATTTATTACATTTGGGATGTTTTCTGTATTATGATTGATTATTATTTACAAAAACAAAAAAGCGTAATTAAACTCTGAACGCCTTGTTAAACAAGTTGCTTAATTTTTTACTTTTTAACAGCACTAACACATTGTACCGTCAACCGTTTAAATGTTTTTTATTTGGTTTTATATATTTTAGTCTACATATTCTTTTGTAGGTCTGTATGATTGTTGCACTGCAAGTGGCTGGTGGAGTTGTTTAATTTTCTTTATGTATGTAAGTACACAAGGAACTGTTAAAAATATATTAATCGGGATCTAAAATGTTTTAATTTGAATTTCTCTGTTGGCACATAACACCTTCTAGAGCACTATTGTGTAGGTCTAAAGGGACGAGATCTATATTCTATCTATAATCTATAATGTGACCTGTGTCTGCTGCAGTGGTTGTCATTATGATTGATACATAGTCAATTTGCAATTTCTACATTTACAATTTTTATCTGTAGCTCTCTCAATTCTTGGTTATTGATAGAAAATGTACATAGTTTTTAAAAGCAAAATTAATTAATATATATATTAATATATTTATCAGGATCTAAAAACACAGAAAGGCACATAAAGGTATAGAGAATCTTTTTTTTTTTAAACAAGTAGGTTTTCATAAGTGCTTGCTAGGCATTATTGAGACAAGATTTCATAATAATAACCTTAAACTCAAAAATGTTTTGGATTATTTGACATTGCGTGATTCTAGACTAGATGATTTCATAATGTTTGAACTCATTTGTAGTTTTCCATAACCCCCTAACTATTCCAAAGCTTGTGTGCCGCCTCAATGTACTGCAGATATAACACCGTATGGGTTCAGCCCCTCTGTTTCCGGGTAGTTATCCCAACACAATCAGTGATTAGTTTAATTCAGGGGGCTGCTTTTCTTTCTTTATTATACTCACATATGTATTGAATTTAGGAAAGTATTTCAGCTGTCCTTTTTACTGCAGTTGTTTTACTGTGTGTAGTAGTAGAAACTGAGAGGCAACGTTAGCTTTATCTGTTAGAAATTAAAACTAAACCTTTGCTTCTGTCCAAAGTTGACTTTGAGTTGCTGCAAATCATTTCATGCTCAGTGTGTGCTTGTGTCTTTTGGTGTTCATCCGTCCTAATAATGTGCTTTGCTGTTTGTTTCTAGTTTATCCACATCATCTAATTCATTGTGTATCTCCTTCCTTTAAAAAGGCATAATGTGTTGTCTGTGCTTATCTTCATCGCACTGGAAATATGCTGACTGACAGCAAAGTGAGTGACATGCTTACACTGGCCGATATTCTGTGAGTTCCATTTGCTTGATGTGCTGACATATGGAGGGACTTTTCACTTCTGTTATGTTCGATTACTACGTACCTCTTAAACTCATTTAATATGTTGATATTATTTTAAAGAGATAAATATACATTAAGATAACAAATGTGCTAATTACATAGGCACCGTAGATCACCTGAGGACAGTGAAAATTGGCACAGTCTAATGTAAAATACTTCTTTAACATGTGAACATAAATCTACTAAAAAAAATCTGGCTCATACAGCTCAAAATTGGTCCATTGGGAGGGTGAGAATGAATTATCCTGAGCTTTTCTTTTGTCTACTGCAGGAAAACTTCACTTAGGATTAACTTTAAGCAGCAGATTGCAAAATTAATTAATTAATTAAAAGTAATTGAACACCCTGTGTGGGCAGGTCAACCCTGTATGTTCACACTTGGTGTCTTTTAAAAAAAAAATTAAGTAGGGCACTTTTGTAGTGAAAAAAAGAAGCTGGCAGCGCTTTTATACATCCATGGTTTTTATTCCAAAAAGCAGCCGAGAGCGTCTTTTGTTGCTATAACAACAGCTACTGCTATAGTATCCTAGCTAGAGCGCTATCTGGAGCGTTGCTAACGTTAGATAAAACAAAGCGGTGGAGCGAGCTAGAGAAAAAACAGAGAGAGAGAGAGAGAGAGAGAGAGAGAGAGCGAGAGAGTGGTGCTGCTAACGTTACATAAAACAAAGTGAGTTCCCTGTGCAGGGAGCACCCGGTCATACCCATAGACAGAGAAATGGACCAACAGATCCCGTTGCTGCGGACGGAGACCAGTGAAGTCTATTAGAAGCACTTTTGCGGTGATGGCTGAGTGTTACTGCGCAGCTGCAAACTGAGCTTGCCGACGTAGATGTGACGTGAGCAACCTGTCTGAAAGTTGTAAGTCTTCTGGTAGCTGTGCCAAGAGAAATCTCAATCATTCCGAATGTTGCAGAGACGGAGAGAGTAGGTATATGTAAGGAGATAACATGGACACAGGCTAATTATTGCTAACTAAAATGCAAGTTAACATTAGTAATTAAACTTAAACAGCTAATGTAAGTCGAAACTGCCTGCGAGCTTCTCCTGTACTGTATGGTAATTTGTCTACTATGCGACAGAAAGTCGCGTGATTATGACACAATCGTTAGCCTATTTTTACAAAAACGTCTGCTACGTAACGCTGCCATAACATGAGATACAAGGTAATGGAGCCTTTTATACATTGTTGTGTTTCTTTAGAAATAAACAATGGACAAATAAAGTCTTTAAATGCTTCAGATGTAAAGTTATTCGCTGTCAAAGTGACATCAAAATGAATGGCAGTCAATGGAATGCTAATGACGGGTGAGTGCTTGTTAGCATCAAATAATATATATAATATAAATCTAATAATATAAAATCTAATATATATATATATATATAATATGAAATATAATAAAATCTCAGCGTACCATAGGAGGTACGCTGTGTGGAAGTTGGCTTACCCCCTTGGTCATACCGTATATCTCGCTGTGCTCCAACTCCACATTTTCTTGTTGTTATGAAAACGACAGGTCTGGCTACTCAGAATCAGAATCAGAATCACAAAGGGCTTTATTGCCATGTACATTTTTGCACATACAATGAATTTGTCATGGTGTTGTTGGTGCATGTCACACATTCAAATATAAGAAGGCTAAAAAGAATATAATCAATATACATATACACACAGTATGTATTAATAACGATAAAATAAATGTAAATATATTCTCTGTATAAATATATACTCCGGTTGTCATTGGTCAGCTGTCAAAAGAGCATGAGGTAGGGCGTATTTTTTTTAGAAAAGTATAGAACTTTTTTCAACTTCAAAAAGAGACACTCCGAGCTGCAAAAAAGAAGTCGGCGGTGACGTTTAAAACTTACTTTTACTTAAACTTTACTTTTTTGAAAACATGGTTTACTCCATAGGATTATAATGTAAAACAGACGCTGGCAGCTTAAAAAAAACCCGCCAAGTGTGAACATAGCCATATCCTGTACTAGAACCAGTTTTTCTGGGTTATGCGTGCGGATGAACCATGATCCGTGTCACATTTGAACATTACTCTGCCACACCTAAACTGCATTTGGCGTCTCTACAGTACATACATTAATCAAAAAACTAATTACTGCCACATCTGTTGACAGACTGAAGGGTGCACACTGTAATTTTTAGCAACAGCTTACAGAGCCAACCATGTGTGGTCATGTAGTTTCAGAAATTTAGAAATTGGTACACTACACAATATTAGGTAGGATTATCACTGGTATGAGAAAACCAGTCAATCATGGTGAGAAAACAGTCAACCCGACTCAACGCTATACTCTTCTGACATGCTGTATATCATTTCTGCTGCCACCACTCTCTCGCTGACAACCTCTTCATCTAGCATGCAAGTGTGAAAGATTAATTAATACAAGCAATTATAGTATACATGGGGTGCCTGGATAGCTCACCTGGTAGAGCGTGCACCCCATGTACAAAGGCTCAGTCTTTTTTTTTGACAAATGTTTTTATTGATTTTTCAATTACAATACAAAGACACAAAACAGAGCAGAACAAGGCACATCAATAAGTACAAATAGGCACTTGAGGATATTCCAAATGTAGAGATGTTAGTGGTATGCTTATCTGTTATGGTAACACCCTGACTCCCATCATGGCGTTTAAGGAAAAGAAAAGAATAATACTAAGGAGTGACAAACATGTACATGCACAGATGGACACAAAAAAAAATGTTTAGAGACAGTAGACTACAAAGCTGCAATGAAATCCCCCCCTCCAGAAATTGCATAAATGAGCCCCAAATCTTAACAGAGGTGTTATATTTCCCTTTAACAACATATGTAAGTTTCTCTAGGGCAAGGCATTGCAGCAGCCCTTCGATCCAGCTGTTTGCTTGGTCTGTGAACAGATTTCCATGAAATTTATGAAAATTTCCACGTGCAATTTTATGTTTAGCTTCAAGAAGACCATCTTCTTCCTGCTATTGTTTAGTGTACAGCTAGCTGGGAAATATCCAAAAATACAAAGTTTGGGACACAGTGGAAGTTGTTCATTAATAAACATAGATACAATTGCAATGATCTCTTTCCAAAATTCTTGAATGAGGGTGCATTCCCAGAGGCAGTGAAACAAGCTACCCTTCTGTATACCGCACTTGACACAAGTATCTAGTGTATTAGGGTGGATGCGATGTAGCAACTCTGGGGTAATGTATGTTCTCATCACCCATTTATACTGGAGGAGTTTGAACCTTGTATTTATTGTTTGTATTTGGCCCTGGAAACATATATCCTGCCATTCTTCTACAGTGATTCCTTCAGTAAGCTCTGAACACCATGCTAATCTTTTATCCTCTGAGGATTCTTTTGATGCAAAGCTCAGTCCTTGTTGCAGCAGCCGCAGGCTCAACTCCGACCTGCAGCCCTTTGCTGCATGCTATTCCTACTCTTTCTCCCCTTTCACATCTTCAGCTGTCCTATATAATAAAGGCCTAAAATGCCCAAACATTTTTTATTTTAATTTGAGACAATACAAGAAACCACAAGTGATACCAGACATAAACATAAACTAAAACATAAAATTAAAAAAAAATTAAAAAAAAATCTATATATATATATATATATACATATACACACATACATACATACATATATATATATATATGTACACACATACATACATACATATACACATACATACATTCATACACACATATATACATACATACATACATACATACATACATACATACATACATACACACATATACATATATAAGAGAGTTAGTAAAATAAAACTAGCAGTTGCAGTGCAAAATTAAATATTTCATGTGCTTTTTCAGTCACTTTTCAAATTCCTACCTCTATACACATTACTCTTGGCCATTCTTCTTTCAGGTATAATTCTAATGTGGACCATTCCCTTACAAAAACATTGAGCGTATGTCTTAGTACATGTGATAATCTCAATGGCAAGATGGACATACATTTTTCATACCACATTGTAATATTAGGAGGATCTTCGTCTAACCATTTATGTAGTATTGTGAGGTGTGCAGCATACAAAGCGACTCTAAGAATGTACCTGTACCTACGATCACAATTGGTATCCAGTCCCAGTACAAAATGGTATGGATTTAGTGGAATATTAAGCCCAAAAATGTTCTTAATCTCATTTTGGACCGATAGCCAAAAACTTGAGATTCTTGGACATGACCACATTAGATGTCCATAAGTGCCACAGCGATTTTTACATTTCACACATAATGATGAGCGCATAGGGTCATATTTACATTGAATAGCAGGGGTAACATGCCATCTGTGGATAATCTTATATTGAGTCTCATAGGATTTATTAGAGCATGTCGTTTTCTTTGCATTCAACAAGATTCTTTTCCACATCCCCTCATCCAGTTGGGAACCTAAATCTTCACCCCAAGAAGTTTTACTATTGATCGTAGGGATATTGACAAACATTTGAGAGTAAATATAACTCAATACTTTCTTCTTTAAAGAAGAAGCTTTTAATAGTATATTTTCAAGCGGATTCGTATTCAAGCCACTCATATATGTTGGTATAGAATGGATATAACTCCTAAGCTGTAAATAACGGAAAAATTGTGTTTGAGGGAGCTCAAATTCAGTTCTGAGTTGAGAGAAAAATTTTAAAATCCCATCTGAGATCAGGTCTTGTATTTGAGAGATACCAGCATCGCTCAATGTTTTAAAACCCACATCTAAACAAGACAATTCAAAGTCAGGATCAGTGTTGGTCATCTTAGTTTAAAAAAAGTAATTAGTTACAGTTACAAATTACTTCTCCCAAAAAGTAATTGAGTTAGTAACTCAGTTACCACATTGTAAAAGTAATTAGTTACTCAGCCAAGTAACTGTGAAGTTATTTTTTATGTTCTATAACGCTATTACGTTCTATAACATCTTTAACTTCAAATATGTTTATATTAACTGACTGATGCCATTCAATAATTCCATTTTAAGTTGTTCCTGGAACATCAAAGGGTGCAAACATCCCATAAAAAGGAATACAATCTTGTCTTACTTGAAAAAAGAGAAAGTAGTTATTGGACTGCTACAGGAGACACATCTAACGAAGGTTGAACACTCAAAATTAAAGAGAAATTGGGTTGGGCAAGTATTTTCTGCCTCATATAACAGCAAAAGTAGGGAAGTTACTATTTTAATTAATAAGGACCTTCCACTAAAAGTCGAGCATTGTGAATCTGATCCAGATGGTTGCTTTGTGTTTCTATACGGCTTTTTATATGGGGAAATTATAAGCATTTTAAATGTTTATGCTGCACCAAATATCCATTGGAATCTATTTACAAAATTAACTCCATTGCTTGTACAATATAGTGCCCCTAATGTTATTATTGGTGGTGACTGGAATTGTGTGTTAGATGGGAAATTAGATAAGCATCCTAGCAATCTATCAACCATTCCAACTCGTAGACAAAAAGCTATTCATCAAATGTTAGACGAACTTGGTTTGATAGATGCTTGGCGTTTGCTGAACATAAGTAAAGTCTTACTCTAGAATTGACTTTTTTCTTGTTCCACAATCCTCTATACAACAAATCGAAAAATTTAATATTGGATCTATTCATATATCAGACCATGCTCCAGTCTTTTTGGGTATGTACATTTCATATAATAAATTAAACAGACACAGCTGGAAATCTAATAGGTCTATATTATCCGACCCAGATTTTTGTTCCATGGCTCAAAAATAATTAAAAATGTTTATCCAGGAGAACGATAATGAATACACAAATCCCTCAAACTTATGGGAAACAACTAAGGCTTATTTAAGGGGCATTATTATTGATATAACAATATGATTATTGTTCAGCAAAAAAGAAAAAAAAGTTGAAAGAACAGAAACGTCTTGAGTTGGAATTACAAAAAGCTGAATCTGAGCATAAACGCAATGGCTGTAATGCGAACTGGCATAACGTTATAAGAACTAGAACTGCCCTAAACACACTCCTATCTCAGAATGCAGAAAAGGGTTTATTTAGACAAAAACACAAGAAATACAAATATGCTAATAGATCAGGGAGGTACTTAGCTAATCTTATAAGTAACACAGCTTTAAACAAATCCATTAAAAAAATTAAGGACAAACATGGGAAGCTGCATTATACAAACATTGAAATTGCTAATGTATTTAATGAATTTTTTTCATCTTTGTATACATCAAAAAACAGTGGGCATGGATGATAAAATTAATGATTTTTTTCAATGTATACAACTTCCTAAGGTATCTGATGAAGATAGGATTAAGTGTGATATGGTTATATCTTGTATGGAAGTTGAGGAGGTGATAGGCACCTTAGCATCTGGAAAGGCCTGTGGACCAGATGGTCTCCCCCCAGAGATTTATAAAATGTTTAAAGGTATTCTCTCTCCCCTAATTACTAGAATGTTTAAACACTCTTTGTCAATCAAAAAGCATCCTCAATCATTGCAATTGGCTACAATTAATATGATACTAAAGGAAAACAAAGACCCAGAATATCCTGAATCCTATAGACCAATAAGTATTCAAAACACAGACTGTAACATTTTAGCTAAACTTCTTGCTTCTAGGATTAATTATATTATACCAAAAATTGTGGGACATGACCAGACTGGCTTTGTCCAAAACAGGCAATTATATTCAAACATTAGGAGATTATTAGGTATTTTACAGTATGTTAAAATCCAGAAACTTAATGCATTGGTGGTATATTTAGATGCTGAAAAAGCATTTGATCATATAGAGTGGGATTATTTGTTTAAAACGGGTTTATTGAATGGGTTAAATTGTTATATTCTGCACCACAAGCATCAGTTTCTATTATGGGGGTAATGTCTTCTCCTTTCTCTATAAGTAAAGGTACCAAACAAGGATGCCCTTTATCTCCTTTATTATTTGCATTAGCAATGGAACCTTTGGCGGAGAGGATTAGATCTAGTTCCTTAGTTGCCAGTATTCAAACTAAAAAACAAATACACAAGATTTCACTGTATGCAGATGATGTTCTTTTATTTTTGAACAATCCCATTTCCTCCGTCTCAGCTGTTGTCCAGATAATAAATGAGTTTGGGGTGTTCTCTGGCTATAAAGTCAACTATGGAAAATCATTAGCTTTACCGCTAGGGAACTTGACATGTTCTGACCTATCGGGTTACATTCCTTTTCAGTTGTCTCCTCATGGGTTTAGATACTTGGGAATTAATGTCTGCTGTAATTTTGATGATATGGTAAAAATGTATTTAGACCCAGTGGTGAATGAAATTAGAAAAAATCTTCAAAGATGGAGTCCTTTGTTAATATCATTACTTGGCAGAGTTGCCATTATTAAGATGAATGTCTTACCCAGGCTATTATATCCATTGCAGATGCTACCCAATTATGTTCCAGTTAACTTTTTTTTAAATCACTACATAGTTTGATAAGTAAATTTGTATGGAAGGGCAAGCACCCAAGATTTAAATTGGAGAAAAACTGAGAAACTGCAGTTACCAAGGGACAAAGGGGGGTTAGCATTGCCAAATATAATGTATTATCACTGGGCCTCACAAATAAGATATATTACTGAATGGTTAAATAATGATGCTAATTCCACATTTCTGGATTTGGAAAATATCGGCTGTGAACCGGTTCTGTCAGATATGCCCTTTATAAATAATGCAATTTCACTACAGGGAATGAAAGATAATTTTATCGTTAGAAATACCCTTAAAACATGGAATCAAGTATGTAAACACTTTGGGATTAAAAATCAATTCTCTGCTCTGGTGCCTATTGTTTGCAATCCTGACCAGTGTTGGGAGTATCTGTGTTTAAGTATAACGGCGTTACTAACAGCGTTATTTTTTTGGTAACGGAGTAATCTAATTAATTACTTTTCCCATCGTTGCAACGCAGGGGTGGGGATGATGACACCGTTGCAAATGATGATTGGCTGGGTGGGCGGATGCCCTGCTCACGCTGTCTCACTGCACGCTCTGACTACCACTAAACACAAGACAGGGACAATGGTAACGAACCAGGGATATTCAAAGGTAGCGTTCTCGAACTGGAAGTACCGGCACTACTTCACGCTCATTGAAATTAAAGGCAAGAATGTTTATGTAACATGCACGCTATGCCCAGGAAAACATACTTTATCCATGTCTGCCTCAAGCAACTCAAATCTTATGAAGCACCTCACATCAACACATGCTAACACGACACTTGTTGCTGCTGCTAACCCAACCCCAAGCCTAAATGCAGCTAGCGTGAGCTCCAGCGAAGGAGACGGAGCCACTCTGTTAAAACAAGCAACGCTTGATTTTTCTGTATATAGTGTTTTTATTCTTCAATCAGTTAATATAAACATCTTTGATGTTAAAGATGTTATAGAACGTATAGAACATAAAAAATAACTTCACAGTTACTTTGCTGAGTAACTAATTTCTTTTACAATGTGGTAACTGAGTTACTAACTCAATTACTTTTTGGGAGAAGTAATTTGTAACTGTAACTAATTACTTTTTTAAAGTAAGATGACCAACACTGACTACACCACTGGTTAATACCCCAAACGCTGCATCACCAAATCATAAACAGCAGGCCACAAACAGTTACGGTATCTCTGTTTAGTAGGAACAATACCATTATCCCAATACTGTTGAACTACAATGCTTTTAACCAATCAAATTTCTGCCGGTCCTTTTGTAAAAGATACAACAGGATATGTTGGTGTAGCTGGCAGAAAGAAAAAAACGTATATACCACGAATTTACAGTTTAAAACAGTTACAGTTACCAAAACCTCAAGAGCTAGAAATTATGTGCTGCTGAAAGCACTGTGACGTGGCAGCAATCAGTCTTAAAATAGCAAAGTAAAAAACACACCCAGTCACTGTCAAACATAACATTTCAAAATCACCAGAGCACCAAACAAGCAAAATCGTCTGCAAACCTCAAAAGCTACAAATCCTTGTTCCGTGGGGATGCAATTATACAATATATGAATATGTGAGGTGTAATCCAACCATTGTCATATATCTTTTCTTCAAAAATCCAGTCAGATCAGTCCAAAATTACAATCTCAAACTTGGACCGAAGAGCAACTTGCTTGATATAACAATCCTAGTCCAGTGGTGCCTTTTAGAGCTCTATGTTTTTTCCTTGAAGTGTCTGGTGACAGATGCCTCCCAAGGTCTTGAACTTTGGCCCCAAATTATTTAGAAACATCAAATCATCTCCCAGGTTGCTGACTGACAGGCTATCCAGAGATTGGCATTGGCTGCCCTGTCCCTCGAAGGCATACTCGTAAGGTAGGTACACTGGGTGGTCCACATGTTTTCCATCAATCGTGTGCAATCTCTGTGGGATTGAGGAGACATCAAAAGATTTCTGGTTACAAAATTGGAACGTTTAAAAAAATATATGAATATATAATAAATATATGTATATAAAGATATTCAGTCCAAATGAGTAATGGTATTCTTTTATTGCTTAAAGCCAATGCAAACAACCTTCAGTGATGTTGTTTTCATCCATGTTATATACATGAGCATTACTGAAGTTTAATTAAATCCCATTCACTACAAAATTGTTGCCTGTCCATTTGGTAAATGGCTGCCTTTTATATAGAGTTTTTATCCAAAGTGCTTTACAATTTGCCTCTCATTCACACAAACAGATGCAATGTGCTGGTCTGACCATGGGAGCAATTTGGGGTTCAGTTTCCAGGGACACTTCAACATGTGGATATTAGACAAACTAACCCTGGTGATGTGATCTGTGATCTGGTGATTTGACAGCAGGCTGAGAGAGCCGTTGTATCTTGAAGAGCCTCCCTGTTCAGCAAGAGGAGGACTGTGAGCTCTTGTTCGTAAAATATAATGCACATGTATTGGCTTCAATGAAGCCCTGAGAGGCAAGGGAAAACTATTGCTTTTCAGGCTCAGGCTCAGTTTTTTCATCTGTCAAAATGGGTGAATTTCTTTTCCAGGCTCATTTTTTCTATGCTTCATTTATTTATTTTTTCTTCTGCAAAAACAGGCTCTTTTTTTTCATCTGTGAATAGCGTTCGCTATACTGATGTTAGGCAATGGCGAACTCTCTTGCTAGCAGGCTAACGTAAGTATAGCTAACACTAACAGCAGATTAGAGCTGATTAAAATACCTTTCTAGCCAAAATAAAGAGATGCCATTAACATTGCATAACTTGCTAACACAAAGTAAATGTTTCCAGGGACACTTCAACATGTGGATATTAAACAAACTCACCCTGGCGATGTGATCTGTGATCTGGTGATTTGACAGCAGGCTGAGAGAGCCGTTGTATCTTGAAGAGCCTCCCTGTTCAGCAAGAGGAGGACTGTGAGCTCTTGTTCGTAAAATATAATGCACATGTATTGGCTTCAATGAAGCCCTGAGAGGCAAGGGAAAACTATTGCTTTTCAGGCTCAGGCTCAGTTTTTTCATCTGTCAAAATGGGTGAATTTCTTTTCCAGGCTCATTTTTTCTATGCTTCATTTAAAAAAAAATTCTTCTGCGAAAACAGACTATTTTTTTTTAAATCTGTGAATAATGTTCGCTATACTAATGTTAGGCAAAGGCAAACTCTCTTGCTAACAGGCTAACGTCAGTGCTAACACTAACAGCAGATTAGAGCTGATTAAAATACATTTCTAGCCAAAACAAAAAGATGCCATTAACGTTGCATAACTTGCTACTTTACACAAAGTAAATGTACCTTGTGTTTAGAGTGCATGGATAAATTAAAACACACCTGGAAGAAAACATAAAAGCTTTCAATTCTATTAAGAACAGGACAAGGGGTAGTGGTGCACTTCAGCCTCTCATGACATTACAACAAACACAGAAACTATTTTTTTGAAAAATGAGCCTGAAAAAGAAAGATGTCTTGTTTCTTGCTTCCACAGTTTCCCACTACTTAATTAACATACTGTATATACATTAGAAAGTGCATACAATGAAAAGTGAAAGATTAAAACATGCTAATTCAATGAAGAGCCCTTCTTACCTGATAGGTGTTCATCCTGTTTGTAGTCCATGTAGAGTACTGAAATTAAGGAAATAAACAGGTTAAGTCTTGTATTTGTTTGTTTAAAAAAACACATAGATAGCACTCAGAGAAAGCATCCTAGAAAGTGTTTTTAAGTTGCAATGTATATAAGTAAGGGCAGACTAAATGATAGAAACACATCTCAGTACAACGCTTAAAACACCATCGAGCACAGAAAACAGACTCTCTACAAAGTATCGGAACAATGAGATGCAATGCGATAATAACACAATCATCAGGAAACACGCCATAAAGGGCACTGCTGTAGTCACTCACCATGGTCTGCCCTCTTCCCTGGCTTCCGAGAGTGTCTCTGTGAGGCTGCGTGTCCATTGAAGTCATGGTATAGTTCTTTTGCAGGGGATAAGGTTAATCAGTAAGGTACCAGCTATAGATTTTCAGGTTGTATGTGCATGCACCACCGAACACTGTAATGTCTTGTTAAGAAATTATTATTTCAATGGAGACATTACTCTAAATTATTGTAATTATTTGTATTGTGAAATTACAAACACATTTAAAGAGCTGTTACTCACGGCGGGGAGCCATGAGCTGTCGTACGTAATCCTGTCCTGGGCCATTCTTCGACCAGCCTGAGACATCTAGTTAATAAAAAGAAATATTTAATTGAGCAAAGCAAATTAATGAAGCAACCTTACAAGCAGAGGCAAGTGGAAATGGCATTCTATTTTTGTCTGTGGCATATAACAAAGCCTTTTTATGTTTGAAAAGGGAAATGCAGCCCTAGGAAAAGGAAACCCGTAGGTTCATGAATCCTGTACAGTAATGCTAAATAACTGAAGTTACATCACTTACATTACATTCAAACAATTTCTTGCACTTATGCCTCTCCTGGCCTACCACCAATGTGTATCTCATATTTTAAAGCTACTGTAGTGTTTGGTAGTTAACTGCAGTAAATGTGATCACTACATCCAAAATATATCAAGCAATCCAAGATGTCTTCTTCTAGCGTCATGCTACCGTTTGTAGATACGTGTGTTGCACAATGTTGCACAAACCCTGTAATTCATAACATAACTGTGTCAACAGCTTACATTTTACTTCACATACCTATCTGTCATCGCCTTGGTTAGAGACACAGAAAAGTAACAAAGTAACCAAATTATAGCTGTCATCCATTTTTCAGCAGGATTAGGAGCTATATTTTTCTTTATGTAGCTCATTTGGTTTCTGTATTGAGGCCTTTTAGACCCTTACCTTTTCCTAAAACCTAAAATTTAATTGAAATGTTTCTGTGTGACAATTTGTTGGCCAAATTATGCTGATCATGAACAATGCACAAGTTAAAGGAGCTGATGGGATAACAATCCACAGGACTTGTAACTCGTTCATGTAACAAATACAATTGATTGATTAATAGAAATTGCACATGCACACTGACTGGGCAAGAGGTGAAGTACCTGCATGGTGCCAATTTTCAGGCCATCTGTCACAGCCACACTGTTTCTAGGTGTCAGGAGCAGAGTGGGCTCAGCCTGGCAGAGAAGAGAGAGAAAAAATAGGTTAGACCCCTCCCATAAAATTGGGTGTGATTGGTGGAGTAATATAGCCTACTTACTAGTCTGGCATTGCCAGACCTTCCTCCACAGTGCTGCGGAGGAGGGTCTGGCTAGTCCACACAGCATTCCAGCATGAGAGAAAAATGTGCTCTGGTTTATTGGCATTTCTATAAACCAATCACAACTGTCATGGGCGGCGCTGCAAAATAGCCTTGGAAGGAACTTGTTTTGGTGGAACATGTTTATGTTCAAAAGTTGTTTTAGTCGAGAAAACTCAGATTCTAGCGAGCTGTCTGGATTTAACCTTCAGAGATCTGAGGAGCAGTTAACCCTAGTCCTCATAAATCGATGGGAGTTTAAAATTCCAACACAAAGAAAGTGGAAGGTAACGGACATCCGGCCGAAAAGAGTGAAATCCGGTGGAATTTCCAGCGGCACCGGAGCAATCCGAGCTGGAGTGACGTCGATATAGACTACATACTTAATTACGTCTTACTCCCTCTAATATGCACACAACCAACACACCTTGCATTCGGAGCCCCCTGCTTCTTGGTTGTACTTGATGAGGGTCTGGTTGCCCTCATCCTCCACCATGGGCATGTGCTTCTCCCTACCTCCACACTGACACATAAAGAGGAGGAGCAGTACTGTAGACACACATAAAAAATAACACTGTTGAGAATGCAGCATGTGCAATCTGTTTTCAAACTGTCACATAATTGCCACAGGGTATGGTGGCCTAAATCAACCAGTAAAATAAAGCTGGGGAGAGGCAGTGAAAGAGCAGCTTTTGCGCCTTCCTCATTACCACCCTTGACGCCCAAACTGCTCCTGTGAAGCTGCTCAGTGGCCAACAGACAGGACTGTGGTTGTACTTGGGAGCTTCCAGGTGTGAATGTGTGGAACTGTTTGACTGTGGTCAGGGCATTCCTAAAAAAGGGAGCCTTGCTCACAGCTAAACTTTCTTGACCAAATAAATGTTTAAAAAAAAATATACAGTATTTGTGGCTTAAAATGATAGGTCATATAGGAGTGAAACTACCATGCATAGATAAAATAAGTTATAACAGGCGTATAAGTTACGCCTGCGCACCAACTCCAATCCACAAATTTAGTTTTACCAATAGAGAACAAATCACGAGGACAGAATTATTTTAATTCGAGCGGTAAAAACTTGTAAACACATTAGTTATTTATCATGTTCATCTATTTGAATCCTGTAAAGAAAGAGTTTACATTGTGATTTACTTTATTATTTTGGAATTGTTTGTACCTGTTATTTCTAAGAGCTTCGAACTTTGTGGAGTGTGTATTATTATCAGAAGGGATTTTGTTTAAGGAAAAGAGAATGTCATTAGGACTACTTCATTTGTTTATGGATTAATTGCACATGTCATCAACATAAAAGCAATATTCTTTCTGTGAACAATTATAATATATTGTATTTCATTTAAAAGAAGCATGTGATATTTTATTTGTCATAATAGCTTAAAAACATTTCATTTCATATTTCAAATTGGTTATTAGTTAAAATGATTTGTATTGGGTGTAAACATGATTAATATGTGAACATGATTTATGTGCAAATTATTTGTGAACTACTCCGATTATTTGTTGGAGCTTAGGTGCATGGTGCTCGTTGAGAGGAAGAAATAAACTGACACCCGTTTGAAACTCTCTGCATTTTGATCAATAAATCCAAGGGGCCGCTACAATATTAAATCCTCACATCCCCCACCTCTCTATTAGTTGAATAATTACAATCATGACCATTTTATTTTCTTAGAGAAGTGGATTTGCATCTAATTAACTTGCTACTAAAAAGGGTCACTGCAAGTTTATGGAGCATAAGCTTTATGGTTTTGTTTATGTTGCCAGTGATACTCACACAAAAATAATAGGAGTCCTAGAAAGAGTAGTCCAATGCCTGCTGGCCCAAGGCTGGATGAGGATGGCACTTTGCTACGACAAACATCTCCCTCTCTGCAGTCACACACTATCACTTTCAGAGTATCACGTCCAATCGAGCTCTGTTGGTCTTGAATCACCAGGGGCACTGAGTAGTTACCATAAGCAAGTGTCGTCAGGCTAACAAGCCCACCTTCCTTACCTGGGGAAGGTAAGAGAGGTGTAAAGTGGCTCTTCGATTTCAACAACTTTGTATTTTTTTTGGGGCTGTCAAAATAACACAGATTAATCCATTCCATATTGACGTTTGACCTGGAGCCGTTCTAGCCACCATTGGACTGTAAAATGAAGGAGGGAGACGAGAATGTGCTAACTGGATTATTGATTGGAACATTTACTTGTAAAAATCTTCTTCCTGCCAACCCTGGCTACCGAAATCTGGTGCCACTGATATGTCTGCACTTCTCTCTGATGCTCTGAAACACAAATACCGCTGCACGTGACGCTAGTTAACACTATACTCAACAGCAGCTAACGTTAGCCTACCGCTAGCTAGTAGCTGGATTAAACACGGTTACAATGCTGACAGCTAACGCTAAACGGTGTAAAGTTTGACTGTGTTTTACTGTAGAGGATTCAACACCAGTATGTAACAATCTGCAGCTGCCGTCGGAGAAACAACACAGACGGTGCTTCAATGAAACTGGTAAACTACAGGCTCGTGGTGCATTTGAAGTTATTGTAAATGTCCTTTTCCCATCTGGTGGTTGTTTTTGTCCTTCAACAGCAATTTACTAGTGAAATAAGTTATTGTTATTGTTATACATTATTATTAAATCATTTAATTTTGACCATATGGCCTAGAAATAAAGAAGCCGTTCTTTAATGTCACCAACTGTTGTTTAGTACCCTTTTTTTTCCTTTTCTTTTTTTCCTTTCTTAAGTATCGGTTCAGGCACCGTTAATTATGTATGCGATTAATTTCGATTAATTAATCACAGAGTATGTGACAGAGACAGCCCTAATTATTTTGTAAGCAGTGTTTGCAAATATGTACTAACCAAAGGCAGGGTCTAGTTTCCATCGCTGCGTCAGAGTTTTGTCATCACCCCCCAGGGAGAAGGCGAAGGGTCCACTGTAAGGATCAGCGTCTGTGTCGTTGGCAGACACCATGACCATGTTGCCCTTGTTTCCACACATAATGACCTCTTTATTTACTAGCTTGGGCACGTTGTCGTTGATGTCCCTGAGGTGGACCAGCACAGTGCATGTACCCGTGGCTGGAGGTTCACCTTGGTAACCAAAGCAAAGCCAAAAAAAACTTTTTTAATTTACCAGTGGACAAAATTATCTAGCTTGTGTATAATTAGAAAATACAGTAGGGCTCCTTCATACCATTATCTTTAGCACCGATGATTATTTTGTAAATGCCTTTGTCATCAACAAAGGGTGACTCTCTATCCATCTTCTTAGTTGTTGTGAGTGTTCCTGTTTTCTCATCAATGGTCACCCAGCCAGCTGGATCTTTTATTATCATATGCCTTATCAAAGGAGGAGAACGTATTACCTGAAAGCACTGAATTGCAGCTGCTGAAAACCAAATGTGTGGCTTTGTTGTGTGCCACAATCAAAATAGTAGAGGTACTACACAACTACAAGTTGAAGAAACTATTTATTTTATACAGTATGCCAGTTAATTCACACTAAAAACTAAATCACATAATTTCCATTAAGAAGTTTCATGTTATATTTGCAATTAGGGCCCCGACCAATCCATCGATGGTTAGGTTATTGCTGGTCTGACTTACCGAATGTACAGTGCGGGTATAAAGCCTGACATGCACCAGACATTATCCACTATCTATTTTGTAAGGGCACTGTCAATGCTTCCGGGCTTTAAGTACCACCTAAGATGATTGTGATTGGTTTAAATAAACACAAATAACCCAGAGCGCTTTTCCCCCCTATTCGAGAATGTTAATTTAGTGCAACCAGACCATACTTAGGTCTGGCAATGTGAGACTGGGTTCTTGCAGATCGATCAAGATTGGGATATGGATATCTGCTGGCCAATACTAAACTGGCAGTATTAAAATACCAAAGATATATTTAGAAACAGTGTCACCATTACAGAATTTGTCCCCTGAGAGCCCTGAGAATTTTAGTTTTTCAATGATAAAATGTTCCGCTCATTCCACATTTTGGTCAAAATTATTTGACAACCAAATTGATCAAAGTGTTTGGTTATGATATGCATTCATGTAAAAAAACAAAACAGATATTAGACAATAGATTGTGCTAAGATTTTTTTTTAAACTCTCAAATGTTGATATTGGCAACTGCCTGAAAAATCCAGCATTGGTCTGTCTGACTGTCTCTATTCACAATGTGGTAATGAGTGCAGCGAGCAGCAGCAGTCCTACAGTATGTAGACACCAACCTGATTTGGGATTCGTCTGAGTCAACATCTTTCACTTTTGGAGTGAACAGCACCTTTCCTGGCTCCTCCTCTTCTTTCTGGTACACAACAAATGGATCTTTCTCATAGTTAGGTGGGTCATTGGCATCTATCACTTTTATTGTGATAGTTACTGCATCTGGAGGTGGGCCGGCACCACCAGTTGATTTAGATTTACAAACAAATAAAGGTTCCTCATTCTCTACTCCGACCCGCAGGGTTGTAGTAGTTGTCACCTCGAAATCCTTTCCCTGGAAAAAACACACAAGTAAGGTCAGTACTGGTGCAGCTGCTGTTTATGGAAGAAAAAAAAAACTGTGTTGGACTTTCAGATTGGCCCTGTGTAAATTAATGAAGATTTTTATTAGCGTCAAAAAAGCAAAATTACCTTGATGACACTCAGAATACCCTCATTAGTTGCGGGGTCAGTTTCAATTTTGTAGTTTCCTTCCTCATTCCCTTCAATGAAGTAGTATTTGGCACGCCAGCCAGGAGTTTTAGGAGTGTCTTTGTCGTCTACCGCAATTCTCAAAATATCGTCCTTGATGACTGATTCTAACACCTCACCTTGGTACTGGAAAGGCATAACAGTTTCATCTCTAACATCATACATCACACTAACAAGCTATTTCATTAATAACAATAATAATAATAATAATAATAATAATAATAATAATAATAATAATAATAATTTTAATAATAATAGTAAAAAATCAGTGCCTTTTTCTCCTTGAATGTCGGTGGATGACTGTTTGAGTCAACAACATTGAGAGTAACAACAGCAGTAGAGGAAAGGGACGGGGTTCCATGATCTTTTGCTTCAACAGTAACTTCATACTTCTTTGCTTTCTGAAAACATAAAAAAATATTTTAGATAATATATTGACAAGTCAGTATGTGTGTATGTGGTGTGCCTTCCGCTGCCCACTAATGTAGGTGCAGTAAGTCACTGAGACTCACATCGTAGTCAAAACATCCTGTAAAGGTGAGCTGGGCCATTCCGTCATTCATCATCTTCAAATCAATTTTGGGCTCTGCTGGGGTCTGTTTAACCATTCTGATGGTGATTTCAGAGTTAGGTGTGTTCGTCTCATCTCTGTCCGTGACCTTCAGCTGCACTGGCAAGAACCCTTCAAGAAGTTAAGGAAAGGAAGCAAAGGAGAGTGAATGTGTGATAGAAAAAAGGAAGTGGGGAAATTGGAGAGAAAGTGCACAGTAAGAGACAGGATGAAAGATGCACCCTAGGTTTGACATTATTTTGATACATCTCTGTTTAACACTCTAGACGTGAGGACTCACTATTCATTGTTTTCATTTGTCAGCTGGCAGAAAATGTGCATACTTATACAACTGTATACTCACCCTCTACTGTATTTTCCTTCACATCCACATTCGTAGGAAGGTCGATAAATATCGGTGCGTTGTCATTGATGTCCTTTACTTGTATATCAAAAGCTAGTCTCTTGTCTATTTCTTTGTGAGTCTTTTTGTTTAAGATGTCAAACGTGATCTGTGGGTAGAGGTACTCATATTAAATGATTTTTAATGGTTAAAAATCCACATCATCAATGGGTTTGGTAATGCAGTATTAGCTCACTTTGAAGAGATCGATTTCCTCTCTGTCGATACGTTGATGGACATAGACGTCTCCGGTACTTTCACTTATGGAGAACACTCCATCAATCAAATTACCGGTCGCACTCGTTACACCGATACGGTAGATTTGCCCGTCCTGATCCGTCTGGTCATTATACATCTAGTGTCAAGACACAAACCATTGAGCTGTTATTGTTTGAATGTTTGACCAAGCCAGGATTTTGAGCTGCCACACTGATTGGTAATTCATTTTACAAAATTATGTTCTCACCTTCGCAATTGCTTTGGGGAATGGCCCTTCATTTTCCTCTACTATTTCAATCGTAGACAAAACCCACCTTCTTTTGGAACGCACCAAAAGCTCCTGTTGAAAATGGAATGAAGATCAAGCATACAATTCATACAGTTCCTACTTTATTTTTTAATCAAAACATTTAGATGTGCATGTCCAAGCATGAAGCAGTTACCCGCTTGTCACGCCTGATGTTGTAGCCTTGTCGAGACTCCGTGAGGGCTGTTAATGCAACCTACAACAGAAAAATGGCTTTTAAAGAGGGTCCCAACAGACATCAGTTTTCCATACCCACTGATCCTGTTTCATGGGGAGCTGGAGAGAAATCCAGCACGCATGCAAGAGGTGGGGTACACACCCTGTCAGGTTGCTCTTCCATCAAATTGGAAACACACATATAAACACCTTCACCTGTACAACTTAGAGCTTCCCATTCATCTAACCTGTATGCTTTTTTGGCTGTGGGAGGAAGCCAGTGCAACCAACCAATTACTTTTCATTTGACTTAGAGCAGTAGTGCACCATGTAGGCTATGGTACATAATCACAGTAATAGCACTGAGAAAATAACACTAATTTAGATTTCATCAGTCTTACAAATAGCCCCTATGAAGGCAATTGTAGAAATTCTAATGGAAAAATATCTAATAAAACAATACAAATCAAGTAATAGCAAATCATGTGAGTCACTACACTTATTATTATTATTATCTATGGGTATTCGTTTTTTAAGGGCGAGAGAGAAACAAAGGTATTCCGCATCCACACACCTGAATGCCATAGTTAATTTATTTAGGCACTGGGAGCAAATGATTCACAGCCAAGTCCCTGTGAACTTAACTGCTTTATAACTAAGTACTTTTAAAAATTAAGGTATATGTATGTAGATTCCGTGCTGTTTTTTAAAAGTTAACAAGTAATCACAAGCTCTCAAGACAAATAGTTTGTACTGAAAATAACTAAGCATTCACTTTGTTTTTAAATGTTAACCAAATATATGCTTGTTAAAACAGCATGATGCCTTGTTATAACTGTAGATATTCGTAGAATTTCATGCCTACCAACAGAAGCAGGGAAATGTTCTTCATCTTGGTCCGCTCTGCGTGATATCCTCCATGGGAGTACTCCAAAAGTCAAAGGTAGCTTGTATAAGAGTGCACAGACGACAGCACAACGCCTGCAGGCAGCAGGTTGACTGACTGCAATTAACAAAGGGCTTGTTCATTCATGCGGTCATGTGATCCGTCAAATGCAGTCTATGTACATACAATTTGTGTGTAGGACAAGACCAGTAGGAGCTGTGCTTTATGTATACTTACCTGTGCATTCTCTTCATTATGTACAATATATTTTGTGAGGGAGTGTTTTAGTTCATACGATATTGTGGACTTTCTGGCTGTGCTGAGAAATAGCTCGGCTCAGGTGTACTCCCCTCCAGCTCTATAGCTCAAATTACCGTGTATTATTTATGTCTGGCCTACATCACATGCAAATGTAGTTCAATTTCATAGGTCCTTTGAGTTTTAGATAAAGTGACTGAAATGTCATTTTAAACCCACTGGTACAGTATACGTCACTCTCACACTCATTGAACCAGCTGTCAGTCGCGTACGTTCGGTACGGTTTGTTCTTTTCCACATGCATATTCCCATACACGTACTGGCTATAGGCGTCACTTGGTCTAGATGTGTCTGCATTTTTCTATTGTGCTGTCTTAATGGCACATTACTTATCATTCAAAGGAATAAATTACACACAACAAAGTAATGGGAGTATGAATGCGTCCAGCTCACAAAAGGCAACATAATTTGGCAGATTGTGGAGTCTCTCCATGTATGTACATGTGAACAATCCATACAGAGGCTAGGTGTTCCTTGATGTGAGACTCATTCTTTCATGTTTTAGTATGTCTGGCAGATGGTAAACATCCTGATCTGACATAGGGCACGTTTGACAGTTTTACAGGTAGGTTTTCAGAAACATCCAGAGAAAATGCACAAAAATAATTTGTTATTACAGTCCACCTCCTTGCATTTATAAAGCATTAATGCATAACTAAACAAAGCTAAAAATCCCTCACATATGATATTAAAATCGTTCTAGTAGAAACGTTCTAGTCTTCTCAGAAAGGAATGCAATACCAGTTTAGCTAGTCAGTTTCCTGACAGTTTGGACAGATAATTAAATTTAATTACCTAGGAACGCAACAGTGGTTGTGATCATTAATAAAACTATTTTACTAGCAACTGTGCTTGTTAATCCTGCAGGCAATGTGTATTGCAGTATGTTAAGATAATTGCTCACTGCTGAAGAAAGCCTTTGTTAAGTGCCGTTACTGTATTCTCTATGGTGGCCCTGAAGTGCAAATCACAACAGCAAATAGAAAAACGCAACAGCAAATCATAAAACACAACGGCAAATAGGAAAACACAACGGCAAATAGGAAAACACGACAGAAAATAGGGAAACACGACAGCAAATATGAAAACACAACAGCAAATAGGAAAACACGATAGAAAATATGAAAACACAACAGCAAATATGAAAACACAACAACAAATAGGAAAACACGACAGCAAATATGAAAAAACTTCAAGAAATTTTAAAACACAATGGCATTAACTTCTATTGGAAAAAATAGGGCCTATCTAGCAGAGGACGGACCCTCCTGATTGGACAGACGGACTGTCTGTCTTTTAACAGGAAGGAGAGGTGAAAAACACAGAAACGCGCCTACTTTTATCCTCTGCTAGATAGGCCCTACCTTTTCCGGGTTGAGTTGTGATTCGCACTTCAGGGCCACCGTAAGTCTCGGATAAATTACATTTGTGTCTCACCAAGTACACACCATGTCTTTCTGCCATTTTGCACATTCCAAAGCTGATTTTGCTGCCTAAACAGTGCAAGTTTGTCCATTCTTATGATGACAATAATGATTATTTGACTCAAGACTAAGGTTAAGGCTAGAAGGGATACAGCTACAGTGACGACAGTTCAGTTTAGGCACCAAATCAACTAGTTAAGAGTAGAAAAAACATTGTGGATTAAAACACTCCTGAGAAACGAACATGCGTTTCCTGGGTGAAAGTATTAAAATTATATTATATAATAGTAGATTTTGCACCATTTTGCATAACTTCCGGCCGTATGGCTGTATCCCTTCTAGCTACAACCTACTCAAGCTTGTGGAAGCTTGTGAGGTCTTAAGGATCCAAGGCATATCAGGGTTGTTTCATCAAGCAGATTATGTCCTCAGTTTCACCTTGGATCCTTAGGAGTTACTGGGACTATGTTTATGGATGAAAAATGAGAGTAGAATGTAAGTTCATGCAAGTTTGTACACAGTAAGACCAAACTCTCGGAGGCAGTGGATTTTCACAAGTTCAGACATGACAATTCCTTTAGGTTTGGGGCAGCAAGATCTCCTCCAGTTTTAAAAACATATTATTGGTTGATCTTGGCTAGAGGAGGCAGGAAACCAAAGGTTGGTTGACACAGTTATGTGGTTGAAGATAAAGAGTTTGGTAAACTGATAGTCTAGGCAAGGGGAATGAAAAGAATATCCAGCATATACATCCTTAGGAACCTCAAAAACATAACTGTTTTTACATTTCTGAAATTTGGTGAGCTGGGCCAGGCATGAAAGCTTGGTTAATTTTGGGGCTCAGAGTACAAAAATGATAGTGATGTAATGGGTAGGAAGGACTTCACTGTCATACATTCAAAATATACAATTTAGGCTAAGATAGTGTATGATGGCTCAACCCCCACCACAGCCAGTTGTGTTTCTGTCAGTTTGGCTGTACATACAGTAAAGGGCTAAGTAGATTTCATGTTTAAAAATTAAAATTCGTAATTCTGTCTTGTCGGATGTTTGTATTGCAGTAGGCGGAATTTACGAGACACTGTGCATTCAGAGTTACATGCCAATGGATGAAGTTGGTTTATAGAACTTTCTTCATAAGTTTTCTTCCTAGGGTACAAAGGTTTCAGTATGTTTCTCCACAATGTTGTGGAGTTCTGATAAATGTGTGTCTATCAAGTTAAAATCTCAAAGTGTAGGAATATGGACAAGCTCTTAGCCAAGAGAAAAGTCAAGAGAAACGCTTTGTGTCATAGAGTCAATGGCAAAAAACCAAGCCATGTAGTGCACAATGTAGCGTCTTTTAGCTTGTCAGCAGTTCAGGACAGGCTAACAGTGCCGCAAGCAACACCAGTCCTTGCCATGATGTAGGGCACACAACATTCGTATTATCAGTTGGAGACCCATCAGTCGACTGAGATTTTAAGTCAGTTTATAACAGTGTACGAGTTAGTGTACTGCAAACTACTGTATGGGCAAACTTGTAAAACTGGAGGAACCAGAAAGCTCAATGCACAGAGAGGAGAGAAGCAACTGTTGGAAAATAGTTTTCTCACTTGCACACTATGATACGGGTAAACACAATGTTGGGCACTCATAAACAGCTCCTGATATGTGTGATATAGAGTGAACCTGTGAGTGTGAAATGTCCTCTTAACATCCAGTATGAAAAGGGAATGATTACAGCAAGTAAAAAATTATTAAACTATCATTTAAGTATACAGTATACAGTAAGCATTGTTCAAATTGATGTTTAGCGTTCCGTTTGATACATTTAAATATTGAATACTCAGTAGTAGTCAAAGAAGAGGTTTAGAAACAGCACAGGAGGAAACCGAAAGCCAATGATTGGAAGACAGACAACACAGGCAAACATACAGTAAATTTAGTGATTTTAACCTTTGTTTCATTTTTATTTATTTCATGGTGAGATGTTTAAGTGGGGAAGAGATACACATCATGATTAACACTGTAAAAAGGTTGCTTTGAAAGAAGCACCAGGGGAATACCTCTTGTATTGTAATATTTACCATCCACACCCTCACACACACACACACACACACACACACACACACACACACACACACACACACACACACACACACACACACACACTCAAACTCCCAAATTACACACATTACGTGCAGGAGAGGAGTAACTTTAAGTACAGTAATGCATCACTCTGCATTTACATAGTTGAAAACATAATGTAGTCACTAACAAGAACAAATTGCATGCATTTACAAATAGAGTTCCATTCATGATATTGTAAATAGTTTGCACATAGATTCATGATGTTGTTAAAGAAATTCAACTTTTTGTTGGGTTTTGTTCACTGCGCATGATTTCTGCCTCATGTTGATTTATGATAAAACGGCATCCTTGCTGGAGGGTGGTTTCCCTCTGGCATTGAATCTTGAGTATTTTGTATCACAGTCAGAACATGTTAGTGCATTGGAATGGGATGACTCATGTTGTTTGCATACACATTTCAAGATACTTGAGGCACCATTGCTAAGAGTTTCAACACACAATTCATTACTATAAAGTGTTTAACACTTAGGAAAAATAGATTTTAAGTTGTAATGAAAACTCCAATGTACTCAGGGAAATATTCAAAAGATGCAGAAAATCACAGCCAGGTCAACCATGCTAAGGAGAGGAAAAAAGCTCTTTATCGAGATAAATTGTAGATGAGAATTTGTTGTTTGTGTGTGGTGTGTGTGTGTACATGTATATACATATATGTATGTGTATATGTGTGTATATGTATATATTTGTATTCATGTATTTCTCCGAATGATTTGTATATGCGACAGGAAGATGTTTGTTAAATAAGTAAATTTGTGGTGTCTTGTAATCCCATGTGGGATGGGCCAAAATGTTTGGCATGACACAGAAATAAAACATAACTAACTAACTAGCTAAGGTTTTCCCCAAAAGAAAGTAAATAAAGCAAATGAGACAGAAAGATCTCAGGCTCTTTTTACCAACTCTATATGTGTCTAAAGAGAGTTAAATTCAGTCTTTATGAAGATTTAGGTACAAGGCATCTTTCCTCCTCGTCTTCCTCCTCTGTTTCTTCATCCCTGGTATGGGGAACAGAGGTTAGCAGCAGAGTGTCGGCATGGACTTCTTCATCGTCCGACTGGATCACGGGTGTGTCGACTCCACCCCCACTGGTATCGCTGGAACCCGATGATGTAGAGGACATGCGTGACTTTGAGCCGTGTTGAACTTCATCTTGCCGTTTCAAAGGTGCGCGCTCCCTGTATACAACCTCTGCATCTTCATCCTCCTCATCCTCTTCTTCGTCCTCTGTGAACAGACGCTGTTAGAACATGTCTGCACCTGTTCTGTCAGTGCTATTTTTTTCAACAGGGTGCACCTGCATTATTCAATGTTTCCCATATATAAGATTGATATGGTTGGCCCACGCAAATAGATTTGCTAACTACAAAAAAAAAAAAAGGTTTCTCTGGTAGCGTTTCAAAATAAAAGTGCAGATTCATTTGAAAGGCTGCTGAAAAGGTTTCCTTGAAAATTAACTTCCCTGATAAAAAGTTTCAATGCTGTTTTGCAGCTGACCTCAGGTGGAGTTTTGACAAACCACAAATTAATAAGCTGGGGATTTCTTGATAAAAACACAATTACCAAAATAAAAAAATCATATCATATGGCTCTCCTGATTTACAGTGAAACCAGATGAGAAACCTAGATCAAATAAAAAATCTTTTGTTTTCCCATTAGATGGTTAGCTGAAGCACAAATGTAGAGATTGCAAGAATAGTTCATAGATTCAGTAATTCTTTAAACACTGATTATAGGATGTGATTTTGATAAATTTCACCTAAAATGTCATACAAAACTTACATTTTTTACCTCCAAAGAATGAAAAAGATACTTATTTTACTTTTGCCCATGAAACCCGCTTAAAATGTTTATGTACCTGTATACTTAGAATTTTACATATTCCTACACACTGATACAATACAGCAGTGCTGTGCATTTTGTCTCTGGAGCAGTCTTTCCATACAAAATAACCACACACTGTCCCAGTAACAAAATGTACAACCGTGTTTGGTTGCACCTGATGTAAAAAGAAAAAGAAAAGAAAAGAAAAGAAAGTTTGATGTGCATGTGAAATGTGCATGTGAAAATGGGATGGCTTTATGAAAGTACGGTGGCAGTAGGTCGATTGCAGCTCAGTGCACCTGGTAGTGGAGATGCCAGCGCTCCCTCATCTGCTCCTGAGCCTGAGTTGAGGAACACGTCCAGGGCCTCCTGGTCAGAGAAGTCCATCAGGTCCATCTGCTCCAGGACATCCACATTTACCTCCATAGAAGAGATACTTCCCATGGGGGCTGCATATAAGATAAGATAGAGTTTATTCAAATTAAAAAATATACAAAAAGTATTATAAGAAATAGAATAAATAGAACAACATTTATAATAATAATAGTTATATATAAACACCCTTATTAAAAACAGACAAGTAATATATATATATATATATATATACACAGATAAACAGATATAAAGATTAATAGAAATGTCCTATTGCACAGTAGGAGGTGACACGGAGTAATACATGAATAAATATGCATAGTGCAGACTATTGTAGTGTAGTGATGGCTCATGTTGCAGAATCAGCTAGCAGTGCCACATTATAATGTTGTATTAAAGAGTCTTGCTGCTGCTCGTATAAAGGACCTGCGGTATATGCAGGCAAAACAAAACATAAATACACCCTGTTTAAGTCAGAGGTAATGCATGTTACCAGCTTTTGAGTCAGACACCTGAATCTGGGTCTTTTTAAATTATCTTAATAAATAGTGACAATTAAACACAGGCTATGAGTGCATTTTGGAACTAGGGCTGAGCGATATGACAATATCGTTGCAACGTTATAAAAATGTCTATTGTATAAATTTTTTCTATATCGTTTCTATTGTGATGTCGAAAAAAACTAGCGGTCAAACT
The DNA here is from genome assembly GCF_031162955.1 of Sander vitreus. Taxonomy (NCBI): domain Eukaryota; kingdom Metazoa; phylum Chordata; class Actinopteri; order Perciformes; family Percidae; genus Sander; species Sander vitreus. Next base: position 22,307,598 of record NC_135861.1, on the reverse strand, counting down.
GCGTTACGGACAAATTTTACATCATTTTGACGACGCTTTACATTCTGATCCTTGCACGTTATGTTCATTTTGCAATTAAGTTGTTAATGAAATGAGAGAATACTCTGTACTTTCCATTTGTCAAGTATTTAATTCACACAGAAGTATACAAAAATAGGCTTTACCTTCTGGTCATTTCATATAGACTATTTATTGAATTACCAGAAAACATGCTATATTGTGTGATGTATATCGTTATCGATATATGAAATATCCTATATTAAAACAGAAGATATTTTAACCCTATTTTAAACCTGTAAATACTTTGCCAAATCTTCTTCTGAGCTAAGAAGATTTAAAACAGTTGCCGATGATCAGTATCTTTCAAAACATTTCACAACCAATTTTTATTTTCTTAAAATCAAAACACGTGAAGTATTTATGCCTCCAAGACTGGACAGTCACTTACGTTTCCTGCAGTCGACCTGCAGGTGAGCAGAGGGCAGGTAGTTGTCCACGTCATGCTGGTAGACTTCTTCAAAAAAGCGGTGTCTTTCCTTCAGCTTCAGGTGCTGAGCAGAATCATTGTCCAAAACCCGCTGAGAGTTGTCTTTCTCCGCTGACCACACAAACAAGACACGTACAAAAAAAACATTCAGTTTAATCACTTTTTACAGATTGCCTTGGAATTCCCTTTTCTTTGTATCTGTCCGCATTTCTTTAGAGTTTACTCCTTTTCTGTTCTTTTACTTGTGTTTTACCCAAAAGTATGTATATCAAAGAGGCACTGCAGCATACTTACCTTTTTCTTGATAGAAGATGGAATAAGAACTAGTTTAGAGACCATCTTGCGATGGGATCACACCAGCCACGACACCAAATCGGGCCATGGGCATTGCTACCCCCTACTTCCAGCGCTCTTGCTCAGACCACACCCATCTTTGAACTCTGCCTTTATTTTTGATCTCAATTAAAATCAAACGTTTTATGGCTGTATCTTGCACAGTTGTTGCGCAATCGCGGTGACAAAATCTGTCACAGACAGACAGACATACATAAAAAAATATAAACACCCAAGTACTAACTGCCACTGTTTGTCTCCAGGACCACATTTTGCCATGATGACTCAAACACACACTCACACACACTCACATACACAGACTCACAAGGTGACACCAATACCATACAATTCATAACAAGTGTTTTTAAAAAATATCAAACGGTTATGAAGATGTTTGTGGTTGCCTTGGTATCTTTCCTGCCTCTTACAGGAATATATTATATACAGGATATACAACTATCAAAGCTTGCAATGATCTGTGGATTTATGTCCTGTCATCTCCCATTATTAGCTGCAGGTTTTTTCTTTGTATTTGCCAAACCTCTAAACATTAAAGTTACCTGTCAAGCAACAGAAGTGACAGTAACTCATCTAAAAGAAACGAAGATAATTACCAGTCAACAGTCAACTGAGTATTATCAGTTGTCAAGATGTTGTCCGTGATTTATAAGTTTATTGTGAAAAGAAATGTCTCCCTAAAACTCAGACCTCAATAACATGATATGCTAATTTGTGAACTAGCAGTTAGCGTTAATGTACTGTAGAGTGTCTCCTATAACAAACGAAATAATCGCCATACCTATTGTATTAGTAACCTGATGCCATATACAGTATTCAAATACAATAGTTCTTGTTTTCTTTAGGGACTGTTCGTTTTTCATTTGAGGAGCTACCGGAGGAGTTTTGGTATCTTTAGTCAAAATAGACTTGACCCTCCCTTCGCCAGCAATACATTGTTCTATGACCCTCCAAAATAATTGGGAAAAAAGGCATGACCCTCACCAATAATATCTTGATGCATTCTGTACTGATTAGCGCTTGGCAACAATGTACAGATAGCCACTGTTTTTTACAACCATGACATACATGACTTAACCTCTGCTTTCTTATCTTACACATCACACTCCACTATTATGGTGGCCATTTCAGTAGATTTACTCACTAACGTTGTTGTGGAAACACAATAAGCATGGAAACTAAATGCACACTTCCTGCATTACTGCATTACTTCAAATATAAGTTACTCCTCTAGTAAACTAGTATTCACATTAAATAAAACAATAAAACATTGAGACCATTCAACAAAGCACACTGGGTAATAATCCATATTGACAGCTGGCCCGCCCAATCAGAAATTCAAAGTTAAGTGTGTGAGTGTGCAAAGCGCTAGCCTGGTCCTACCAGACTCTTGCACTGACATATATAAAATGGACCAACAGATCCCGTTGCTCTGGACGGAGACCAGTGAAGGCTATTAGAAGCGCTTATCTGGTGATGGCTGAGCGTTACTGCGCAGCCTCCAACTGAGCTCAAAGACGTAGATGTGACGTGAGCAACCTGTCTGAAAGTTGTACATCTTCTGGTAGCTGTGCCAAGAGAAATCTCAATCATTCCAAATCTTGCAGAGACGGAGAGCGTAGGTATATGTAAGGAGATAACATGGACACAGGCTAATTATTGCTAACTAAAATGCTAGTTAACATTAGTAATTAAACTTAAACAGCTAATGTGAGTCGAAACTGCCTGCGAGCTTCTCCTGTACTGTACGTAATTTCTCTACTGTGCGACAGTAAGTCGCGTGGTTAAGACACAATCGTTAGCCTATTTTTACAAAAACGTCTGCTACGGAGCCATAACGTGAGATACAAGGTAATGGAACCTCGTGTTTCTTTAGAAATAAACAATGGACAAATAGAGTCTTTAAACGCTTCAGATGTAAAGTTATTTGCTGTCAAAGTGGCGCCAAAATGAATGGCAGTCAATGGAATGCTAACGGGAGGTGATGGCTTGTTAGCATCAAAATGGCGCCATAGGAGCGCGTTCCGAGGAGAAGCTTACCCCCTTGGAGTCTGGCCACTCTCCATTGACAAGTGTTAACTTCCTTGAAGGTGGGTACTCTGTTGAAGTTTAAAACTGTTGGATCTGCCCAGAGCCACTAACTAGCGATGGGGGCCGAGACTGAGAGCTACATGGAAAAATATGCACCAAACAAGCCACTTTGAAATTTTGCTATATTTATGAATACAAAAACAGCAACCCCCCCCCACCCACACACACACACACACACACCCTCCCCTATTTTCCTCCGGTGGTCCATTCCATAAATACCGAACGGTCCATTAATCTTCTCTTTTCTTTCCCCTTTCAGTCAGCCCTTTCTGGGACTCTTCTTAAGGCAAAATAAATGTTTTCCTAATATTAGTCTGACCTCTAGTGGTCATGATCAAACAAACATGCAGTCTGAAAATCACTTTACAACAAATGGAGATTTGTATGAATGGCATTACATTAGCTATGTGATTAACCAAACATTTGATTGAACACTGCGGCAAATAGGTTTATTTTGAAGTAATAATTTGTGTGTGCCCAAAACTCAACAGTGTTCCCAATTGCACATTTTAACATTACAGTAAGGGGTAGTATGTTGGACTCTTATGCCAAAATCATGTAAGTGTAAGTGCATGTAAGTACAGATGTATCTAACTGCAACTTATACAGTAGTATCTCTGGTTCATGGATGTTGGTTGGTGTGCCAAAACAATGTTGTGTTCTGACAGAGTGGCTTTTGATTGGCCCTTGATTCGGAGTGTGTGTGTGTGTGTGTGTGTGTGTGTGTGTGTGTGTGTGTGTGCGCGTGTGTGTGTGTGTGTGTGTGTGTGTGTGTGTGTGTGTGTGTTTGTGTGTGTGTGTGTGTGTGTGTGTGTGTGTGTGTGTGTGTTTGTGTGTGTGTGTGTTGTCAAAATGCCCCTTACTCAAGCACCATCTCTAAGCTGCAGTTACTCCTTTCTTGGTGTTTGCAGACTTATATGTATGGGCAGAATCCGAACAGAAAAGGAAGAGTCATCTGTTGCAAACCTTCCAAATCTCTGAAGATCCCCTAGCTATCTACCAACGTGTGACTTTATTGGGATAATTTTTTTTATTTCAATGCAGACATGTTATAATAAAAACAAGACAGCATCTGTCCTTAGGTCTACCTTACAGCATCGACCTCTGCCATGCTGACCAGCTGTGGTTGTGTAACCGTGCTACATCCTCCTCAGCACACATTGTGCCTTCTCCCACTGGGCTCCATGACACTTTGACTCATGTCACAAGTTTTTTAATGTTTGTGTGTGTAAGTGTGTGTGTGTGTGTGTGTGTGTGTGTGTGTGTGTGTGTGTGTGTGTGTGTGTGTGTGTGTGTGTGTGTATGATTGCACTGTGTGTTCACATAAACTGTACAAGTCTGTGCTTATGCATTCATGCTTTTGCGTATGCATGCATTTAGTTAATGCTCATTTTGTCAACCAGTGTGTGTAACATGACATGTAAACATGTTAGTCATGGAAGCTTCCATGCAGATGGCAGATGGATTCAGCATGCACAGGAACAAAATTCACTGTACTTCATCTACAGACCTCTACATAGTGCTACTTTTCCTCTTGTTTGAAAACAAACACGTCTGTGTGACCTAGCCTGCCTCTTCAGACAGCCCCATCTCTGGAGACCTATGCTAGTCAATCTGTCAGTCACTCTTCCACAGCCCTGTAGGGGTGTGTGTCCACTGTCATGCACTAACAACAGCCTTTTATTCTGTCATTTAAGCTTTCTGTGGAGGCAGAAAACCACTCTGCGGTTCACAGTGATATTTCTGTTGGGAACGCAGTCAATGATATAAAGCTTACAGTGTTGTTAAATATAAACCAGTAGTGTCCAGACATGAAAGGAAATAATGTGATTATCAGTAATATATCTAACTAGAAAAAGTTGATATAGTGAAACATGCAGAGTTTATCTTATTGCTGTGGGTACTGTTATTGGTGGCATCAGATCACCAAACCCTGAGCTACATTGGGGAATTTTTTGTATCTTATATTTAAAAACTTTATCTTACTTGCAACACTACTTTGCATTACAGTTCTGGAGACAAGCAACCAATTCTGCTTCAGTCAAAAAGATTTTCTTGCAGATTTTTGCTTCAGTTTCTCAAAGGTGAGAATCTGCTTGTCCCTGTTTCAACATAAAACTAAAGATGTTTCATTTTTTCGACTGCTGGTTGTACAAACAAGACATTGGATTATATCATGTTGGGTTCCTGGCATTTTTGATTGTTTTTTGACGGAATTATTCAATGAATTGAAAAAAATAATCAGCAGATTATTCTGTTATGAAGATGATTAATTAATTACAGTACGTAACACCCTACTTCATGATGGTTTTTTTTTGTTTAATTTGACACCCATCTGTGTGTCTTCATATTATATACACTTGTGAAATAGGCAAAAAAATAGGGCTGCTCATAATCAATGAATGTGCAGATATTTTGTCTTGATTACTGTATTTGTGTGTGTTGCGTGGTTTATAGAAGAGATCAGCTCAGAAAACAATTAAATATGTCTGTCATAATGTCCTATGCAAAGTCATTGAATGCCTTGTTTTAATTGACCAGCACTCCATATAACAAAAAATATATAGTTTACAGTCATTTTAAGACAAAGAGAAGCACCAAATCCTCATATTGGAGAACCTGGAGTTCAAATGACCCTGCCCCCTCCCATCAGCTTAAGTGTGCAGTGCATAGATCATATTAAGCAGAGATAACTAAGGACGTCCTTAGTTATCTCTGCTTAATATGATCTATGCACTGCATACTTAAACGTACAATATGTAACTTTCTGCCACTACACAAAACAATGGATGGTAAACACGTTGGGACGTTGGGAAGTTGCTGGAATTATGGGAGTTTTTATTGCTAAACGCTATCGTTGATTAGAATGCATCTGTTCACGGACGAGTTTACCCATTCAAGTTTATTCACGTTACGTTTAGTAACGTTTATTCATGTCATACTAATAAAATAGCTGCAGTTTCCCCAACATAATTACGTTTTTCTTGATTCAATCTGTATTGGCAGCTAGCTGACCAGTTAGCTAGTGAGCCAGAAAGCTAACATTAGTGGCTAACGTTAGCAGGTTTTAGCTGCTGGCTAATCATTAGCCAGCAGCTAAAACCACACTATCACAGTATATTTCACATGCCAATGTCACCTTTTGGATTTTACCGGTTGGACGGGGTTTACTGTAATGCTAGCTAGCTAGCTACTCAACGAGGCTGAGAGACGGTGTGGGTAGGGATTGCAGGGGGACTCTCCGCGACGGTGATGATGTTCGATTGCTGTTGTCAGCAGCATGAGAACATCTCACAGCTGCCAGATCTCCCCCTTTACTTTTCTATAATCTTAACTATTCGTTTTGTTGCTTAAACCACCTTTTTGTCGGGTTAATTTAGCTAGCTAACTGTAAAGACAGCTAAACGCGAAGGGGGGAGAAATTCGGCAGGGAGGAGATTTACGGTACAAACACCGGTAACGCTAACGGAGACGTAGCTAGCTAACATTATGGATCGCCGATGTTGTGACTAGGATGCCTGGGTCTGCTATTCTCTGTTTCCCGACGCTTCATTAAACTGCCGTTAGCGTCGTAAGCACACGGCACCGGCTGGGGCTAACGGTAACTAGCTATTGCTACATGTCCCGGCTGTGTTGTCAGCTATCATCCCGAATGTAGTCTCTTTGTGCCGGGGGAGTGAGGCAGGCAGAGCGGGGTGTGCTTGCTGGCTGAATTAGCATTAGATTAATCGTCTATCTATACAGCTAACGTTAACGTTACTAGTGAACTTATTCGTGGGTTAGCGCAGTGCTGCTTTTATCCATGGTCAAAACAATCATACTACTAATAACTTTATGAGCGTGATGAACGGTGTTGTAACCCTATAATGTTATCCACCAAGCATTAGCTAGCATTAATGTTAGCTACTTGTCAACCAGCACATACATTGTAGTAACATTAAGCTGGATTAATATTCACATGTATCAATAAATAAAGTTTCTGCTGTATTACTGTGTTGCAAAGTGACATGTAAATAATCACAAAATGATGCCTTTTGGCAGAAAAAGCAGTGTTACAAGTATTCTTTTCTGTGACATTGTATGATTTACAATTACTCTCGAACGTAGCATCTGGGTGCCCATGTTTTGACGGAAGTTACGAGTAACTAGATGGTGAAAGGTTATATGACGTCACTGACGGGCGAATAAATTAAACGTGACGTGTCTGAAAATAAAATAACAGATTTCTCTGGGTTTGCCATTTGGTGGAAACATTTGGGATAGTGTAACTACAATTCAAAAAAATATATAAGATAGGTATGGTCGTTTTTAGACATTTTAATGCAGAAAAGTTACATATTGTACCTTTAAGCTGATTATTACAAACAAATAATGTGATTTAGTAATGAATATGTTTTTAAACAAAACATTAAAGAATAAGTAGTGACCACTAAAAAGTTTAATTACAACTAAATCTGGGTTTACAGCCTACAGGGCAATCTGATCTCACAGAATTCCGTGAAATGAACACGGCCCCTTACTTAAAATCTGTGGCAGTTTCATGGAATCGCAAAAAAATTCTGTGATGGGCCCACGGAAGAATTCTGTGAAATGAACATGGCTCTTTAAGTTAAGGAAAAGGTTGTGGGTGGGCTTACGTTTCCATGACACGCGGGACAACAACGGGACGGTTGGGTTTAGGAAAAGAAGAACGGGATGGTTGGGTTTAGGAAAACAATAAACGGTTGGGTTTAGGAAAAGAAGAACGGGACAGTTACGGTTGGGTTTACAAAACCTGACACGCGGGACATGATCCTCTGTCTCCTGGGTGAAAGTCCTGTGTTGTTTGACCCATCCACCACCCCAACCAACCTCCCTACACGGATTTTCGGGCTTTCATACTACTCGCTATCGTAGTCGCTCCTAATGCTACATCATCTTCTCGTTGACTTTACATTGGCATTGTTTTCCATGGTGGCCACACGGAATTTTCACACATTCCGTGCCACCACCACGTAATGCAGTGTTAACAGTTCGTGATCATTTCACAGAATTCTGTGAGAACAGGCTGTACAGGCTGATACAGCATTGACGAGGCCTATGATGATGAAACTACACAGCTTTGCAGGCTGGCCTTATGGTTTTCTCTCTCTCTTCCTCTCTCTCTCTCTCGTCGCTTTCTCTAAAAATCAAATTTTGCTACTCAAGTTGCCACTTGACATGCCCAACCCACGCACAAGCTCCTCTGCATGTTTCCATCTGTCTGCCCCAGCGTGGGAGAAAAACATGTATGTAAAAAGGCTGACTCATCCAGATAACCTCTGAGTTTTCTACCACCCTGCTGTGGAAGACGTAGGAGGTCCATTCAAATTGGGGTGTGAGACCCAGATGGTGTTCACAGCCTCCAAGAGGGAATCCCTTGCTTTTGACAGAGGTTATTAACGATCCTTATGTGACTGTTTAGCTCATCAAGTAAAGTATTTTTCCACTTTCAATCGGACGTAAGTTTAAGTCTCTCAAAGGCAGTCCAAAGTTAAATTGTCCAAATTGTAATGAAAATGAGAAATAGTTGCATAATGAATAATGAACGTATGAACACTGACTGCCAGCAAATGGGTGATACTGATGTTTGTTCAAGTTTGTGTAAGGGTCGGTGATCACAAAGTCTGATGAAACAGTCCTGGTGTTAAACGATAGCCTGGTCCTACCAGACTCTCGTACATTTCATTTCATCCATTGACAAGTGTTAACTTCCTTGAAGGCGGGTACTCTGTTAAAGGTTAAAACTATTGGATCTGCCCAGAGCCACTCTGGATCTGCCATAACCAATTGCTAATGTTTGGTCGTGACGTATGTCATGCGCATGTGCAACAAGAGGGGATACCGACAAGGCTTATATTTAGCATTAGCATCGCTAGCGTTAGCCTTAGCCAACTCTTTCACCACTAACGGAGCGAACTTTTCCCGAACCCCGTGGGGAGGAGGGCCACAACATCATGGCCACCAACAAAACTCAGCAAAGATTGTTCTTGCTCGGGCTTTAGCTTCTGGATATTCGGCAGCGGACTGAATGGCTTCGCTCGCATCTTTCTCCGCCACCATTATGGAACTAGTGCACAACCTCAACGTCATCGTTCTCAGCCACTCCCTCTGTTTGCTGATTGGACCCGGTAAAAATTTGACTGGAGAAAACCCAAGAATATACCGCAAACCCAGATGTAGTACTGAAGGAAAATGAAAATTGAGCGGAAGTACTTAGGAGGGTGGAGCCAGGCTAGTTAAACGAAGCAGCCCATTCAGTTTTTAGGCTGCTGCTTTACCCTTATAGGCTACGAAATACACGTATAGCTCACATGGAAAGGATTTGTTGTAGGTGGGTCAAGGAACAGAGAACGGCTGCGATGGCTGACTGTTTATAAAAGAGGAAGAAGAAAATAGGAGAGGAGAAGGAGAGGAGGTAGAATGCTTCAAATCTGCTGGTTCCACTGATTTACCAGATGTATTGTGTGTCTATGACTGCTGACACTGCACTAAAACACATCATGGCTTTGTTACAACCACTGATGGACAGTAAAAACAATATTATTTGAAAAAGATTGTTGACGTTGTGCAAAACGTGGCCCTGGCAGTGTCTTACATCTCAAACTCATTCTGCTGATGGTTACCCTGGGACACAGTAGCAGTGTTGTTACCCTTACCACTGCAGAACAGGATCCAGGAATTAGTCTCAGTCCAAGGACCACAACTCCTTCACAGTGTGAAGATGTACTCTGAGGACTGAAGGCTTCTGCGCTGAACCTGCACCTCCTCCCCAAATGATATTGTGATGTTTCACCATAGCATCATTACAAGGTCCTAACATTATGGAGCAGGAACATCAGCACCAACCTCTGAGAATATTCCCTTTTTTTCTTCAATTGAAGCCTGGGTGACTGATGGATTCAAGGCTGTGTTTTCTGTTTTATTATTATCTGGGGCAGGCTCTAGTTAATAGATGAGATGTACAGTAAGTACTAGTGATACAAAGACTTTCTTTGATCATGAAGCCCAACAACAATACAGTTATCTGGTTTATCAGTTTATCGCATGCATAAACTACACTGCAGACTGGAGTCTTTGAACGGGTCCAATGCAGGTAGAATGTGCATCAGCAGGTCCGCGTTATATTGCTCTGAGATAGTGGCTGCCCCTGCACTTTGTTTTGTTACGCCTTATACCAGCGGAAACACTAGGGGTGTTAGCAACCTCATCATAGAAGATTGTGATGTTTATTGCAACTTCAGTAATATCTGCTGCCTTTGTTCGACACAGCTGCGCTCACTCAGTGGAGCAGCTTTGCTTTGACCGTCAGAGGTACAGCAACCTTTAGTGATGTTGATTGGCTATTACTGTACTCTTAGTCTGGATCAACGGAAGTACATTTTCAGGATAATTGCCTGATTTCCTAACCTTCTGCTCTTTGTGTTGCCGTTCTCATACTCTGTTCGCTTCAGGAAACAACAACAAACTTTCAGCTAGCAAGCTACACGGTGAAAATGGCAAGTCTTGAAGAAAATTTGGATTGTGCAGCAAGGCAGGCCTGCTTTGTCTTTTCCGGGAATGATTGTAAAGATTTACAAGGAATATGTTTATAGCATTTACTATCTAACTGGGACGTTTTGGGACAGATTAGTGGGTATTACTATGGACAAAATACACACAGTGATACAACGGTAAGAAAGTTACGTTTAACCATGTATCCAGCTTATTATAATAGCTTGTTACTGTATTGTGTGAACACTTAACTTCATTTAATATTGTATGGGTGTAATGTGGCAGTTTCTTTTATCGGGGTACAAATGTTCCACCAAAACAAATTCCTTCTCGAGACTATTTTGCAGAGCCACCTTCGCTGCGTAAGGAGCTTAGCCCCGCCCAAGATGATTGTGATTGGTTTAAAAAAATGCATATAACCCAGTGCGTTTTTTTTTTCTCCTATCCCAGAATGTAGTCCACACAGCATTCCGCAAAAATGTGCTCTGGTTCATTGGCATTTCTTTAAACCAATCACAATCATGAACTTGTTTTGGTGGAACATGTACTTTCAAAAGTTGTTTTAGTCGTGCAACAGAAAACTCAGATTGACAGATAGGCTAGCTAGCTGTCTGGATTTACCCTGCAGAGATCTGAGGAGCAGTTAATCATAGTCCTCATAAATCAACCAGAGTTTATATTTCCAACACAGAAAGCGGAAGGAAACGGACATCGGCTGAAAAGACATGCATCTGGCGGAATTTCCGCAATCCCGGCTTTGGGTGGGACATTAAGTGAGACAGAGTGGTGACTGCAGACAGAAAAAGGCTGCATACACTTACACTTATTTTCACCCAAAATTATGCATTATACCGAAGACATTTAAATAAGTCGGATTTCAACAGATTTTCCCATTCAAAAACTGTAATTACCCGATAATGGAAACAATGTACTTAACTCTATAGCTCTTTCACCATAAATACTCCTGTTTGTTCATCTCTATTTGGGAAAACACGTAAAGAAAAGACTTCACTCTGGCTTGAGACAGAAAGACAAATCCTGTAGGCTACTAACCGTGTTAAACTTACAGTATTTTAAGAGCTGCCGTCTGAAATTCCATAACACTTGTGATCTGTCACAGGACCTATGCCCCCTACCCAGAAATCCCTGCTCCATCTCAGCCCACACTGAACCATAATTACCTAGGGCTTACTGTTACATAATGCTGGTGCAATCCTTCAACTGCACAACACTGGACTCCTACTGATTTGTAGTGCATGATTATGCAGTTTAGCGTTTAGGTTGTGTGTACATGCATGTAGGATGTGTTGGCTGAGTTTGTAGGAAAGAAAGGAAGGAAGAAAGAAAAAAAGGGAGTTTGTCAAAGAAAGGAGAATCTGGTGTTATGCAACCTGAGCCTGCTGTGCATTATTCCCGGTAGAAAGTAGCTGTAGTGTCAGTGATTTGAGGCAAAGAGCTTTACCAGGTCTGCTTGCCTCAGCTAAGTCTCATACTGACAAAAACAAGGGTGCAGTGACGCCATGCATTTTGTGCATTTGTTGTGTGTCAAGAGAAACGCACACTGAATAGAAAGAATTTCATTGGCTTTAAAACGGCAAGAAAACCTTTCTTTTTTTCTTGTTTCTTTATCCTCTTTGTAGTCCACATTTCCTCAATCATCCTAATTCTATCTCCATTAGACATTTTCCCTCTTATATTGCTGTTGATCAGATCATCAGTACTTCTTTATGTCTAGGAATCTAACACAAGATGTAGCAGTGGGTGGTCCAGGGCCAGAGGTGACAGTTGAGCTGAAGCACATGATTTTTTTCATCCTTCTGATTATTCTTCCATGGTCTGATCCTTTAGCAACTTCCACTGCTCTGCTCCCAATAATTCACACTGCTCGTCTTTATACTCCCATCAAAATGTGCTAAATTACACGTCTGTCTCTGTCGTGTTGTTTTCTTTTGCCCCAGCATGCATGTTTCTCTCTTTTTTCTGGCTACCTTATCAGTATATTTTCTATGATGAAAACATTCAACTCTAAATACATCATTAGCCGCTCTGTGTCATTCTAATGGTGCAATCATACTGTACATCAAGAGTCCTGGGAACTGCAAAGCAGGGAACAAATGTTCCCATTGAACCAAAGAGTCACATGGTGCAAGCTTTCAGTCCCCCTGTGGCAAATGGAAAGAAATCCCATGATCATATTTCTGTTTTTAGTGAACAGAGAGAGAGAGTGTTTGTGTTTGTGTGTGAGAGAGAGAGAGCTAGTAAGGCAGTTGCACTGCATGGCCAGTCACATTTGACAGCCCATCTATCTCAAACTCCACGCCTCCTCTAATGCAGCTTCTTATTCCCCCGGGGGCCGATGATGGTGTCACCCGGCTCTCAGCAGTATACAGCCACATCATTTTTTGGTATTGCTATTATTTACCGAGCCAATCGCTCTCCTATGCTGGCCTCATGGCCACAGCAATCCATCAAGCATAAATCATTTATGAGTGAGATCACTGCACCACAACAGCCACCTCCCGCGCCATGCTTCCCCACTCCCCTCACCACCCACGCACACAACACATCCATAAACACACAGCCGTGTAGTAGAAAGTGAATCCAGACAGCTCATTTATGATACCACCTATTTCTGCTACACCCACCGTCATCATACTACGTCATACTGCAGGAAGCTCTACCTACAAATACTTTACATAAACACATCATTTAAATCAAGACTACATCATTACTTTACTCTCATCTTCAGCTTCCTATGATCCCAGTGCTGTGATTGTATCTTGAACCTTGTCTGACCACCTGCTCCGTAAGTGTCTGATCAGATTGTGTATTCCCAGGCCAATTCCCAAAGCCATTAAGGCACTTCACTCAGGGCTAAATGCAAAAATGATCTCCAACAATGCCCACTTTTCCTGATTTAGGTCAGTCATGACAGGGCTTTCAATAGCTCATAGCGCTCTGTCTTTAGTCTGTAAACATTAAGAAACACTCACATGCAAATATATGAAAATATCGCTTATTCTATTGACACTTAAACACAAAGAAACACCTCTTGTGAGGTAATGTGTTCAATTAGAAAGCAAGACAATGTTTCTCTGGCAAGCAGGTAGCAGTTAGCCTGTCTTCCCTGTCTTCCCTGTCTTCCCTGTCATCCCTTCTATATAAAGACCATCTTCCTGTAGCTTAGTCAGACTCTAAGAAGTAGTTGTTATCCCTTCACTGTGATTAAACCTCATCTGCATCAACAGTGTTGCACCAGCATTAAGGCTGTCAAGCTAATTTAGTTAAAAAGAGAAGGCCTATGGCTATACCTATTACTTTGGGAAATTAGTTTTTAACAGTAGCTGCTAATAAGGCTTGGTTCAAGGCTGGACCGAGAAGTAAAAGGATAAACTGAACATGTGTAATTGAGTGTTTTTTCTGTGTGTAATAATATAATGAATCCTTGGAGGACAGTTTTCAATAACATAAACCATAAGAAATTATGTAACAGCCATGCAGTTCCTATATACACGCTGTGTGTAACATAAGGTACAGCTAATATTGATCTGTTATCCTATCAAATAGCTAACTAATACTGAATTAAACATCTCTCATGAACAGTTAACTATTTTGTTGTGAATGAGTCGTGATTCATGTAGAGCTGAACCAGCAGTAAGGAATTAATACCCTTTGTACAATTTTATAACACTTTCCCTTGCCCCCCATATGCAAAAGCATCCGAAGGGGCTGTACTGTGTAAAGGAATGTAGTAAATACCTGCCCAGAGTGAAAAAAAGAGCACATTTAGTGTTAAATGCAACAACAATGCAGAGTAAATCCCTATACAAGACATTAAGTTACAATAAACTGTACAATACTGCAAGTCTGTTTTGTACCACTTTTTCTTCAGCTACATTTCTGTTAGCTCATACACTGTTGGTTACTTACATGCCAGACGTTTGTTGTGGTTGGTTGACCCAGTAGACGACATGATCCCGTGGATGTGGGACTGGTTGAAGAGAGTGTTTTGCCTTTGAGTGTGTGTGGATTTTTCTTGTCCCCTCCTGTCAAGGCTCCAGGACAGGATGCTGGTGTGTGTAGTGGCTGGTCATCTAGTCATTGCATCTCTTGACTTTGGCACCAGGACTATCAAAGACTATCTACTCTGCTATGCCTTTTTGCTGTATTTGCTGTCTCCCTCCTCCCCTTTCTGATCGCCTTTGCTGTTTTTTCTAGGTTTTCCCTCTCACTGCTTCACACTCTCATCTTGGCTGCCTCTCTACTCACACACACACACACACACACGCTGTCTTGCTCTCTCTGTCAGACAGGCTCGGTAGGGTTGTAAAGAGCTGTGCTGCTTAGGAACGGAGAGTGATAGTGGGCTACGGTATTGTGGCCTGTACCAACTGGTGACAACAAAGGGGTCAACAGGATCAGAAAGTGCATAGGCTTTTTACATATTATTTAGGACTATACCAGGATTAAATCCCTCATGATTCAACCATCACTGCTTTGGTTTATATTTTTATGTATTAATTTGTTCGCTTTGTTGGAGGATGAAAGCTTTAGAAGTAAAATGTGATAAGAGAAGAGGTACTGCATATTAATAAATCTCTCAGCACAACTACAAAGAAGATCAGAAATGTACATGACTGACTCTCACTGTGCTATATGTAATAAAATCTATGTTATGTTGTGTTACATCATCTCATGTCATATTAAAGTAATGAATTGCTTGTCTGTGTTTGTTTATGCATTTATTCTATTATTTCTTTAACTTTTCTCTTCACTGGACCATTTTCTTATTAGGTATACTGTATTCTCGCATTGCCAGACCTTACTCCACAGTGCTGCGGAGGAGTGTCTGGCTAGTCCACACAGCATTCTGGGATGGAAGAAAAACATGCACTGGTTTATTGGCATTTCTTTAAAGCAATCACAATTGTCATGGGCAGCGCTAGGCGCCGGGCAGAGCCACGATGCCTCTGCAAAATAGCCACAGGAAGGAACTTGTTTTGGTGGAACGTGTACGTCGCATTCCTCTATTAATCCCAGTAGGATTTATCCTGAATGCCTTTGCCAAATTTTATGTCAATCCATCCAATAGTTTTAAAGACATTTCAGTCTGGACCAAAGTGCTGGATGGACTGAACAACATTGCCAACCGTAGAAACACACCACTAGCTAAAAACACTAGATCCTACACTTCCCATAATTCACCTCTTCCAGAGCTACAAAAGACATTATACATCTCTTTTCACAGGCTGAGTAGTCTCCATGATGAGTAAACTGATTGATGTGTAAAATCATGAAAGTTCCCCTTTAACTGTTTACAAATCACGTATTATTCATTAATGGACTAATATAAGCCATTAATACATTTTGAGATCCCAGTTTGAGATCCCAGGTTGTAGAAAATCCACTTGCTGGTGTAAATTCTCATTTGTCTTTTTTTTTATCTAGCAATTTATTTAATTTGGAGGACCTGTCTAATGGACAGTCTAAGCACTTACCTTCTGGAAAAGAGCAGGAGAGCATCCACATAACTTGTTAACATTTACATCTGCAGACTTGACAGCTAATTAAAAGGTGAAAAACCCATTGCCCTTAATGACTTGATAACATTTACAGTAGGCATCATGGCTTATTAGAAAGTACATCATTAGTTATGTATTAATAGCAGCAAAAGGTCTCTCTGTCCCTGGAATTTCCACCCATGATCCTCTGTACCATTAAGTAAGTTTGCAGACATTTGTGGGTTCATATAAAAAATATTGAAAACTTCCATCAAAACCAATTGTTCTTGTTGCTTTTGAGGTTTCTTAATGCAAGTGTGAAGAACAGCATACATAAGGATGGACTAACATGTAATTAAGCACAGACATACGCACACACACACACACACACACACACACACACACACACACACACACACACACACACACACACAAAAACACACACACACACACACACACACACAAACACACACACACACACACACACACACACACACACATGCACACACTCACATAAACACACCATTATGCACATATTCCTACAAATACACGCACTGCTGCAAACACACACTGTAACTGTCACACATGGGGGGTTAATAGGCACTTAGCAGCATGGAGTCTCGCAGGTCCTGACTCCCCCTTCCCATAATAAGAGGCTTCTAACAGCCAGTTACATCACACTTCAGCTGGTAAAGGCTGCTCCAGTCTAACCACTAATGTCATGGAAATCTCATTGCAGCCTACGTAAGGAGATCAAGATATATAAAGTGAAATGATTCATGGCCTGTTCTGCTTCCATTCTGTGCTCATCTATAAACTCATATGACTATTGGCATGTGAGAAAGGTTCTCCCTGTCACTGTAAAAACCAACACCATTGTTGAGTACAAAGATTCCTCATCTTAACCTCATTGGTGAGTCAATATTGGCATCTGCTGGTGAAGTTTGTGTATTACACTTAAGCTCACACTAAAGGAACACCTGCTGTGTCGGTAACCATACAAGCACAAGGATTCCCTCAACAAACACTTTTTTTTGCCTTTTCTTTAAGTGAAATGCCATAAATAAGCATCATTAATACATGGTGTCCATATTAGGAAGCTCAAGTATTTTTCAGATGTGCTGTTATTTTGACGTTTGATTAACAGATCAAGTGTGTGATTTTGATTAGATGTATCTTTGGGAAATGAAACACAATCATAATCACATTTTAATTGTGTATTTCAGGTTTCAGATACGCCCAGGTTTAATTCATTCAGGTAAACAAAAGGGGATTTCCAGTGTTATTGTTCAGTTGTGCATGAGTGTGTGTGCATGTGTGTGTGTGTGGCTCTTTCAGCTCTATCAGTGCTGGCTTCCTCTTTGAAACTATGTTGTCTCAATTTTCTGCAGCATAGTCTCTGATGTGGCTTGTGAGTCATACTGTGGTAAATATACACATTTGCGCATGCATACACACATAAGGACCGACTCACAGACACATGTATTCACATCTACACAAACACACTAGCCATGGTCACTATAGTAAGTATTCCCTTTGCCTTCATGTTACTCTTTGGTTAAGCAATACACAGTAAGCCTGCTGACATAAGCTGCTGGATTTGTCTGGTAAACAACACACAGCTAAGCCTCACTGACAAAAAAAGTTCACATCTTTAATTCACATCTTCACAGCCGCACCAGACAGAGAAGTCAAAGCAGTCAAACTTTATTAAAAATATCACATTGTGCTGTATAGGGATATTCTGGGGGTCACCATGGCAACAGACATTCAAGTGCCAAATGCATGAATGTGCACACCTGCCTGCCAGTGTTCCAACTTGTGCCTCTAAGCCTCCAGTATATGGAGTATATAGGTGCTGTTTGCTAAGTGTGGCAGGACGGAGAGGCGACAGTGGCAATGCCTTTGTTCTCAGAGAATGGAGCACACAGCTCTGTCAAGGTGTTAATTAGCAATTGTGAGACAAGAAAGTTGTGAGGATGCTTGCTTCAGCTGTGAGATGCATAACCTTTTGCGTGAAACAGAGCTTTGCCTTGCCAAACTTTGTATTGAATGCAACATCATCGAGTGACAGCTTCTTTAAAAGCAGCAATGCTTTATGCCACAACCACCACATTCAATTCTCTCTGTTACAGTATATGTACCTGCTATGTCATTCAAACTTTCTGACAGCTGCTCTCTGCTCTGTCTGGATATGTATGTTGTAGTTCAATCAATATGCCCTGAAACTTGAAATAGTCACAGCTCTTTAATTGTGTTATGCGTCTCTGCGGACGAGCTGTGAAAAAGTGCACTTTTGGGTTAACATGATGTTTTCTAATGTTAGTTTTGCAAGTGTGTGCAGTGTTTTTCAGTGTCTAAATGAGAACTAGTGACTCATGTGGAGAAAACAGGCTGCTTAAACTGGGGGACTCAGTATCGGTTTGACTCGTCGTCATGCTGAGCTGTGATAAGCCGTGCCATTGATATACAGCAGTGAACTAAGTATTTTCTTGTGGATATTAGTCATTGTCAGATAAAGAAAAAGCAAACCGCACAGTAAAATGGTTTAGGTGACCTGTAAATATAAAGGTCAACTATATTTTTTTTTGTCTGTGAAAATGTCAGATCATGTGGGTGTGATATTATGTATTTTGTGAGTCTACACAACAAAAACCACAGCATATTTCCTTGTAGAAAGGCATTTTGTTATACTTATGTAACAGTGATTAAATCTTTGAATGCTACCATGAAGCAATTTCCTTGAAAATATTTGAATCTATTTATCAACTAATGAGAACATGTAGGAGGATTTTTGGGTGGTAGTGGTACTGTAATACAAATTTGAAAAGGGTGTCAATGTGTCACACACTTTGCAAATGGCTCTATTATTTCTGTCTCCCCAGGGTTTGTGTAATAGTTCATGTTTGAAAATAAAATACAATTTGAATGTGTGTGTGTGTGTGTGTGTGTGTGCGTGTGTGTGTGTGTGTGTGTGTGTGTGTGTGTGTGTGTGTGTGTATGTGTGCCTGCCTGAATATATGCATGAGTATGTGAGTCACGCACCACTATCCAGCCCCCTGGGCTTCGAGTTCTGATGCCCATCTTTCAGCTCCTCTACTGCACACTGAACCCAGTGAACCTTCTGCTGTTTACACTCTCCCCCTCCTCCTGCTCGCTCTGTCTCTATTTATCTCACTCACACACTCTCATGCTCATCTATTCTCCCTTCGTCTCTCTCTTACTTTCTCCCTCCAGCTCCCTACAGTACATCTCTCTTTCTCACGCACTCACGCTCTCTTGTGTTCTTAGTCTTTTCTCTCGCAACCCTTCCTCTGCCTCTCTTTATAACTGCTTCTGTGTATCTACCTCTGCAGATCAAGACATATTCAGACTCAGACAGTCAAGGTTCAGACAGACAATCAGGATCTCTTTGTCTTAGGTTTGCCTCTTTCACTGTGTAGATGTGTGGCCATAGAAAGAGACAGACAGAAGAGCGGAGGTGACGGCGGGAGGAATAGAATGAAAGATGCAAATGGAAATAAAAGGATGTTGGTGCTTTTCAGACATTGAAGCATTTCACTTGAGATGAAGCTGAAGGTGGAATCACCATAGATTTCATCCTCATTCCCAACCTCCACCTTCTCCTCACTGCCGTCTTCCTCCTCCACATCATCAGCATCATCAGGTTGCAAAAAGTCGAACAGCTGCTGTGTCGTCAGCCCTCTGCTGCCCACACCGAGCCCCTTCTGTCAGTTTCAACATTCTCCAACAGCATACTGCTAACAATGTGGCTCTTTTATCTGTTTGCGTGCATGTCTGTGTCAGCAAATCTCCTTTTTTTCATGAATGAGGACATGTGTGTAGGCATGTGCCTGGGATATAAAGGGAGAAAGGCAGGAGCAGCAGGGGGTCATGCCACTCATGTCAGCTCTTTCAGGAAGTGTAAAGCACCGTTTTGAGTCTCTGGTTGATGTAACTTTACCTCCCCACCCAAAAAAAAACAGTACGTCATCTTTGGCCCCAGAGTTCTGAATTGCTTTGCTTGCACTTCTCTAGCTCATTGTGGAACTGAAACACGCTATTAATAATCCTGGTTAAGTGTGAGTTGAGTGTGAGTGAGTGAGAGAGTGTGCGTGTTGGACACAGGTTGAAAGTCCATTGAGCTGTGTAGAGTAGGTAAGCGGAATGTGCATCACATGGCATGCACCTCAAAAGAGCACATCTCACTGCGGCAGAGAACAGTTTGTCTCTGTGCGTGTGCGTTTGCATGTGTATTTGAAAGTGTGTGAATGTGTGCCTGGTACAGTATGTAGCATGTGCACCCGTGTGTGTGTGTGTGTGTGTGTGTGTGTGTGTGTGTGTGTGTGTGTGTGTGTGTGTGTGAAGATGCTTACAGAGTGTGAGATTGCTATAATGGGAATTATGCACTCACCCCAAGTCCCTGGTTCTTATTTCCAACAACACATACACCTCACATGCTTCAATCATGTATTAAAACAACCTGCTTGTCACTTTAGGACATGCCTGTTACTCATATGTATGTCAGTCATAAATTATGCTTGTTTCTTGGTCTTAAATAATGCTAATCAATGGAATTTATTCCACTTTTTTTTCACGCTGTCATGCCTTTTCTCCCTGCGACAGAGCAGCCTTATTTGGCAGCGTTTCTTCACTCGGTGGCACACGTTGGGAACCCCAGGCCTGGTCATGGATAGCACAGATACACTGTAAACGGCTAATAGGGTATCAAACCAGCGGAGAAGAAAAAGTCCCTCCACTCTGTGTCTCATTCATTATTCACAGCCAGCAAATGAAGTTGGTACAGTAGGAGCAATCAATTATAGATGAGAGAAGGTAGGAGGAGATAGAGAGAGCGAGATGAAGGGGATAGAGCGAGGCCTACCTTGCATGCAGCTGAGCTTTAGCATGTCAATGAACAGTGGCATGCACAGAGCTACTCAGGAAATGGACTCTTGAGGCCCATAATTCTGTGTGCATGCACCTTTCACACCACACCAATAGCATTCATTTGATAATGACTCAGTATGCTAA
This sequence comes from Sander vitreus, assembly GCF_031162955.1. NCBI lineage: Eukaryota > Metazoa > Chordata > Actinopteri > Perciformes > Percidae > Sander > Sander vitreus. The sequence goes on along the minus strand of NC_135861.1, from coordinate 22,286,622 downwards.
CTTTGTAGTTACTCACTTGTGTGTGCACTTGTGCTTCTCTATGGTTCGCTGCGCTGACAGTCATAGCGAAACTGCATTGGGTCTTTTCACAAAATGTCGAGCAACAGTCATAGCGTCCCCTCAGTATGTTACAGCTTGTTCCGAAACCAGGAAAAAAAATTGGTCCAGATGCAGCATTGTAGAATTAACCCAGTGTTCACATCTCTTCTGTGATTGAGTTACATTGGCCTGTTGTCTGCCCTAATCAATCTTAGTAACTACAGTATATGTTACACACACTAGACCACAAACAGGTTTTCTTAGGAAATTTAGTAATGATTCCAGCAATTAAGAATACCATTAACTATTGACACAAAAATGGCTATTTTCATTGCCATCCTTGTGGTTGATTGTACCTTCTTTAGCCATTTTTATTTGTTGTTACTTGTTCCTTTCAATACTATATTATTTCTCATTCAGTGATTGTATTATCTTGTTGAAACTAAGAGTAAAGCATCAGCTTTGATCAGATGTTTAAATTTTGGGACTTTCCTAGACAATGAAGCAACCCATAACCTCAAGTTGATGTTCATCTTCTTCTGTGCCAGTGAGCCATAAAGGCAGTTTCACAACTCCAACCTGTGGCACTTACTTTATTATGAGCCCCCATTATTGTGCCTTGAAAGATTAACTATGAAGATGCAAAGTGTCGGTTGGAAAATCTGTATCAATCGCTGTGTCACCACACTTTTCATTAAATGTCAGATATTGGCTTATGGAAACTGCTCTATTTGTGCCGTCTGTATTTGGTGTGTGTGTGTGTGTGTGTGTGTGTGTGTGTGTGTGTGTGTGTGTGTGTGTGTGTGTGTGTGTGTGTGTGTGTGTGTGTGTGTGTGTGTGTGTGTGTGTGTGTGTGTGTGTGTGTGTGTGTGTGTGTGTGGGCAGAGAGGCTGTTTGATGTGAGTCAGATCCAAACCCAGGCTGGTTTCTCTCACATGTGTGTGGGACGCATCCAGATGGCTCCACAGGACTGCACAAATGTCACTCTGATAATGAGACAACAGGGCCTGTTGAAATACAGGTACCAGGGCTGTGGTGCATGCTTTTACACACACAGACACACACACACACACACACACACACACACACACACACACACACACACACACACACACACACACACACACACACACACACACACACACACACAGATGGAAAGATGGGGAGAAAGAAAGAAAAAGAAAGAGGCAGGCTGCCCTGAATGCAAGAACAAAAACAAATATCACATATGACAAATCTAATGAAATGAATATGAATATATATGAATATGAATATAAAGAAAATATGGTCTGATCACATGTTCAACATGTTCATGTCATGTGCCATGTTCCTAAAGATGATATGATCCACAGAGAAATGTCTGTATCGCTGAGGCTGATTATCGACCTCAGTAGGGTGACCTGCAAGAAATGATGAATGCAATAATATTCGTCCACTGACCTGTGCTAAATGACAACTTCACCTCCGTCCCTCTCCAGTCCTCAGGGGTCATCACAGGTCGCTGCTCAGTTGCCTTGGGAACAGGAGACATAAAGGAAAATTCTCCTGAGCACTAAACTGTGACACCTTACGCCGTCTCCGACAGACTCGGTTGAGTTGCACATCATGTGTGAAAGCAGGAGTGAGAAGTTGTTGTTTATTTAATTTTCTTACGAGTCACAAGAGTGTCAACCCCGCTCTTTTTTTGCACTCTCTCTTTCTCTTTCTCTCTCCTGCATAAAAAAAAACCATTTTCACACATAAGCTTTGTGGACATTTGCTCGCACATATTTTCTTTGTCTGCATCACTCCACTCAGTAGTTCTCTCACACAATATATTCCTGTTATTTTGAACAGCAAAGCACAGGTGCAACCCTGTCTGTGTGTGTAAGTGAGATAGTATCTGTTATCCCATCTCTCTGACTGCTGTGACCTAATGTAACTATTGCACCTACATTGTCAACCCTCCAGCAGCTCTGTCAGCCTCATGAGGTTACTGCACCTGTTTGTCTAACACGCACACAAACACACTTTATATATATCAGCCCACGGTTGCAAATACTAATCCACTGACACCATTATGATTCAAGGCTCATGGTATGTGTGTGTTCAGTGTGTGTGTGTGTGTGTGTGTGTGTGTGTGTGTGTGTGTGTGTGTGTGTGTGTGTGTGTGTGTGTGTGTGTGTGTGGGTGGGTGGGTGGTTGGGGTTGCTGCTGTTTCAAACATTGTCCACTGCTGGCAGCAAATTTCCTCTGAGGTGATCTGTTATAGTGACAGGGCAGCAAGTATTTTTAGCCAGTGAGAAAGGACAAATAATGAAGCAGGACAGACAGAGGGAGACAACAAGGGGACGAGTAAGGGAGAGAGGGGGAGGGAGGGACAGAGAGAAGGAGATAGAGGGGGGAGTGAAATCTGAGGGCAAACCAAAACCACCTGGATGTTGCTGACTTGCTGCTCTTCTGTTTAGAGCACAGTCTATATACATCATATTACACACTCACATACCCGCACCTCATGGTCATGCACACACACGCACACTTAAACACGTGCATAAATACAGATGATGTTGATAGTTCAGCTGCTGCCAATAAAAACGTATTTATTAAAACTTGGGTCATTTCTATTGGCTGTAAGAGCCATTTTACTCACCTGAAATCTGGGAACATGGTAGCATGCAGCAAAGTCAGATGGCGCAAGAAACACGAATGGTCAGACGATCAGTTAAACAAGAAGGACAAAGGAAAGTAAACGAATACAAAATAATCACACATTACACAGAAAAAAAGGTGTCCAAGTATGCTAGGTCAAAGTTGGCCTGTAAACTGTGACACATTAAAACTCATTAGTTGATTAATCGATTATTCGGCAGAAAAATATTCATTATTTTTTGAAAATCGATTAATTGCCATAGTCATTTTTCAAGCAAAAGTAGTAAAAATATGCTACACAGTCTCTGGTTTGGGGTTTTCCAGTATGAGGACTTTCTGCTTTTCTTTGTCATATATGATAGTAAACTGAATATCTTTGAGTTTTGGACTGTTGGTCGGACAAAACTAAACATTTGAAGATGTAACTTTGGGCTTTTGGAAATTGTATTAAATTGTATTGTATAATATTTTTCACAATTTATTTTACATGTAATGCACTGAATGAGAAATATCGATATAAACGACAGTTGTTGGCGTCCATTTCACCATTAACCTTTTTTTTTTCTCCAAAAAGTTGATAAAATAATATTACATCTGGGGTTTGTTTGTCTGATCATCTGACTTATCTTGTTTCTTGCCATGTATGACTTCTGTGAACAAGTGTCACTTGCATTTACTCACAAGAACAAATGAGGAGTGAAATAATACAACTAAAAGAGAAAGAGATAGACTTTTTCTTTTTACTTCTCCTTTTTCTCAAAGTGGCGGGTAAAACAACATAAAGTGCTCAGAGTGCTGGACGGGACATTTTGGTTTGCACACGCAAGTCGTGAGGCCTCTGTGTAGCACAATGTCCTCTTTCTCTCTCTCTATCTCTCTCTCTCTCTCACACACACACACGCACGCACACACACACACACACACACACACACACACACACACACACACACACACACACACACACACACAGACTTCCTCTCTCTCTTACTGGTTGTTCCCTGAGTCAGCACTCTGCCTCAGCTCCAGTTTCTCTACCCCGGCCTGCCTCTGCCCGCCTGCCTGCAGGACACTATTAGGACATCACTGTGTGTGTGAGAGTGAGTGTGTGTGCGTGCCTTTGTGGGAGAGAGCTACTGTTGCATTTACGCGGTCAGGTCCTTTCACCATCTTATGCAATACGATATTTTTCACTTTGCGAGTAACCCTGGATATTTCTGTCTGCTCCACCGAATCAGCTATTGTACCAGTGCACCATAAAAGATGCACGTCTCTTCTCGCTTTCCTCTTGCTCTTCCAAAACACTCCCAATGGGCTTTCATGTTGTAGTGAGTGTGTGTGTGTGTGTGTGTGTGTGTGTGTGTGTGTGTGTGTGTGTGTGTGTGTGTGTGTGTGTGTGTGTGTGTGTGTGTGCTGGATACTACTAGTTCTCCTAACACGGCCCAAAAATAGCAAACTGAAGAGGTGTGAAGTAAAAAAGGAAAGGACACTTTAGTAAAGGAGTAACTGACACGGGGTGAGTCACTTTCACACACACACACACACACACACACACACACACACACACACACACACAGACAAACGTGGTGTGCTCATCCAAACTCATGCACATACAAGCATGCATATACAGTATATACAGAAGCACATACTACACACACACACACACACACACACACACACACACACACACACACACACACACTGCTGAGTGTGTGTAGGCAGGAATCACGGGTTTGTGTCTTGCTGCCATGTGTTTGGCTCTCTTTCTCAGTTTGTGTGGTTCCATTTGTCCTCACAAATTACAGTCAAAGAGTCCCCCTCTTTGGCTTGAGGTACTTCTACACAGTCACTGTGCCTTCATAAGCTCAGTTAACCTTTTTCTCAATAGATTAGAGTCCTCCATCAGCCTTTAGAGTTTTGTGAGCTCTGTGGGCCAGTGTAGATTCTAAAACTGTAATATGGGGAGGTGCTGAATATCTCCAAGTACCCGATTTAAGGGTCAACAACGGGGTCAGGTTTCACTCAGAGAGACCCTGACACCTCTTCTGTTCATCATTAGCGTATAAAGTTGTGTTTCACTGTGTGATGGCCCCTGACTGATCAGTCTATTGGCATGTGTGCTCTTCATGTTTACGTTCGTGAAAGTCCCTGATGGTCATTTTCACACACACCATGTGACCCAACATCACACTATCCACACATTTACTCATTGGCTGTACATCAATGATACTATAATTGTTAACTGATAAATAATTGTTTTTGTTGATTTACTCAAAATATATTGCAGTCCTGTCTCCTAAAAATCGCATTCCCATACAACTAAACTGCATTCTCAATTACGTTTCGAGGGAAACATATTTTGTCCCTGATTAAATTAGTTTTTGATGTCTCACAAATACATTTGTAATCAAAGTCTGCATAGGGAAGAGGTCGGGGCGGATGTTTGTGTCAAAGTAGCCTAACACAGGACTTTCCATCACCAAGGAGACCATTGTCCGTGTCCCGTGTCAACTTTGACTTATTTTAACTTACATACGTAACTGAGGGAGTCCTGTGTCTTTGTTGTGTATTGGTAAAGTGATTTGTCATTAGTGCCTAACTGAATCAGCAGTATCATTAATGACCTGAAGAAACACAAAAACTAGGGTTATTTGTTTTCCACAACTCTCATTTTTGATCGTAAATAAATGTTCACTCAGCGAGCAGAGTGATGTCTTTTCCGACTCCTTTTTACATCGGTGTTTATAGGATGTTGTAGTGTGAATACAGAAGTGAGAATGGGAGAGAGAGAAGGAGAGAGGAAATGATACTTAAGACGTTCAGCCAGTGCAGTGTCTAATGATCACAAGAGCAAAAGATACACGCACGCATATGAAAACTCATGCATGCACAACATGTGATCTCTTGATTAGTGCTGTAGTCACACCCTCCCACTCTCTCTGCTTGTTTTATCACAATCTGCCTCCTACTCCTGGGCTCCAATCAAAAAGAAACTTTCAAAAGATAATGCTTGCTCGACAAGAAATCAGCGATGACCTTTGTTGAAATAACTTAAAGGTCCAATATGTAATCTATTTACTGTAATAAATCAAAAAATGACCCCATCAGATATCAAAGGTGCAATATGTAATACTGGCAGCTATTGTTTAAAGTAGTTACTGCAGTACAAATTCAAAATACTGGAGAGAGTCAGCTCCCTCGGCCCCTCATACTCAGACTCGAAGTTCACGGAGATTGTCAGGCTGAGACCGCAGCATCCACAACAATGTTGCTAGACGCTTGTCTCACATAGCCAGACATACTTCACAGTACAGCGGAGTAGCTAACGTTAGATGCTGGCTATATTGACACACATAAAAGCCTGTGCTTACGCGGAGCTCTGTACCCAACTGACAGGCACACTTTTTCGGCTTAGAATTACAGTAGGAACCGCTAAAAATAACACCACCTTGCCGTCCTTTTCCACCCGACGGAACACACTTTATTGGCTTAGAATTACGGCAACAATCGCTTCCCGATTTATAGCCCCCCTCTCTTGGCTTCAAATAACTCACCGTTGTCAGCTCCAGCCGCTGAACAGGCTACATGTTGTTAACAACCGTGGCCCGCCTGACTGGTCCTCCGGTAACGTTAGCAGTTAGCAGGGTTAGCATGGCAGCGTCAGCCAGGACCAGTCAGGATCACTTTACTGGCTGTGTCTCAATTGTTTTTGCGAGTAACCAACTTGGGTACTCTAGCTATATAATTCAATTTGAGTAGCTACATGAATGTTGAAATGACATAAAATGCCCGTCCCTAGTAGCCGTGATACATTAGCCTGAAGCTAATGCTTACCTGTTCAGGAGGAAATTAGCCAACTCGGTGTCCTTTTGGGCTCTAAGCTGTCTCCATCTTTCAAATACATTTCCAATATTTAACCTGGGTTTGTTACGTCTCTGGTCACACAACTGTTAGAAACATGCTGTTTTTTTTAGGTCGGGTAGAATCTATCTCCGTTGATCCTGTTAGTTTGTTTGCTGCTTCCATGGCTGTACTGCTGTACTAAGGTTACAGCTGTAGCGTGCTGGGTTTACGTGTTTATAGGTATATCTGGCAACCCAGCCTGGCTATCAAACTGGGCAGTTGAAAGCAACACACAGGCCAAAACACAACTCCTTTTGAAATTTCTGGTCCGTGACGGAATTTCTGTTTGTGTTTTGGCCTGTGTGTTGTTATCAACTACCCAGTTTGACAGTAGGCCAGGTTGCCAGATAAACCTGTAAAAATGCAAACCCAGCTCGCTACAACTGTAACATTTCTACAGCCATGAAAGCAGCAAACAAACAAACAGGATCAACGGAGACCAGAGACATAACAAACCCCGGGTAAATATTGGAAATGTATTTGAAAGATGGAGACAGCTAAGAGCCCAATAGGACGCCAAGTTGGCTAATTTCCTCCTGAACAGGTAAGCATTAGCTTTAGGCTAATTTATCACGGCTACCAGGGATAAGCATTTTATTTCATTTCAACAGTTGTGTACTCACATTGAATTATGTAGCTAGAGTACCCAAGTTGGTTACTTGCAAAAACAATTGAGACACAGCCAGTAAAGTGATCCCGACTGGTCCTGGCTAACGCCGCCATGCTAACCCTGCAAACTGCTAACGTTACCGGAGGACCAGGCAAGCAGGCCACGGCTGTTTACAATGTGTAGCCTGTTAAGTGGCCGTAGCCGACCACAGTGAGTTATTTTAAGTCAAGAGACAGGGGCTGTTAATCGGGAGGACCGTGTGTTTGCAGTGCGTTTAGCGATCATTGCCTTAATTCTAAGCAAATAAAGTGTGTTCAGTCGGAGGGAGAGGACGGCAAGGTAGTGTTATTTTTAGCGGTTCCTACCGTAGCTAATTCTAAGCCAAGGAAGTGTGTCTGTCCGTTGGGTGGAGAGGACGGAGAGGTTGTTGTGTTTTTAGCGGTTCCTACCGTAATTCTACGCCGAAAAATGGTGTCTGTCAGTTGGGTACAGAGCTCTGCGTGAGGACAGGCTTTTATGACTCAGTATAGCCAGCATCTAACATTAGCTACTCCGCTGTGCTGTGAAGTAATGTCCTATGTGAGACAAGCGTCTAGCAACATTGTTGTGGATGCTGCGGTCTCAGCCTGGCAACCTCCGTGAACTTCGAGTCTGAGTAGGAGGGGGCGGGGGAGACGACTCTCCAGTATTTTGAATTTGTACTGCAGTTACTATTTTAAACACTAGCTGTCAGTATTACATATTGCACCTTTAAGACAATAAAACATTTTTATGTTTAGTGAAAATGTTCGTCTGACAGGACAAAAATTCATCTCTTTAAGCATGGAAAAGTATCTACAGTATAGACATTGAAAGCATGTGTTTGAGATGACTCAAAGTCTTAAGACGTAAGCTTATTATAGCTCTGACTATTACCAGGCTGATTAAAAGAGAATATGATCTATGAAGGTTATCATAAAGCACTCATGAAGCTGTGACACTTTTGTTTGCATGAAATGGCTTATCTTATCTTTATTTTTAGTTACCCAACTGAGCCTGATGATGCCTGTCAAAGCACAAAAAAATGAAATAAATTAATACCAATATGAGAAAATTTAAACCATGTTACTGAACTTTTCATTATTTACACTGTAGCTGTTGTACTCAACGCACTATATTATATAAGTGTTTAAACAGAGTGTGAGCATTTTTACTGATTTGTTTGGTGCTTGTTGGGTTGTTATTTTTTCAGGGATAAGTGGCATAACCCTTACATAAGACATCAGTTTTGGTTTCAGGCTTCCATATCCACAATTGGTGATATTGATTTATGGTCAACAGCATGTAATATACCCAAAACTTGATTTATTATTTGTAAGAAGAAAAATATAAAAAAACTAAAAGAAAAATTGTTATATGTATGAGTTTCTTGGCAGCTGCTTCATGTGCCTCTAAGAAGCAATGTTTTACATATTTATGATCAAGTATTTATACCCAGGATTCCCAGGTTACATTTGCCATGAAAAAAAGGGTGATAAAATAATGAAAACTGTAGGTCACGGATTCCAACACACTTTGACATTGTAGTGTAAAGAGATCCCACCCCTGTAAGCTGCTCATGTGGCCTGTCCTAACACTTCCAACTCTGGACCTGAGTCAAAGGTTTTGCCCATGATGACAAAGGGAAAAGTATGTTGTAGTCACCCAGTTGTTGTTTAAGGCGTCAAAGTAAATATTTGTCAGCGAGTTAGAAAATTGAGATGAGAGTACAGGTTAGTTCATGCAAGGTTGGATATGATTTAACTCTAATAAACAATTTAATAATGAATCTAATAGAAAACCATAGTTGTTCAAAATCTGATGACAATTATTTAAGCCTCCCTCGAGGGTTTATGTCAGGTCATGTGCGTTGGGAACTGGGGCGTGCAGTACAGTAAAAAGAGCATATGACTGATTGCTACATGCACACAGAACATTCCCATACATCACAGTGGTTTCACAATAAGATGTGTGAGTAGTCTTTTGTGGTTTCAGCTTGAAAAAAAAGCACATGATGCCACTGCACACATTTCATGACCAAATGATTAAGCTAAAAAAAGAACGGACTCCTTATGACTGTGATGAAAAAAAATTGTCAGATTTGACCAGCAGGTATTACACTTCACCTGCTGTAACATGTCAATACTAAGTGATTATGTCACTCTCACCTACTGTACTGTGTGCCTGGCAAGCACACCTTTCCCATCATCCCTGTGGGCTGCGATTGGCTGAAGGGCTAAGAGGCTGAGGTGTTGCAGCAAATAGCATGAGTCGTGGGATGGTCCTTTCTGCAACTCAAGGGAGGTTAATGAGTGAAGCTGCTGGGCTATCAGCCAGACATGAGCAGCAATGCTAAGGCTCCCACAATGAGCCTGACTGTATTACCACTGAGCTCTGTCTAATTATACACTCCCAGAGAAGGAGAGAGAGAGAGAGAGAGAGAGAGAGAGAGAGAGCATATTAGGTAGGGGAAAGAAAAAGTTATCAAGTGTCGCTGTGTGTCAGAGAGACTTACTCAGAGGGATGAGTGTAGATTGAAGTTGTAAGGGTGAGATAGAAGGTGTGTGTCAGTTAGAGCGAAGGAGAGAGAGGAGGAGGGAGAGATCAAGCAAGCTGGGGAGAGAGAAAGAGAGCACACTCACAGGGAGATAGAGGGAGAGAGAGAGCAAAGAGGCGTTTAGAGAGTGAGAAGGAGGAGAGGCAGGAATAGGATGAAGGGAGGGGAGGCTGAGCAGTAGAAAGGAGGTAGAGACTCGCAGTCTCAAAACTGGATATTCCTACGTGCCTGCTGCTGCCCGATCCAATGAGTAAACTCTCTGCTATCTGCTACGCAAAGGCACCCGGCGAGGTATGTGACCACACCGCTTCCTCTTCTGAGTGTGTGTGTACATGTGTGTAGGAGAGAGGGAGCGCAGGTGTGTAAGGAACTTTGAATGAAGGGATACACATGCCGTGCTGTGTGTGTTTGAATGCTGCTCTGAGGTAACAGGTTCAAGAGTTTCTGTAGGTACATGTCATCCTGAGAATGAGCTGGGTTAATTATAAGGAAGTGTGTACGTGTGTGTGTGTGTGTGTGTGTGTGTGTGTGTGTGTGTGTGTGTGTGTGTGTGTGTGTGTGTGTGTGTGTGTGTGCGTGTGTGTGAATGAATGAACGTATCATGTAGATCAGCACCTGTGTGTGGGGGTGTTTGTGTGAGTGAAAGGGCTTAACAGAGAGAGTGTGAACAAGAGGGAGACTGTGACGGATCCAAAGACAAGATGTATGTGAAAGACAGATACAGACACACAGACAGAGAGAGAGAGAGAGAGAGAGAGAGAGAGAGAGAGAGAGAGAGAGAGAGAGAGAGGTGGAGGTTCATCACTCATCATGACGGCAGATCAGGACTTTCAGAATTAGAGCAGTGGGCTTAAATAGCCCTGGTCCAGAGATAGCCAGGGGCCCTGGAGGAGCCCGCTTAAACTGGGAGGGACGAATATGAAATTGGTGAGGGTGGGGTTAATTGAGCCTGGGAAAATTTAGAAAGAGATGGAATGAGGGAGGGGGAGAATAGAGAAAATAGGAGGTACAGATGTTGACGGCAAATCTGGGAAAGATATGATGTGCAGGTGTGGGTGCATCAGGCATCTGTAATCTAACATTAGAAAACATGCACTGAAATAACTTCCAATGTGACCTTTCATTTTTAATATACAACTTTCCAAACCAATTGGTATAAAGAACTAAATGTTTCTGTTTCTGCATCCCTCAGTTGGGAATACAAAGCTATGTTTGTGGTTCTGTTACCGACTCCACTTAAAGCCCTCCTCCTTTCTCGCCAATCTTGATGGAGAAATACTACGCCAGTGTGCACGATTATGATTTCTGTATGTCTATTTCTGCTACAGCACTCGCTGTCCTTCTGCTGCATATCTGTGATACCCCATATGCTGCATATATGAACATTTCACAGGTTCAAACAGTTCTCAGCTATAGATGTCTTTCAAGCGAGACGTACAACATTTGTCACTGCTGACTTAATTCACTTATTTCAATTACAAGGACGATCTGCTAGAGTGTACAGGAAGTCTTGTGTCACTGAGAGATTGCTTTAAGAAATGCTCTTTTTGAGTGCACAATTACAAAGTGTGCCTCATATGCAAAGGAGCAATTTTTGCTCGTCGTTTCTGGTGTTGGATTCGTCATTATCAAGCAAGGACTCTGTGGTGTATCAGTGAGAGTTTGTGCCAAGGCGGGGCTCTAGCTGTAGTCAGGTGGCTTCAAAACCCAGATCTTCTGTGTTTAATATGTGACTTACTAATATGAACCGGCAGATGTGTTTTATGACTCTGGCTATGTACCAGAGAAGTGTCCTCATAAAGGATGTAAAGATGATGAAGAGAAACGTTTCTATGTCTTGTGGGAAACAGAAATACAACTCTCTGTGGGCTGAATGAGAAATACAGCATGTTCTTCCATCACATGTTTCTTAGAGTACTGTCACCCTGAAGAGCAGAACAGGCCTCTTGTGGAAGAAGGTTGAGTGGCTACTGGCCCTTTAAGAGGTCTATTTTTACAGGGGCACACTCATGCATGGAGACGCGCACAGAGGAGGCAGTGGCACACAGAGACTATTTGCTCTGCCTTACTTCTATGACTCCACACAACACATCCTATAGGACCATAACCCTGTGCTTGATTGGCTGAGTGAGATTCGTAAAAGCCCATTGTTTAGCCCATAGATGGGCATGTGTTTTTTCAACGCACGCTCAAACACGAAAATCATCAAAACTAAGTTACGAGGTTCACGCCCGACAAGGAGATTCAGCCCCTTTCAAGTTGATCTCTCTAAAGTCTAAAAGTGATAATGAGTGGGAGCTTGCAATAAAGACACCCTTATACACACTGTACACAAATGTGCCAACATTCCCACATACTTGTTTTGATATGCAGATAGCTATGAAAGAAATCTGAAAACATTCATGCCCCCTTCTTACAAACACATAATACACTTAGTTTACTTACACCCACACACTCCTCGAAAGAAAACAGAAATGGGCACATTTTAGAACATTTTTACACAAACACACATCCTTGCACTTAGATATGTGCATTGTGCTGTACACCCACGTAAAAAAACTACTTATACATCCTCAATATACGGACCTAAAATAATCTTCTCCTTATGCAATCTGCATGTTATATAATACATGCCTGTCATTATCACAGCGCTCCTTCACGCCCTGCTGTGCCTCTCCACCTACAGCACCATACAGACAGGCAGACACACACACACACACACACACACACACACACACACACACACACACACACACACCCTGCACCTTGTGTTGACAGTCATATACTCTACTCTAGCACTCTCACCCACGTTGAGTGTGTGCTCTCAAACAGCCAGCCAGTTGAGTGAAAGGGAAAGACAGAGAGTGGGTGGGTTGGGGGGACCGAAAGTGAAAGAGACAAAGAGGGAAAACTTAGAGAGGGAAGTGTAGATTCAGGCAGAGACTAAACATTTGCATGATTTTATGAATTTGTGCATGTGTGTGTGATTTGTAGGGCTGTATGTGTGTTTGCTCTGCCAAAACTCCCCTTTCACCCATTGAAACTGTTTGTGGGCACAGCAGTTTAGCAGGTATTTGAGGCTACATAACCCCATATAACCTTATTCGTGTTTTCATTTTCTTTACCACCCTGTTCCTCAGGCTCAGATACCAGGGAACACAGCCATGTCTTGCATGTCATCCTCTCACAGAATGGAAAGGGAATTAAACCCCTGTCATTCTTGCTGTTCAGCTACATTTCTAAAAACTGTGCTGCAACGTAAGCTCGTATTGTACTTAATTGAATCAACGTATATGAAAAGTGCAGCTCACATAATTGTTTTAATCATTCTAAAGGGAACTGACTAATCAAGCAATGTGTGTATATCTGCGATGTGTCAGCACAGGCATATAGGGCACTACATCCAAAATGAACTTGCCTTAATTCAAATCATTTAGAAAACAGTATAGCAACTTAGTGGTATTGCACAAATCTCGCCTAAGGTACATGCTAATCATGAAGTAGTTCTGTGTTTAGGGCACTTTTGAATCAGTCAAGGGGACCGCCATGCCCACTGTTCTCAGATCAGCACTCTCACAGTTGAAGGGTATGAAAATTGGCCTGGGAGCTCAGCAGAGGAGCCAGGAGTGTGATGAATAATCCAAAACAGAGGCAGGTGTTTGAATACAGTTGACACTGTGCCAGACTACTTTAAGGTGACAGACACACCTGTTGGGGAGGCTGTCCCACAAGAATGAAGTGGTATATCATAGGATGCATTTACATTCAGACCCACATACGGTGTGGGAATGTGCGTGTGTGTGCAATTGCAAACATGTGTACGCAATCTGTCAGTTACCGGAGTCTTTTTTTCGCTCTTTGTCGATTGTTTTCTTTGGCCCTGACTCGCTAACCCTTGTGTATGATCAAGCAGTATGTTCTCCTCCTCCTCCACACTTCATCTACAATAGGGGTCAACAACCTTTCAACTCTGCCTCCCACCACTTAACACCCACAGTTTTTCAGCCAGGCCTGCCTCTCTGCTCCCTCGTACAGACAGACGTGCACAAGCATAATATATTGCAAAGTATCGGTTTTGGTATCACTGTACAGAAAGTGTAACGTCTGAGACATCCTGTAGCCTATAGCATCAATAGTGAGCCTGTCCTGAAGTTGTGTATTACCTTCCCTATCCTTGCTTCCCTATTCATTTCTTTTTTTATCCTTCGCAGCATTGAAATAACTCAGCAAAACATCTTTCTCTAATTTAATTTGGCTTCTTTTTTTTAAAATTATTAGCAGAGATTGTCAAATAGCTGCGTGATAAAGGTTCTCTCTCAAGTGGGACTCTCGTTTTGAAAACAAGCATTACTGTAAGCCCACTCAATCCTATTTCAATATCATTTGCAGCACCCTCTATAACAAACAGCATAAGCCATGTGTTGAGTAAATGGCTGGGACTGTGTGTGGCTGGGCAGCAGATTTGTTGTGGGAGGGGTTGTAGAGCAAGAGCAATAATGGCAGTGTATAGCAATGTTGCCTTGAATACCGGCAGTGATAACGGTAATCCAGACAGTATCTATGAAGCCAGTCTAGACAGGCATTCTAAAAAGAATGCCTGTCTAGGCACTGAGGAGACCTGGCCATGCTCTCTCAGTGGAGTAGTCATCATGATGTTTGCTTACAGCTTGCTGACATTTTCTGATAAACTAGAGAACCAACAAAAAACACAGTTTGACTGTCAGTCGCCAGGGGACAGTGCCAAAAAAAAAAAAATCTTTGGAATAAAAAGTAACCCCCCCTCCTCTTTCACACACACTCTTGTCATTTCTCTGTCAAGTTGTTTCTAAACCATTAGATTTTTTTCACTCTTTGAGTCTCTTCCTTTGTCTCTCTCTTTGCCCTCTCCTCTTTCCTTGACCCCCCTCCTTGTAAGCTACTGATCTCATAGCATGAGAGTACTACTCGCATCAAGGGCTCTAAGGTAGACTAATCATGTGGCAAACTAGTGAGAGAGACTGCTATCCGTGAGCCAGTGAAGCTGAGCATGTAAAAAGTTTGGAAAAATAATTTAGAAAAAACAAGTGAGCTGCAAGAATGGAAATGCAAAAGCATGACTGTGCATCAGCATCAGTTGCATAAGAATCACTGTCACCTAACCAATAGTAATGTTTGTTTCATGTTTTTTTATACTTTGTGATGCATGTGATGCCAACAAATTGACACCAAAGTCATCTCTTTGTGGTTGAAAATGTAGTTGGTGCAGATGCCGCATAAGAGGCATACTATCAGATTGAGAGCAAAAATGAAAACTCCCATCAGTAGACATTTAAATGTCAATGAATGACAACAATATAAGACCCGCGTTAGAAAATGTCAGCCACAAGGTTTGCAGAATATCTGTTAACTGTTCCACTTGTTCCCTGCTGACCCATGCATGCACACCGGCATGTGCAGTGTAAGTGTGTGATTGTATTCACAGAAGCAGAGAGACAGACGAACACTGCAAGAGTCTGCCATGGTCAGAGGAAGAGGAGAACATGGTGGAGGATTTTTTGCTTCTGCTGACTGGCTAAACTGCATGTAATTAGTCAAGTCATATTTTTAACTGATATTGCGTGAAAGCCAGCTTAAGGAGCCGTAGCTGCCCTATTTATACCCTAGGGGCTAATGGCCTGTACCACTACACAGGGGGATTTCCTCCCAGAACTATACTAAGCCTTCCTTAGGCCGTACCAGTTGGGATTCACAGGGATTAACCCAGCAATACATTATGGGCGTCACCCTCTAGTCTGCATCACTCACGCTGTTCTACTCTCGTCCAATCAGCTCTTTTCTTGCAGTGTTTAGCATACTCTGTTTACAGCTCTGCTTTTCAGAAGGCGGTATATAGGTTTGTTTTTACTGCCCTGATGGCACACACTGATGATCTTATTCTTCATCAAAAAACACAGATATTTTCATCAATTTGTGTTTAGGGAAGTCTTTCATGAGTGAGCACATATTCACAAAAATGTAATCTTAGAATGAGTCTTTGAGTGCAGGGCTGCTGGCTCATCTTGTTGATGAATGGGTCAGAGCCCTGAAGGCTGACCTGGCCTTTTGCCCAATAAGCTATTGCCCGTATCACCCTGTCCTTTTATCAGCTTAGCCTGGCTTATTGTGGAGTAAGCCACCACACACGTTTAGTAGTACTCGCCTCCTCCCCTCACCACCTCACCACCTCTTGCCATCCATCTGTCTATCTATCTATCTATCTATCTATCTATCTATCTATCTATCTATCTATCTATCTATCTATAGTATCTATCTATCTATTTATCTATAGTATATCTATCTATCTATCTATCTATCTATTGTCTCGATTCGATTCTTTCACGATACATGGGTGCCGATTCGATTTGTATTTAACAAAAACAAAAGTTGAATAATACACTTCTTGAAACAATATATCATGAGACATTTCTAAAAACTAATTGTTTTCTAAAAATAATGCAAAATAATGCACATCACATGTCAGTCAGTCAGTCTGACATTTATTTACTGTAATTTGTAAAGTAGTACATAGCATGTATTTTCTGTTTTGCTGGAAACGCATATGATGTAGTCGCTGTCAGCAGTACTGTATAAACAGAAAATATTAAGGTTAATAATTGGTTAAAAAAATTTCTAGGGAAAAGAATCCATTTTAAAAACCGTCGCAAAAAATATCAATACATACAATTCTCAATTTTCTATCTATCTATCTGTCTATCTATCTATCTATCTATCTATCTATCTATCTATCTATCTATCTATCTATCTATCTATCTGCTGTGTCCTCTACACCCCCCTTCCCCTCCACTCTCCTCTACTTTCCCCCCTGTTCAGATCTGTTACATTCAGCAACAAATTTCTGCTGCCTCAGACGTCCATCATAGATCCCCCACTCAGCCTGAAACGTGATCAGACACCCCATACGAGGCTACGCATGAGGAAGAAAAAATAAAATGCCAAAAAGACCAGAAGCTAAGACTGTAAAACATGTTCCATGTTCAAAAGAACCTGCTGAGGAGAGGGAGCAAATCTTCCACCACTACGATTTGTTTGGTGTAGTGTGACTCATCTGACTTTTCTTGTCTAGGCCTGACCCTGTGTGTGCGTGCGTGTGTTTGTGTGTGTGTGTGTGTGTGTGTGTGTGTGTGTGTGTGTGTGTGTGTGTGTGTGTGTGTGTGTGTGCATGCATGTGTGATGGACAGATTAAATAGTGCAAAGCCAGAGAGAGACAGACAGGAACAGCAAGCTTGAGATAGAGAAAGAGTGCGCCAAATGTCTCAGTGGTGCCATAAATGATTGACAGTGCAGTGTGACTCCACTGTGAGTTTTCTCGTGTTGATGTTTGCCTGCTCTGTGTGTGTGCGTGTTCAATATGCTAAATATCAAAGTATGCATGTATAAGTAGAGAACAACAGTCATTTCTGTATTGCGATATTGTAGTAAACACTCTTTGATGATCCCCGTCCTTGCTCTATTTCCTCGTCTTTCACTATGACTGAACGTCTAAATTTATATCAAACACTTACTAGTAATATGATTTACGTAGAATTATTTTTATTAGTACTAAATGCTGTTCACAGGGCAGGGGTATCAATATAATTCATTATTTGATTTGCTTCACTAGATTTTGTTCCTATTTATTTCCTTTTTATGTTTTGAGTTTTATTCATATTGGTTACAAATTTAGTTGTAGATAAGTCAACTCTGACACCTTACTGTGTGAGCAATGGGTTTATTTATTTATTTATTTAAAAGGGATAGTGCACATCAATTTGTTTACATTTTGTTCACACTCAAAATGTAAATGTGCCAGAGTTAGCAAAAAAGCTAATTTTCATCTGTAGTCCTTGGCAGGTCAACACATCATAATATTACATTAATAAAAAAAAGAATGCAAGAAAGATAGAAAGCAAATTAAGAAAGAAAAAATAAGAGAAAAGAGAAAGGGACAAATAAAAAAATAAAAAAAATAAGTACAATGCAAAGAAGGGCAGTACGTGTAATATACTCATAGAAAAATTAATAGTGGCAACTTAATGCTGCCAACTGTATATTCAAATTAGTCATTAAGGTTTTTAAATATTTAGAAATACTAATTACACTAAAATGAACAGTTTTCTGTTTGTAATCCAGCTTTTATATATAAGAATCCTGCGATTCTCTGGCCTATTGATCCTGTTTTATTGAATATTAATGAATGCAATTACGATCAGATGTTTTTTTTTTCTTTTTTCATTTTATCTTTATGATTTTGTTTATTTAAAGTCAAATAAGATATTGTTGTTACTTTCCTTTAACAAGACTGAATATTGATTACATTGATTCCATTTGACATTACAATGTGGCCCTAAATCTCATAATGTTGTTTAATCTTACTCCAAAATTCTCCAAAATTTAAAAAAGGAATCTGTATCTTTACTCTATTAATTGTGATACTTGAAATGAACCCAAGCAAATACAGAAATGCTAGAGCAGACCGCGCTTGTGCCCACACAACCTCAGTTTCAAACAGCATTCACTTTGAAAAGTCAAAGTAATCTCCTAAATGTCAGAGGTGACTTTTTTGGCAATCGTCACCTCATTGTAAGAATGTTTCAGTGTGGCCTGCTAGCTAATGTGTCTGTACACACATCCAAATCTGATTAGCTTTCCACTCCATTGAGGTTGAGAACTTAGACAAGGTTAACCTTTATTTCCAAAATATTGCTGGATAAGAATCTGCATTTTGCTCTTTGTTTGAAACGTTAGGTTGCCTGAATTGCTAAGTGAAATAAAGAACATAAAGATTGCTTTTTACAACTCACCACCAATAATGATTTGATTGCTTCATTAAATCCTTTTCCCCGTGTGCTCCAATTTACATTTTCATTCCTTTATTGCATTTCTGCACTGGTAATTAACATAAGCTTGTTTGAACTGAGGTTTAGCCCTGTTTCTTTGACGAGAAGCCTACGGGGTTATTTGCATAACGTTGCATTTTCAACCTTGTGCCTGTTTATTATTTTGTAAAAGGTTTCTATACTGACAGGTTTCTGATTTCTTGCCATGAATGAGCAACATTGCTTTCATCAATTCAGTCCTAATAAGCCATACCAGCCATACCAACACACTTCACTTGCACTGACTGAATCACTGAGGCAAATCATTCAGAGCTCTCCTGTAGTGCTCCTAGCGTATGAGCCTGTGTGTGTGTGTGTGTGTGTGTGTGTGTGTGTGTGTGTGTGTGTGTGTGTGTGTGTGTGTGTGTGTGTGTGTGTGTGTGTGTGTGTGTGTGTGTGTGTGTGTGTGTGCACGCATATGAAGTCAAATCAAATGTATTCATAAAAGTTCTTTTAACAACAGGTTTGTCAGAAAGTGCTTTGATGAGAACAAAGGACACAAATTCAGACGAAAACTACAGTTAAACAAAAAGAACAAGTATATTGTGTGTGTGTGTGTGTGTGTGTGTGTGTGTGTGTGTGTGTGTGTGTGTGTGTGTGTGTGTGTGTGCGTGTGTGTGTGTGTGTGTGTGTGTGTGTGTGTGTGTGTGTGTGTGCGCTTGATGAATGTGAGCTTTAGTTTTGAGTCAGAGACATATGCAAAAGCCTAAAGTCTGAGAGTGTGTGGGATGAGCCTCCTACCACGTCCCTCCCTGTCTCTCATCAACTGTCTCTCTGCCTCCCCTTCATCCTTTCCTCTTTTTAATGTGCCAACATTTCTTCAGAAATATATATTAACTGATTAATTGATCCATTCATAACTTTTTTTTGTTAAAAGATACATTTAACCAGTTAAACTTAAGTGGAAAGCAAACCTACAGACAGCAAGGCGGCATACAGTCAATTTATCCCGCCCAGTATATAATCTGTATGTGCTGCATCCTTGACTGTTTGTGTGTGTACATTTGTGTGCGCAGATATGTGTGTGTATGCATGTTTGTATCCCTCACAGTGATTAAAGCAAGTGGGCGGCACCAGCAACTGGTCTGCCTGTGTGGCTCTGCATAGCAGACATGTTTCTCACTGCTAGATATTACTCATTTCCTCAGCCCTTTGCACACATAAGCACACACACACTCTTGACACACACACAGTCACATACACAACAGATACTGAGACAGATAGCAGGCTCTCAGTTCTCTCCCACAGTTTGGTGGGCTCGCTGGTGTTTATTTCATGTGCACAGTGATCAGAGGCAGTGTGTGGCTGGGGGCTGCTGATATCTGCGGGTGTTGTAACTGGTGGCAGTGCTGTGGAAGAGCAGTGTAGCAGTGAGGAGCTCAGGAGTGGGTTGACCCTCTGGGAGGACTGGAATATGAATGACTGCCAAGACTGGGACGTCGGCTCAGTCTGCACTAAGGTCAGTCTCGCATCACATCACAACTACCAACTCCATCCAACCTGTCTGCCTGCTCCCACATTCTCTCACTGCTCTTTTGGATTCAAAGAGCCGTTGTTTACCACTTTTCTATTGCAATTAGCACTACTGGACTATCAATTGGTGTTTTATTTGATATTAGCAACATAGACAAAGCTAGAGATTAATATTTTGCAGTTCTGTTGTTTTTTTTTAGGTTTGCAGAGTATAGAGGAGCATTAGATAGTTCACTGAGAAATGCATGTAGAGAAAAGGCGGGATGAGGTGGAGCAGTGCAAATACATATGTCAAATTTGACAATTACTTGAGAGCAAGTTGAAGAATGTAAGCATTTTACATTTTAATATAAAAACATAACAACTGTCTCAAACTGTTTTTATTTTTTTTAATCAGTTTTAAGCAAAAAGAAAATGAAAATAACTTGCAAGTATGTAATGTGCTTACATAGCAAGCAAAAAGTCTTGAGGTAGTATTTCATTGGAAGGAATGTGTTATATAATTATATTTGTGATCTGTCAGTTTTTATATATTTAAATGCTACGAGCACAGTAGCTCCAGCTAAACTCCAGCTCTGTGTGCAATGTCTGCACAGTGTAGGAGTATTCTGTTAGAATACATTTCTCTGCAAACTCCTCCACATGCACAATTGTGTTTTGTTTTCTTGTACTTTTTTTGGCAAGTTTATATTGGGTCTATTTTGACAACCTTTTTCATAAGGGCTGTCAAAATGACTGGGTGTCAGAGTCATTTGAGGAGAAATATTGAAATCATATTTTTTTAATGTAAGAAATCTGGATTCTAGAGTTATTGTAATTCCAAGTTATTGTGCAGAGAAAGAGTTTTGAGGTAAAAAAAAAAAAAAAAGTTCAGACCTTTGGAATACTGTGTGTACCTTATTAATGTGTTTTGAGATAGCTTTTTCCTGTGGAATTTGTTTTAATGTTGTTGCTTCTTTTCTTTTTTTTAATTGGCAAAAATTTTAATAATTGAAAAATCTATTTGTCGTTTTTTATTTTTTATTTAATCAATACATTGCGTAACTGTGTGGGTGTTAATGGTATGTTACTCTTCTGATATTAACTGCTTGTCACATTTAATAAATTAATTGATAAGATCATCATAATTAATTTGATGAAAAACTGATTATTCTAGGAAAACCAATGATATATAATATACATGAACATGTGTATGGATTATGTCAGGAATCATTTCCAAATGTTGCTGCAGTCTGAAGGCATTTCATCCGAAGAATAGTCATTTTTATGAACCCCAGAGGTCAATGTGCGTTTATAGCCCACAGAAAGCCATGTTGTCTTTCAGCTGAACTGAAAATATGTCACATAAATTGGACTTGGACAAGATTTTACATCAGTCCATAGTCCATCATAACCATTTCCCACATTCTACTCCATCACACCCGTCCTGTCAGTGTCTGAGACAATAAATCCCCCTCCTCTCACCACACAATTTTCAGTTTTTACACTCAGATGCACACACAGCTTGCTCTTCTCTAACACTTATTCTGTTTTTGGACCAAGTCACTTGATGAGCAACAGTTTACCCGCCTCTCCATGGAGTATCCCCATCTAACCTCTCTAACCGAGTGGATGTGTGTGTGTGTGTGTGTGTGTGTGTGTGTGTGTGTGTGTGTGTGTGTGTGTGTGTGTGTGTGTGTGTGTGTGTGTGTGTGGACACAGTTGTCATGGTGACAGTGTGGTGGATGGGGAGACGGCAGGGAGTTGGTAGGCTGTTGAGACAGACTTGCGGGTGAGTGCGGGGCTGAGTGGCAGCATGGTGCAGTGGTGTTGTGGCGGCGGTGGGAGCAGCGATGGTGGTGGTGGCGGTGGTGGTGGAGGAGGAGGAGGGATCAGCTGGGCTGGCAGAGCGGCAACCATCACTTCAAAAGAGCTCATTTAAAACGTTTTGGAGGAGAATTTGTAGAGCTCCCCCGCATTTCTCACTGAATCAAACAAGACTGCAAAATCTCTGTCACATTTGAGGACTCAAACACAAACACACACACACACAAAGACCTAAACAAATAAACACATTCACACATTTCTCCCAGAAAGAAAGAAAAAAATTACACATGCACACAAACATGGCACACATGCATGCACACACACACACACACACACACACACACACACACACAATCACACGCATTTCCCCACACCCCTGCTGTGACACATAATTAATATGCAAAGACACATATCCTGTATCCACAACAACTGGTGGTAATGTCAACAGTGTTTCTGTCAGCTTTTGGGTGGGTGGCGACCAGCTTTGCCTATCACTGGGGGAGTTAGTACAGCCGCCTGAGGGAGTATTTGTCTGTTACTGTCCGTGTGTGTGTCTGAAAGAGAAGGGGTGAGTGGGGGGGGGGTTCTAGTAGTAAGCTCATATATAATACAGAGAACACCCGGGGGTGTCGTGGGGGTGGTTCATGAAAGTGGTACAAAAACATATCAACATATTCCAATCATCCCCTGAGAGTCATAGATGAAAACTCTCCTGCTGTGAGCGCTGTACACATACTGCACTGCCTCTGAACTTCATTGGCTACAAAATGTATTTTTAGTCCACATGTGGGAGTAATGTGTTTGAATGAAACAAGTAAGTTGGTTAGTTTCAGCCCCACCGCAGTGCGCATAGGTAATGACTAATTAGCGACAGCTATCAGAAAGCTAAGTTTCAAACCCTTTGAAAGTAGTTTAAATGAGCGAGTCACTGGCTGATTTCTCGCCATCTGTCTGATGCAGCTGAATGATTGTTTGTATTTATGTCTGACCAGACTGACAGCTAAGTCTTAACTACTGATGCCAGGACCTGACAGACTGTCCATTCTCTATGTTCATACTTAATCTCTCTTTCTTCTATCTCTGTCCTTTCCCTCCTTTTTGCCTACCCTATCGCTACTCTCTCCAGGTGAGTGGCGCTCCAGTACAAAAGAATCAACAGTGATCTGACAGGGATGCTGTGTAGCAGCCTTCCCCTCTGTCTGCGCCCCTCGTTCTCCCGTGAGGCCCATGTGACCTAGCCTACACCCACATACAGGGGGACCCCAGTGCCGCTGGAGCCCACCCATGAATCCCAGCCCCGACCGCGGCAAAGAGTGCCTCCCTCCCAAGAAAAGGGAGTCTCGGCAAGGATCGTCAGAACACCACAATCCTCTGGACGAGTTTAAACCCCCGGTGCCAATCCGGAGTCGGTCCAGCGCAGGGGGAGGGGAGGGAGGCAGGGAGGCCAGTGACAGGGACCGAGCTCTGATTAACCCAAATCCCCATGTACTACATACTCCTCCACCGCTTCCTGCTCCAGCACCAGGCCTAGCACTGCCCTTACCATGGCACTTGAGCTACTCTCCCTCTGTCTCTCTCCCCCTTTTCCCAGGGCAGGTCAGCGAGAGGATGGGCTCAGGGTCTCCCGCTTGGAGAGATGATTCTCTCCCCTCGCCTCTGTCCCACCACTCCAGGTGGCTTAGAGGGGATGGGCCCCTCTCCTTGCCACCTTCCCCATCCTCCTCCTCCTCTTCCTCCTTCAAGACTCCCTTCCCAGCCGATTCTAGAGAGATATGGTCCTACATTAACAGTGGCCGGCGGGACAACAGCTCCTCTCTCTTCTCCCCATCATATTTGTTTAGCCACCACTCTGTCTACCCTCAACAGCCAAGGTTTGTTGAAGCCAGACACAGATATTTGGGTAAGAGGCTCAACGGCCTGGACGGGCCAGGCAGCAGGACTGCCTCAACCTCCAGGCCTCTGCTTACAGGAGAATATGGGAACGATAGCAGCAGAACCCGGCTGGACATCAGTCCACACAGTTCCCATACCAACGGTGGACGGAGACAGCAGGAGGATCTAACATCCCGTGTCCATTCTGGAGGGCCATTTTTGTCAGACTCTCAAGCTCAGGAGGGCCCTGAGCCACATTCCTCACTGCAGGACAGACAGCCACATGGGATGGTTAAGACCAGCCTACTCTCCACCAGTCCCCATCCCCTCGGACCAGTCCCCAGGGCAGGTAGAGGGGGACCTTTGGACCCCCAAGGGGTCACACCAGCTGAAGCCCAGATCTACTACTCCTTAGGATCGGTGTGCCACCCCAGCCCTCAGGTCCAAACATACCCACTCTACAGCCCCTCAGGAACAGCTCTGTACAACCTGCACAGGGAGCCAGGACCCAGACAGCACAATCAAAGGAACTCACCACACTCACCCTTGGGTCTGCCTAACAGCCATGACAGGCCACAAAGAGACCGGGACAGAGACCAAGAGAGAGACAGAGAACATCTTCTACAAAGGGACAGGGAGCAAGGTAAAGACAAAGAGAAGCACCTACAACGTGACAAAGACCAAGAAAGAGACAGTGAGCGCGAGAGACGACGGGACAGAGAAAGACACAGAGGGAGAGAGTTATCTCCTTCTCATCTTCACACCTCAGCCCCGGCCCTTCACTCATCTCCCCCTGTGCTCCTACCTTACTTCACCAAGGGTTCTCTGATTGAGTTGGCCAGCGGGCGATTGAAGAGGGTGGAGGAGCTGCGGACCGAGGACTTCCTGAGGAGTGCAGATACCTCCCCGGAGTTCCACCTCAGCACCTGCACTGTGCTGCTGATTTCCCCCAGCAGTGCACAGGGCTTCAGCCACCTGCAGGTCCACCTCACAGACCGCAACACTCAGGTCAGCTTTCTCTTTAGATGTATGCTTGGGTTTACATGCAGATATATATTTTACTACATAATCCAATATAATTGAATGAATAACTGCATGACAAGATGAGTGTTAATGCAAATCAGTCACAGTTTAGGCTGTATATGTTTTCAGGTAAAAACATCAGTTTAATTACTAACACGTTTTTCATGCACACCAAAGTCAGATTGTGGTGATGATAAGTGACTGACATAAGAGACCTCTTGGTTGAGTATAAACAGTAACAATGTTGTTGTTTTGTGTAGGAGTTACTGAAGGTCTTGGTGGAGTATCCGTTCTTTGTGCAGGACCGAGGCTGGTCTTCTTGCTGCCCTGAGAGAACCACACAGCTGTATGGCCTGCCCTGCCGCCAGCTCATGGAGGGGGATGTCTGCTTGGCTCTCACCCCCACTCCCACCCAAACCCACCGGACACACACGCGTACTGGCTCCAGGGCCCATCGCACGCAACTCTCCTCCAGGGCTGCAGGAGAACCCAGTAGCTCGCACAGGGAGGAGATGCCACCTCCCCCTCCTCCCCCCCCTCTTCCTCACCATCCACCTCCTACTCTGCCGGCCCCTTTACGCGCTCAGGCTGCAGAGCCTCCCGCTCAGGAGCAGCCGCGTCTACGCAAACGGCGTTGGTCTGCCCCAGATACCCTTCCCTCAACCGGAACTGTTGAAAGCCTCCTGGATTTACCTCATGGCTCCAAGCTAATGAAGTGGCAGTAGAAACTTGGAAATGCATACATATACATGCATAATTACACACACACACACACACACACACACACACACACACACACACACACACACACACACACACACACACACACACACACACACACACACACACACACACACACACACACACACACATAAGCACATACACACCCTCCTTGTCTCTGTTGCACCCACCAAGACAAACACTGGAGAGACCTTAAGGTAGGGTTGCAGGGAAGGAATAAAAACAATAGAAAACACAATTTACGGGTGTCCACATTGTTGCCCAAGATATTAACCTAGTCCAACCTAGTCTGGCCCCACCTTTTATTCCTTTCTTTTCCTTTGTTTTCCTTTCCTTTCCTTTCCTTTCCTTTCCCTCAACCTTACTCAGCACAATCCTGAAAGGAGCAGCATCTGAACGATCTCTGGATGACTCCTTACAGACACACTGAAGACATTTAGTGAGACAATCAAGCACTTGTCTGTGTTCACTCTGTTTTTGTAATGGTTGTCCCAAGCACCTACTTACTGACAGTGTTTTCTGCAGGGTTTTCGATTTTCAATCAGTGTTATGAAAGTAAACGCTATTGAAGAAGTGCAGATATATATGAACAAAAGTTGACTATATATATTACATTACAGATGTTATATTCAGT
This sequence comes from Sander vitreus, assembly GCF_031162955.1. Taxonomy (NCBI): domain Eukaryota; kingdom Metazoa; phylum Chordata; class Actinopteri; order Perciformes; family Percidae; genus Sander; species Sander vitreus. Next base: position 22,260,427 of record NC_135861.1, on the reverse strand, counting down.
AAATATGCTAAACAGATTTAATGCAATCTCTCTGTCAATTTCGCAATGCATTTTTGTTGTTTTTAATTGTCTTGCTTCTGAGCCGATGTCTACATGTCGGCCTGGGCAGGCAAGGTGAATGTATGAGCAACTCTTCGCCTTTTTTATTCTCATCACTGGGAGTCCTTTCAAACAATTGATTGTTCGTCAAGGCATTATCCTCCAATATGTTCTTAACGTTATCTCTGAGAAAGGGAGAACACTAATGAAAACTGCGTAACAGACAATCCCACCCACACAGACAGGTCTGTGCCACATCGCCTCGACACTCATGGTGTTTTTCCATTAAAAACTGAATGATGGAAAGATTCAAAAGTGCAGTATGGCATAAGAGTAATGGTGCTAATAACACGTTGGAACATGATGCTTTGTGAATACCCTCGACCCCTGTGTACGCTTCTGTTCCCATCTCATTTTTTACGTACTGTATTTGTTTGAAGGCAGGGAAAATGATGATAGTATTTTAAACTCAGATACGGGTATCTCCTCTGATTCAGCACACTCTCTCACTTTAGTTTTTGTGTTTGTTTTTTGTTTTTTAAATTTTATTTTCAAACAGAAAACCTTACCTGTTGATTTTTTCTTTTTAAATGTTATAGCTACAAAAATGTATATTTTTAAAAATTGTGAATCTGTTATATGATGTTCGCTAGAAATAAAGGAAAAAAGCTTTATAGATTTAATTAAAGGTGTGAATTTATTCTCCACGTGTTGTAAAGTACTATACACATAAATTATCATTTAATACAGATTGAGTATGAGGTTAACAAAAAAGTACAGGCACGTGTTTTTTCATTAATAGTATGTTAGCAACAATTTTTATTGGGTTAATCAAGATGTTTGCTTTAACACGCTGATAACTCCTACCAGTGGTGGACATGGTGGACAGAATAAAAAAAAATTATATATATATATATATATATATATATATATATATATATATATATTTCCATACAATGCAACACCTCCATTGTTTCTTCATCATATATACATTTTCACACTGAAGATCCTCTGTATTGTTTGCTCTGCTTTTAGGATGTCTTTCATGATGATTATTATGAATAAAGCAGTAATCCACTTGTATATTGTTCATAGCTACCCTGGTGCAGGTTAGCATTCCCTGTCCTCCTACATCTTCTCTCCCTCTGTGTTGGAGGTGAGAATTGGCCGCTTCTCCTGAATCTCTTCCACATTGAACCTCTGCAGCAGTTCCACTGCAAACAAGGGCACCACCTGGCCAACAGTGTGGTACACAATCAGTATGATTATGATGACCTCTACTGGTGCATGAAAAGACTACAGTTACGCTCCGACTGACAGGAAGCATTCATACAGGAATTGTAAGGTTCTACCTGGATTGTTTGAACATCCAAGATGTTTATCGGTGTTTTTTGCCCCCAAAGGCTCCTTCCAGGCAGCGCTGCCTGCACTAAGATTATGCACTGGTTATGGTTAGGGTTAGGGTTAAGATTAGGGTTAGGTGCCTCGGAGGCAGCGGTCACAGCGCTGCCTGGAAGGAACCGTTGGGGGCAAAAAACACCATTGAGCATCCAAGACTCGACATGCTTTAACTTTAACGTGTCATAAAAATCACACAGAACTTTATAAGTCCAAGCCCATGGTTGTTTAGCATTTGAGAAATGCACGAGGTAGATCAAACCCTTGACAGCAAATCAAACTGACAAACTGTCCCTTGCTTTATAGAAATATTACAATAAAAGATACAAATTGAAATGCCGGTATGAGAGAGAATGAAGGGAGAATTTTTGGTTAAAATGAATCTACAAATAACATGCACATCCTTTTGTTCAGGTGCTAAGTCCACAAAACTGTAATTGTGATTTCACAGAGGAAACTGTACCCTATGAAGAGCCTCATATTAAAAAAAAAAAAAATGTAATTTACACATTTTTATCTCAGAAGGATTCTCAAAACAGTTGAATGCTCATCCCAGAGTGTTGACATTTTTTGATGGGATGAGCATTCAACTGTTTTGAGAATCCTTCTGAGATAAAAATGTGTAAATTACATTTTTTAAATAAGACTAACCCTTCTATAATCAAAAGAAGATGGTGATCAATTATTTTCTCCTTTTCCACCCACCTGCGCCATGATCAGCTTCCTGGTTTTAGGTACGTTGGGGTCTGGATACTCCTCTCCGAAGCAGAGCTCAATCTCATAAGAAGGTGTATGTCCCTTCCCCTGTAAACAGCTCTGAAGCTCTGTACAAAAACATTTTATATTGGAATATTCTTGATCATACAGACATATTGCCTCTTTGTATAGAGTAATAATGTGATCAATGAAGTATCCCAAACAATCAGTCTCTCTTTGAATAAATCATATTATGTTCCAATATGATTTATATGACTAACTGGTGTGAATTCAAACTGCTTTTTTGTGGCTGTTACTGCATGCACTGCCTTACCATTGAGAAATGTGGGTATGTCAAGCAGCTTGAAGGTCTTTTCTCGCTCCAGTTTGTTGGGCCGGTCAGTGTGTTGGGCCATGGGACCGCTCCAGTACACCCTGCCCTGGCAGAACCGCTTCATGAACACCCCATCTGGGGCTACCCATAATAGCACACCTCTCTCCAAATGACAAAGAAGGCGGTTCATCGCTTCAGCCAAGCATGATGGAAGGGATACAGAGCTTGGGGAGGGGAAGGAGAGCTGCTGGGCAGTGCAGAGCCCGTAGATCTGTTCATTTCCCAACGGGACGCGGCCCTGCAGGATGAAGCACCCATCTGGGCTGCTGGTGGCCACTTTCATGACCCTCTGGCCCTGGTACAGCAACACCACCTGCATACGGAAGTCTGAACACACAAAATGTGTTCCAGGTCAAACAGTGCAAAGGCCAGTGACATGTTGTTTTTTGTGCGCATAATCCCATAAGTTTACCTGATATAGTAAGTGTGGGACTGAGGAAGGTTATAGGAGCAGGTTTTTTCCCTGTGAGCTCACAATACATGTGTTCCCTCATCAGATCATCTAAAGCAGAACAGATACATTATTCAATCAGTACTTTCTCAATGCTATTGTCATAATTTGATTTCTGTTGTTTTTAAATATAAAATCACAGGTAAAATTCCTACCAACATGTAGATGTTGGCCAATGCCCATTATACGGCAGCATTTGAGTCCTATTTCTACAGACCAGATGGGGTCCATATAGGCTCCAAGTATGTCTGACCTTGTGGGCAAGTCCCACTCCCACATGGTACACTTACTTAAACTCATGATTGGGCCAAGGCCAACTACAAGTAGCGATTCTTAATGGATATTTTATTGGGGTGGCAAGACATACATTACTGTATGTCCCCATATCAAATTCTAACCCACAAATACTCTGAAGCCAGAAGCACTGAAGGGAGGTTAATGGTAGGTGAGCACTAAACCAGCCTATGAACTAATCCGTTAGTACCCAAACCAACCAATAAATCCAACTAAGCTAAAAGGTTCACAAAAAAAATCCAACAACAACAAGACTAAGTCTACGGCCATGCTAGCTTTGAGTGTACCAAATTGCATGGCTTTCCATTAAATAGTTGGTGAGAGAACCAGAATTATGAGCTTCATTGTGGCACTAGAGGAAAAGTTAGAGGATCACACTTCCAACCTTGGCCCATTTAGCAACCCATATGGGTAAATATGGAAGGATATCCGTAGGAGGTAAATGGACAAATGCGGTCAGGCTCTGTTTGGATTGCTCAAATGGGATCCAAATGCCAGGCCAAAACAATACTATCATCATGTTGATATTTTAACTGGGATAGAAATGACCATTTGATGACTTGATCATTTGAGCTTCCTATTCTTTGCCTTGCGTCATCCATAAACATTCTGTTTGTGTGTAACCCTTACCAATCAACGGTTTTACTTCTTTACTTGCGTCAAATGATTCCTTTTGACAACGAAGCTACAAAAACAGAAACAAAAATTAGGTAAACACAGCATGAAGTTCATAGTTTGTTTTAAGCGGGTGTTGAATGACTTGGAGGCAGCCACATCTGGCTGTAGATGTTTTGCCTGATGTGTTTAGGTGTGTGGTTGACTGGATTTGCTGATTCAGTTGTTTTACGTTTTTAATGATTTTGTGTATTTTGTGTTTGTACGTATGTGTGGTTGTACTGCTGCCTGTCCTGGCCAGGACACTCTTGAAAAAGAGATTTTTTAATCTCAATGAGTCTTATCCTGGTAAAAGAAAGGTAAAATTAAAAAAATGTAAAAGTAGCTAAGATTTCTTTTTAAGGATCTTTTTTTATATACAGTATATAAGATCAAATTAGTTTAAACAGCCCCAAACATTTCCTGCTGCAAGAACACACTGTTGTCAATGGATGGAACAATACATGGTGAACCCCCTACACATAGGGTTAAACAATTTCTGACTCTTTGGTGACTCACAGTGGTAGTTTTAAAAAAAAAAGACAAACAAACTAATTTGATCAGTATATACTGAGAAGAAATGGTTTTCCCTTAACTTTTTCCCTTAACTTTTTTTAATAATCAAAATGTATGCCATCAAAGTCTGATTGTCATCCCTGATTTCCACTTGTTTTTAAAACTTCTAATACACACTGACAAAAAAAACAGGATTTAAAAACAAAGAAAACCCATAAATAATGAGCCCTATTTATAAGAAACTGACTGCCCTCATACTGTGTTCTTAGCACAAACTCAGTGAAGCCTCCACTGTTCAGCAGATTCAAGTAGCTACAGTCAATGTATAGCTTCTCTATGTATTTAACTTACCTTTTTTTCCAGAAAACTGGGGCTCCTTGGAGAGCTCTTAGCCTGGACGATCACTTGATCCTTTGTCTGGAAAGAGTCTGAGGAGAGCAACAAGTGGGAACAAAAATGCGATTTTGGCCATTTAATACAAAAAATACTTTTTATATGGGTGTAAAGCTGATGGGAGAATGACGGAAAATTCATTATATAAATACAACATTTAATTCCTTGTTTTGTTAGCTTATATTGACCTTTTTTCCAGCTTAGATATAATCCGTTAGATAATATAAAAGTAAAGGAGCAGTTGTGTTCACTTTTACCTGCAGGCCTGGCTGGCCCATTGTCGTGCTGGATAAGGTAGACTTTATAGGGTTCACTGATGTCCAGCTGGTTGAGTGCAGGGACCTCCTGGAAGTCCGTGCTCTTGTTGAGTGCACAGCGAAGACGGGTCTTCCACATGGTGGGGTCAGCTTTATCCCTCCCCTCCCTGTACTTGCCCTTGTATACAGCCCAGGCCTGAACGTGAAGATTGAAATATTACATGCATACATAAATAATTGCAAAATCCCAAACATGATTTAATGAAAAAAACTTTTGTCGCGAACTACTGGTAAACACACGATTAGTGTCCTTTTCTTCACAGGGAATGTATCCCTGAAATATATGCTGTTCTATTGTTGATTATATTTAAAGGGGAACTATGCAGGTTTTTTTTTTTAGCATAATTTACCTTAACTGAACAGCTTCGGAGTCATTGGAATGGTTATATGACTTTTTTCGGGTTGAATGTGGTCGTCTCGCTCCCCCCCCCCCCCTAGCGCCTGTGAGCGGAAAAACCACCCTTGCAACTTTCAGCCGGCGAGCCGCTGGACTCAGCATCAGGAAGGATCGCGTGATATCAGGTCTCGCGATGTAACGAATTGCTTCACGGCACTGCACACATACGCCCATTCAGGAACCGGCTAACAAGGTAGCGATGGAGTTTTACACACTATCGTCATGGCTGAGCCAGCAAAAAAGAAGCAGAAAGCTAGGAAAGCATTGTCAGAGGAACAGAAAGAGGAAAAGGCAGACTGACCGAGCGAGGAGTCAGACACAAGTAAACATAGGAGCTGCCAAATATCTATTCCGAAGCTGTAGGGGGAGCTCTATAGAGAAACCTGTGAGCAAAAAGAGACAAAACAGAGAAGAAATGGCCAAACCTGCATAGCGCCCCTTTAACTAAATCCATCCAGAGCACTGTGAAAGCAGCAAAACTGAATGTGCACTTTAAGAAAATCATTAGTTATTTAATAAAAAAAATCTGTTCAGATGAGTGATAAATTCAGTAAACAATCAGTAGGAAGTCTAGCAATCTCATCATTTTTAGGTCATAAAACTTGAACTACTGCTAATAAGTTCTGACATAGTTCTGATTTAGATGGCTTAAACAACTGAGATATACATTACTGAAACTAACAACCTTATTTACATTTACTTAATGATACAATTTGAAATGAATGCATAGACATTTGACTCTATAATAAATAGCTTTTATGTGAATGAAAACTGAGAGAATAAACTGAATGTTTTGACCGCATTCATTCACTTCTCTATGGAAGCCCATTGTCATTTGAATTAAGTCCCATATAGGTTTCCATCGTTATGTGTCACATCCTATGTTAATGCTATAAACAGAAAAGTGACACTAACTTGTTCCAGTCAAATAAATGACGAAAATTACTTTTGACGCTTTGGTGTTTCCGACCATTATTCAACACTTGTGCAACAGAGTCTTGCAACAGACAGAGCATTGCAAGGAAGAGGTAACTTATAAATAATAAGAAATAAGAAAAATGAAAAACACTTTCACAACAAGAACTTCTTATTATGAAAGTGTTTTCTTTCATCAAACGCATAATTCCCGGACTTCTCCAATTAACCCACAATTCCACTAGGCCTATTTCAGACTTTTGATAAAAGAGTAAAATAATAATAGCAATAATAATAAATACAAAATCTTTATTTTTTTCGGATGCAGGCTAATCTATTTTGAAGGGATAGCCTACCCAATTCAATTCTTCAAATAAATGGGAAACACTGTTGTGCCCTGGCTATTTGAAACCTTTGCAACATGATAACTGATCAGGATTAAAAGGGCATTGATTTTCATAGCAAGAAGTAGCATACGAAGCATTTCTTGTAAAATGTAAAATAGTTAGGCAATTATTGTTGCTTCTGTGTGACAGGCTAGAAAATATATTTACTTGTGTATGCTCATTTTTAACGTGTTCACGAAGGTAGTAGCTCAACATGGTACAATGTGCAAAGGTTTGATTTTTTACCAATCAATTTATGGACTTGTTATAGGCCCTAAATAAATAGCCAATATTTAGCCAAAAAAAGAAAAATATTGGTTTTATCTAAGTGCCTTTACAACAGTCAACTGGCGTTCCTGGATCAATTTCTTTCTGATAATGAATTCAAAACATGCTATCATTAGGCTATATTTCTTGATTAGACTTCCACATTATGTTTCAGAATATGAAAGAGTGTCCACCTTAAAGAGAGCTGCGTCCTCCGTCTGTTTGTAGTCCTTCTTGGCTGCGTGCTTCCACGGAATCCTGAACATAGTTTTGTGATCATCTTCCCAGAGAAGTCCATATTTCCCACTCTCTATCTGAGCTATCAGCCACTCTTTCATGTGCATCTTAGGTTCCATCTTCAACACAGACAGGTGTCTTGAAGGAACAAAACTTTCAAATGTCAGAGAAGCATGTTCAAAGTATGTTCAAAGCTCCCACCTTGCAAGCGGACAAATAAAATAGGCTATTTTATTATGATGCTGCTCAAGCTTCTAAAATGAGTTCAATCGCAATGCTGTAGCCTAAATTTATAATAATGCAGTTCATTTAAAAAAAAAAGTTGTATTAAAACAGACCTTAAACTTCAACGCTGAAGTCGTAACTAAAATTAAGTGCTCACGGAAGCGAAAGCGAAAGTTTTGAGCTCATTTGATACTTTCGGTTTCCTCCAGCTTCAGCGAAAGTTGAATCATTTCCAAATAAGGTGTATGAGGGAGGGGGATATCCTAAGTGAGTAGGTCCTTGGATCAGTGAAAGACTGTCTTTATGTGAAAATAATTCATATATGAATATTTATACTTCAAATGTCATGTTTTTGTTTGTAGGCCTATAGAGTTAATTTGACTCTGCCAGAAGGCAAAACGAAGACTCTTCAGGCTATTATACTGCTGACCAAGGGCGTAAATCCCAGGGGGGTCGGGGGGGTCAGGACACACACCCCCCCATCTAAGGGTTGTCCCCCCCTAGAAATATCATTAAAATAATGCTGTGTATTGTAAATAACATAATGATGTATACTTTTTAAGTTTAGAAACATTTTGAGTCCCCCCTCCCTTGCCTCACAGTGGTTTGGTCCACTGCCTGCTGTAGGATCTGCGCTAGACTCACAGTCACCTAAGGAGTGTAGTAAGTAGGCGGTTCAAGGCTATTTTATTCACATTAAACATCGGATGAAGTTTTTCTTTTCTCAAATAGAAATGATGCTGAGTAATTCATTAATTAGTCATGACAAAAAAGTTCGCTATGTTAGTGTAATATAATGTAACGTTACCTAGCTTATAGCTTGTTGGATAGAAATGCACCCACTACAACTAACGTTACCACAGCGATAAGCCTAACGTTATGTGTGTGAACTGACATTAGGGTTAATATTGAAGATCTACAGTTGTGTTTTTGCTCAACATGAAGGTGAAGTGGCTGATCAGTGAAATATATATCCTCTGTCCCAGAAGAAACCTAATATTCATGTGGAGGACGCAAGATCATTTCAGAATTATAATATGACCACGTCGTGAACCTATGAAATTAACTCATATTTAGACATCTGACGTCAAAGATTTGTGTTGTTGTTAAAAATGAAAAATGAGAAAAGAAAAACAGACATAAGATCCTTTTTCAGTAGGCCTACACCAAAACGCCAAGTAAGTACAATAAGTCCTCATATCAAGACAATTTGGTAACATCTTTATAAGAATGGGTGCTTATGGAAATACTAACGTCACTATGTCACAGGCAAAGGAGACAGAAATAACTGAGGAACAGGGAGACCAGGGACAGTCAGGTGGAGAGTCTCAGGTAAGTGTGTTGAGCTCAGTTCATATTTTTGGAGGTGTGTGGCTGTCAGGGTTAGCAGATGAGCTTTACCAGTGGCTCACTAATTTACATTATGATCAGCTAATTTAACAAGTGTACAAAAGTATTGTATTTCTTTTATATGGGGACACTTTTTCAAAATAAGTCATTATGTTTTAAGGTATTTTTGTGGCTTGATTGTAAACAACTTAAACATAACAACCTTTATAGTCCACAAAACTGCTATATGAAGTTAAGTTAACTGAAAATGAAAATTCTCTTTTCATTTCCCCATGCACAGCACGTGGGCAACAGGACAGCGCCCACGTGCGCCCAATTTGTTATTATAAAAATAACAAATATCACAGACCAAAATGCACACGCACACACACACACACACACACACACACACACACACACACACACACACACACACACACACAGCTCATTCCGAAACGTTCAAGTGAAAATGAAAGTATGCAGGTGTAAAGGGATTCTTTATTTTCATGGACTCCTCCTCCTCACAGGCGTTATTGTGCTGACTGAAAATGTATTATTTCTTAAGATCAGATAATGATACTGAGCAGGCGGGCAATACCAGTGCAAAGTTCAGATCGATAAGAAATAAAAAGGGCTCATAGTGACAAAAATGTATGTAGAAAAACACACTGTATACCTTTCCCCATCAGAGGGCAGTGTCAGTCTGTTTTGTTATTAAATCGACCAAGCAACTGTGTAGTGGCAGAATATGTTGTGGCATAAATAACATTAAAATGCTGTACGGAGGATGATGCATAAAACATCCAGCTTGTTGAAATCCAGGGCTCATCTAGTATAGTAGCTGGAGGAGCCAATCAAAAAGAATTAAATATGACAAAGATAAAGGGATAATTGGCACAGGACTGTTGTATTGGATTGTACTGAGCCCCCCAAAAAATGGTTCTTTAAAAAAAAAAAAATTAAGCTAAATGCTCTCGTTAACGGCAAAAATAATATAACTTTCAACTATAACTTTTTTGGTAGACATGAAATACCTGCGCTTTACATTAAAATGCATGTGCAAACATCCACCGACCCAAAGACAAAAAAAACCACATCCACCTCATATGCATAAACCACAAACAGACACACACACTGCTCCTAAACATAAACCTGAGAAAAGATTTTCAGCTTGCTTTTGCACGTGGAAACACTTCTCAGAAAGATCTAAGGTCAGCAGGCAAAGGTACAATCTGAGCAAATATTTGTGTGGGAATGTATTGAGAGCAGCATGTCAATCTAAGTCTGCTTTTTTATCCAGATTAAACAACACGTCAAGGTGGGTTTTATTGCTTTTCTCCCAGTTTATTATTGTACCAGTTCAGCAGTAAAACATGGTTGAGACATCGGAGCACACTGTAGAACATCTTAGCCAGCTCTCAATAAATAGACCTTTTAAATATGACAGATTGTATTACAGCAGAGGGATATAAACCTGAAAATGTCTAGCACACAGAACAAGATGCCACGTGCAAAGCTCCCTCTCTCTCTCGCTGACAGGTCAGCTGAATGTTGCTATAAAACTGTGCGTTAGGTACTGTATATGGAACAGCTCTGACTGATGAAATATGTCGACATTTAAACAGGTCCAAGTTGTTATAAATTGTCTTCCGCCATCACTGTGTAGCGTTCATGTACACGTGAGGCAGAGAGAGGCACATCGAGTTCAAACTCAACGCTCGTGTCAAAGTAGTTTTCTGTCAACTTTGTTTTCATTTCCTCAGAGCTGGTGTGTACTATTGTGTGATAGAAAACAGGCAGCATTACATACAGGAGAAAACACAAACCCAAGTGACATTCTAGGAAATAAATACACGTTTTGCTTTGTTTAAAAAAAAAGAAGAAGAAGTATTTACACAGTATTGTACATAGAAGAAATTCAGAACATCCATCTGGGTCTCTCAGTCATAAAAATATATTTATATAATAACATCTACAGTAAAAGAATCAACTACAATAACAAGTATTGAAATAAACAAAAGATTGTTGACTGTGAATGAATATACAGTACAATCACTGCTTTTAATGTCTTGTATGCACAGTAGAAAGCACAAACGTAAGTGTGTGTGTGTGTGTGTGTGTGTGTGTGTGTGTGTGTGTGTGTGTGTGTGTGTGTGTGTGTGTGTGTGTGTGTGTGTGTGTGTGTAATTATGCAGGTATATGTATGCATTTCCAAGTTTCTACTGCTACTTCATTAGCTTGGAGCCATGAGGTAAATCCAGGAGGCTTTCAACAGTTCCAGCTGAGGGAAGGGTATCTGGGGCAGACCAACGCCGTTTGCGTAGACGCGGCTGCTCCTGAGCAGGAGGCTCTGCAGCCAGAGCCAGTGTGTGTGTGTGTGTGTGTGTGTGTGTGTGTGTGTGCGCGCATATTTGTTTGTGCGTGTGTGTGTGTGCACTTGTGGCAAGGAGTTTAAAATGGATTGAAATCCCCGTTGAGCCACACAAAATCGGGTTTACTTCAGGACAAAATGTAACAAGAGTATCTTTCATACAGGAGACTGTCTTGACCTCTCAGAACATTCATAAAATACATGTAGTACATTTTGTACTCCATTCTCAATTGTTCAAATGCTGCCTGACAGCAAGAAGCCCTTTCTACTCATGTGTGTGTGCATTGTGTGTGTGTCTCTATGTAAAGATGCTGACAGTCTAGTGGCAGCCACAAGCTCTGACCACCATGTTGCGGTATTTCTTGAGGATGACGTTGGAGCTGTCATCGAAGTAGAGCACTGAGATGGCGTGGAGCTGTGTGGGAGCACAGCAAGGCTTAGGAACCGTCTCCGGGTTAATAAAATGAACCTGGGAAGAGTAGGGCGAGTTCAAATGTTAAAATCATCATTACACCACAAATTAATAACAACAAATGTTTTTTTAAAAAGGATGTATCACACAGTGCCATACACTGAATCTAAGTACAGTGGGAGAAAAAGCTTCTTAAAAAAAAAAAAAAAAAGCATTTAAATCTTTAAAATGTTGACCTTATCCTGTGTCACAACACTGATGACAGTTTACTCTAAAATACAATCTGCAACTGCTTTGGATCATTGAATACAGTAGTTCCAACAGCGGCTACATTGTCTTGACAGTTGATGAGATGATTAGACTCTTAACATGACTGCTGGGTTTTTGTTCCCTTCATGGTTACTCACAAGGGTTTGCACAATGGCATGGTTTGTGGCGTTCATGTAGGAGTTCAGCGGGAAGGCACACTCTCCCTCGCAATAGTACGCCGCATATCCTTCTGGAGCAATGATCCAGTCCTGAGAGTGGGGAGGGAGACGGAGAGAAATGTAGGTTTGTAGAATTGGGAACATTTTATTTATTTATCCCTTGATAGGGACCTGATACTAATGATATATAATGTTGTATTTGCACCGCTACTAAAAAAAGAGCTCTGTCCGTGGCTGGGTTGTTTCAGTGGGTAAAGCAGGCGCACGTATACTGAGAGGCTTATGTCTCGACGCAGAGGTCCAGGGTTCGAGTCTGACTTGAGACAATGTCCTGCATGTCTTCCCTCTCTCTCTCACTTAGCTGTCCTATGAATTAAAGGCGGAAAAGCCCAAAAAATAATCTTAAAAAAAGAGCACTGTCCTATTACTTGCCATATCTTTGATTCTGGTGTCTTTTCGGGTAATACTATAATTGTATATTGTCAGCTGTTAATCAAAATATAAATTTACAGATGCAACTAACTCACTAGCGATTCATTTGCCTGTTATTTTCCTGTTTAATGCATGTAAGAAAATTGTAAAAAAAAAAATCCCATAACTATTTCTCAGCCCAAGTCTAAATATTTCAATTGCTTGTTTTGACCAAAAGTCTAAAAAAGAAAGATATTGGCAGTACTTTCATTTGAGAGTTCAAAGAAAAAAACTGACAAAGAAAAAAAGAAAATATTCACATTTTTGAAGCTGGAACCAGTGGCATTTTAGTGAGTATGTCAAGCTGAAACTGTAAACGTGTGGTGGACCTGTCCCCTATGGAAATAATATCCATGGGCTCAGGCATTATGTGAGTTGATTCTAGTGTGTAGTTTATCAGGATTCTTGGATAAGACCTACAACCAGGAGTGTCTGATTTGGGCTTCTGTTGGGGTAAGCAATTTTGGGCTACCTGGGAGTTGTGGGAGAGGAATGCTTCCCGTACCTGCCATCCCAAGTCTCTGAAACTGACGTAGAGCTCGTGCTTCTTACAGGCCTGCTTCTGATCAGTACTGCTGTTTTCTGCGGAAGAAAACAGAAAGACAGAGAGAGATTATACTTCAACACATGTGCTATTATCCCATTCAGCTACAAGAGTAACTATTTACTGTAGTCGGATCCCAATTAGACAGAGATGATAAAGAACAGACCTAAACACAGCCAGTATCGTCATACAAAACATCAACATTTAAACTGGCTGAAGGAAATCACCTCCAGATACAGCAGCAATTTGGTAATTGTTTCAAATGAATGGGCCACCCTGCTTGGAGGTCTCTCTGCTGTGCTTTGGGTTTCCACTGGATGAAACAGATGTGCACATACAGTACAGTACGCTCGCCCCTTTTTTCATAACTCAACTCTCTCTTTTCTATTCACCCATTTCAAACTTTTATTTTCCCCTTTACCCCATCCATGTGTGTAAAAAAGAAAAAAAGTAGTCTGTTTTCTATCTAAAGGTATCTCTCTTGCTTCCTCTGGTGACCTCTGGGGCTCTGTGGTACATTAGTTCCTGAGAGTGGTTCACATTGGAAATGATCATGAACGACTGGTTCTCATCATCCAGTTAAAGACCGCTAGTATCCAAAGTTCCAAACAGGCCCATTTGGCCCATGTGTTATGGCCCCGGTTGCCCCACAGCACACCGCAGATGTGTTCTGCCATAAAAGCTGCGCTCCCTTACCTCCATGCAGGGAACTTGGCCCCAACAGCTCTGTAATGCTTGTGTAAATAAACAAAGACAGCAGAGGGGTATTTGAAGCTGAGGCATTACAGTCTAATGTTTCAGCGCTTCACATAAACACAGCCCTCTCACACCTCTAAAACAAAGCCCTCAAGTATGCATCACATGTTTTGTCGTGCAAAAATCACATTAATTCCAATTGCATACTTTAGTTGCTCTGGATATATTGTATATTTGGGGATGCTTGTGTTTGCATGTCAATGAGTACACACTACAGTATGTGCTAAACCCATGTCCCATTCCATGGATTCTCCACATTGCCAACAAAAGCCAGATTAAACCAGGGGTCAGCTCAAAACAATAGCATAAATCAGAGCTGGCTGTATATACAGCATACACACTTTGCGTGTTTACCTGCAACATTGGCCACTCTCAGTGCCTCTTGGCTCTTTGTCCCTTTGGAGCGGTTGGGGTTACGCTGTTTGGCCCCCCCTTGTGCTGAGCGGATGCTTCGCAGGTGCACCTCAGTGGCTTTAAAGAAGGCCACCATGAAGGGCTGTTTATTCTGAGGCCCACTGCGACCAATCAGCCCTGCCACACGAGGATTGATGCTCTCCCCTGCAGGGGGAGACAGAGAGAACAGTTCAACCGGTGTTGGCCTCACAGAAATCCAGATTTTTTTCATACAGGGTGATATATAAGGAAATGCTTTTGAAATCAAATAAATGTGTCCGCTTGGCGTGTCTGTGTTTAGGGTTTATTTTGCATGTGTGTGGTCCTCGCTTTCCTCACTGCAACCACTTTTGTCTGTTTTGCAAATGAGATTTGCCTCTGTGAATTCCTTTCCCTTTTTCTCATCTCTTCTCTGCCTCTGAAATGGCAAGAACAAACGTAGCGTGGAACTTCAAAGCCTCTCTACTCGTTAGTGAGTACGTATTTGTGTGGGTGTGTTCGTGCATGTTCGTGCATGTGCTCTCCAGCAGTGTCTATCTACTTCTCACGTAGAAGAATGTGTGTCTGATCGCCGTTATGTAGTAAATCAAGGCCTATGGTCGCCGCTGGCGACGGGATGTCCCGTGAACCTGTCTGTGCATGCTCGCCCATTACCCTTCATACACAAACACACATTCATAGATACAGCCTCTGCAGCACTCCCCTCCCACAACATGAAAGCAATACAATTGTCTGTTTTCCTCACCTAACATGTAACATCCTGTCAGCCTGTAGACAGATAATATTCTCAAACACGCTCTTGTACTTCACACTGTTTGTAGATAAAGCTTTCCAAACCTGCTGCTAAGATGTTATCCTTTGCATAACGCAATGTCTATTCTGCTTGCCTGCTAATGATGCTGAGGGTATGACGGATGAATGAATGATTTATATGATTTACTCTTGCAATCATGAAGTGGGGTTTGATTTATCTTTGCTGTGTACACACAATGAATGAATCAACTGATTATTTGGCCTTTAAGAGAACAGCCATGATGTCAATGCATGTTGTATTATAATGTAGTAATGTTGTCACGATACCAGAATGAAATTAAATTAAACAAAAATAAATTTTGATACAATACCAGTCCAAAATAAAAAAAAGTCCTTGCCATACAAAATAGGATCTTTTATATATATATATATAAAAGATATTACATTTTCTTTTTCTTTATACAGAATTGTATATTATATTGTACAGAAAAAGTCACTGAACACATACCAAGACACGGTTGACTTGACCATCTACTTCTGTTATTGTAAATGTGTTCATCACTAGATTTTAAATCAAGTATAAGCTCTATCAACTACACAAACATAGCATTATGTTTAACACTTCATTTTGCAATGTTTGCGCTTAAAGGAACAATAATCACAATAATCCCCAGAGTTAGACAAGTTGATACATACCCTTCCTCATCTCCGTGCGTGTTGTAACTCTGTCTGGCGGCCCCAGCGCTAGCTAAGCCTAGCACAGATCCTGGAGTTAACCGGTTCTAACTAGCCTACTGCTCCGAAAAAGTGACAAAATAAGGCCAACATGTTCCTGTTTATATGTTGTGATTTGTATAGTCACAGTGTGTACAAATCACTATGCTTTTACTATCTAGTAATTGTTGACTCTATTACTCCAACTCTGAGCGAACTCCAGGCGAACTCTCTGCTCCTCACCACAGTGCTTCAGGTGCTGCGAGCAAATCACTCCGCCCAAGTAGCAGAAGTAGCAGTGCTTCGCCTTTCTGGGAATGTAGTTCCCAGTTTGTATACGGTTTGAAGATGGCTATGTCTCATATGACCTTGTTATTTGTACACCCTGTGACTATACAAATCACAACATGTAAACAGGAACATGTTGGCGTTATTTTGTCACTTATTGGGAGCAGTAGGCTAGTTGGAACCGATTACCGTCAGGATATGTGCTAGGCTTAGCTAGCGCTGGGGGCGTCAGACAGAGTTACAAAACGCACGGAGATGAGAAGGGTATGTATTGACTTGTCTAACTCTGGGGGTTACTGTGAAGAAGCTAAAGTCCCAATAAGTCGGCGTGTTCCTTTAAATCGAGCTTGAATCCAAACCACTAAGGAATCTTTACTCTGAGTACATTTTAGGGTATACCTAGAGGACCCTACTGGATAACTGGTAACTCATTAACTGAATAATAATAATTCATACTTACAATACTTTCATTTTAATTAAGATAGTTGCCATGTACCATTATAAACACCTGTGCAAACTCAACACAACAATCGGGCAATAAATCATATCTTTGTGATTTTTTTAAATTATTGTTTACACTGTCAGAGGGTGTTAATTTATCTCGGTGATTTTCTTTCTGGTTTCTCATCACCTCATCTTTGTGCATTTGTTCTTTTCTGATGCATGTTCATCAGGCGCTTCAGCATTCTCTGTGCAAAACACGCCACGCAGGTAATATGGTCACCTGTGACTTACTATGAGCCAGGGAATACACTGATCTGACTGACACTCACCATTTGTGCTCTCCAGGGCAAGCTGTAGACCCAGGTTCCTGCCAGGGTTCAGGACCCAGTGGTTACTGGTGGCTGTCACGTCAAACACCAACCAGCCCTCCTCTGCTGCCCAGATCACCCGAGAGTCCAGCAGAAACAGGTCTGACTCCCTGGAGGGGATGCAAAAGACAATCAAATTTTACACTCAAAGTCAGAGACGAACATAAGTCAACAGGGGTTATTTGCGCAATTACAAAAGATAGGTTGAAACCTTATGTAAAGCTAAGTGACCAAAGCGTAAAAGTAATGGAGTGGAGAGAGGGAGTCGCAGGAGTGAAACAAAGGGAGAGAGATGGAGCAAGAAAAAAAGTGAGGGAGGGAGGGCTCCAGATGGTGAGGCCCAGGGGAACACTTCATTTTCGTAATTGACAATAATGGCTTTATAAACGGCCAGTCCTTTCATACACTACACACAGTCCATCACTGGCTGGAATTTTGTGAGAGAGCCAGAAAGCCAAAGAGAAAGAGAGAGAAGGGAGTACACAGCTGCGGAAAGTAGTGAGTGAAATAATGCATATCCAAGTCAGTCCTACTGTCCAACATTGAACTCAGGATTTCCTATCCTTTCACCATCAGAGACTAAAATTCCTTGTTCTTCATGTGGCCATTCATGTATCCCGACCTATTTTCTGTCTGGGCAGATAGTATGTCACAGAGCTCTGGTTCATTCATGTACCCAGACCCGTCTCTGGCAAAGGAATAAATGACTGTGTTGTTCCCTCTGGACAACAGAAACCTTTAGGAGGGGTCTAGGAGAGCAGGACATGGGCCATTCCCGAGTTACATACACCTTCTGGACGGCCCAGATTAGCCACATGGAGAAGGTGGGTCTAAGACCTGTTCTGATTGGAAAAGCTTTGCGATAAGAACCGCAATTTATGCTTATTTTCATTATTGATACATGATACAATGATACAATTAATGAATTGTCCAATAAATAGAAGAAAATAATGACAAAGGCAAATATCATAGATTCCCAAATTCCAAGGTGATGTCATTAAGTTACGAACATCAGTCCAAAACCTAAAGATTTTGAAGACCTTTCTTTTTGATGCTGTCTTTCTTTAAATAATTGTTCATTTCTTATACCCTACTGTAACATTTATTCTCGTATTTTATCTGTTTTCATATTTTTAATTGTTACTGAAGTTACATTGTTGAAAATTGGAACGGTCATATAAAAGAATTAAAAAGTAAGACCGGTGGGACTGGCCGTTCTGGGAACTTCATACTGTTTGTAGATAAAGCTTTCCACTGACTAACTTCCGAGCCTTGTGATGACAACCTGCTGCTAAGATGTTATCCTTTGCATAACGCAATGTCTATTCTGCTTGCCTGCTAATGATGCTGAGGGTATGACGGATGAATGAATGAGGAAGGTTTTGATTTATCTTTGCTGTGTACACACAATGAATGAATCAACTGACTATTTGGCCAGCCATGATATCATTGCATGTTGTATTATTATGTAGTAATGTTGTCACGATACCAGAATTTAAACTTTGATACAATACTAGTCCAAAAAAATAAAAAATACTGGATAGCTCTTTCGATACCACGGTAAAAATACAGAAAAGAACAGCAAGGATTGGAGCTGGATTACGTGTATAGCACAACGGCTTACACATTGTCCCATACTAGCGTCCTAAAATATTATATTTTATCTGTTTTTATATATTTTTTATTGTTTTCAACTGCTCTTTTATGTTTTATGTAAAGCATTTTGAATTGCCACTTTGAACTGCCACACAAATAAAGCTGCCTTGCCTTGCCTTAAAGATATTCAATTGACAATAGGCACAGTAGGAAAAGCCCAGATGTAAATACTGAAATTAATGTTGGCTGAATTCTGTGTTGGCATGCTAACATTTGCTCATTAGCACTGAACAGCTGAGGCTGATGGGAATGTAATTAGTTTTGAAGGTAGTTGGTTTTAAATCAATTCAAAATCATTTCAGCCCCATTCCAGATAAAAGTATTGCTTAGCAACATGAATATATTCCACTTGGTGGACAATACTGAAACATGCATTACTGGCACTCCAACTAACAAAACCATATATCCAAGCTCACCTATCAGAGTGTTCCTCCAACACCTGGTAGACGCTGATGCGGAAGGTCTCATTATCGAAACGTTCGTGGATGAAGTCTTTATATATACGAAACTCAGCAGCAGTGACCGCCTCACCCTCCGGGATCCGTGATAGGTCGAATCTGAACTCTCGGTGATGCCGCCGCACTGGTAGGAACTCCTTATCGTGCTCCACTGAAAACAAAACAAAAGTAAAACATGAAAACTGAACAAAAAATTCATCATCTGACAGACTGTAGACTGCAGAGTATGTTGCTTTTTTCCACGAGTTTTTTTTTACATTCCCCCATTTACCAGCAGGGATACAAAATGTGTGCAGGGAGACACAGAGGGTATAATTTAACTCAATAAATTAAGTTGCATCTTACAGAGAAACAAAATCTGTTTACAAAAGAAGTCGAGGCTCGAGAACAAATGTCTTTTTCTCTCAGAATTTCTACTATTTATTCTTCCGCCACAGTCCATCAACCTCCGTTGTTAGCAAGGAGCTGACATAGCTTGTCAGACTCTGGGTCCGTTCCAGACTTAAACATCTATAGATATGCAGTACACATGTTGGCCTATGATTGAAACATTCATGAGGACGAGCATTAGAAGCAATGCATCTGGCGCACACTGAGCCATGATAGAGAGATGCAGGCGGACTCTGACAGCTTTATGAGGCCCTTTCTTCTCCCTTTCTTCCTCCTATAGCTCCAGGGAGTCATCCAGTCTGTCCTTCATCTGGTTCTCATGAGTTGGGGGCTTCATGTTTGGTGTACCCCATCCCCTCCTCTCTGTCATCCCCACATCCCAGCTTTCCAACCCCCTGCACCCCAAAGACGTGCCCCCCCCCCTGACCCTGCTCCTCTCATGTCCCAGCAGGACATCCCAGGGGTCAGCGCCTTGTCTCTCATCATCTCCTGGCTCTCCCTCCACCTCTCTCTTTACAGACAGACCGCCCACACAACCACTCATCAATACGTATACAAACAGAAACATACACACACAAACACCATAAATTATTTACAAGCTTGCAAAAACCTACCTAATCTATCCAGATCTCGCGGGTATTTTGAGCACTTCTTTCCTATGATCGTGTCCCCCTTCTATATACTGTAGTTTAGAGTAGAGATGTCCTCCCTCCCTTATTTATATAGCACTTATCACAACCAGAGATTACAAAGTGCGTAACAAGGAAGAAATGATAAAAAAAAATAGTGATACAAATGATATTTTTTATTTTTTATTTTTATTTAACCTTTATTTATTCAGGGGAGGTTCACTGAGAGGCAGCCTCTCTTTTGCAGGAACGCTAACCCTAACCCTGATCACATTCACACAGTTGTACACATTCACACCTGGAAGCTGCCCAGCACAACCGCAGTCTGATCTGCTGGCCACTGAGCAGCTCCACTGGAGCGGTTGGGGTTAAGGGCCTTGCTCAAACCACCTCAGTGGTATTAATGAGGGAGGGACAAATGCTGCGCTTTCACTTTCCCACCCAGATTTTATCATGTTGGTCTGGGGATTGAACCAACGGTCACAAGCTCTCTTCTCTAACCTCTAGGCCACCACTGCCCTTTTTTATTATACCATTGCAAATTGAAACTTAGGGTTTGGGGGGGGTCAGACAAACAAACAATTTAAATCCAAAGGATTCATTGATTATATAAAAAAAAAGACTAAGAGTCTACAGCCAGGCTAGCAGCTCTGTGAGGCTATAGGCACAGTGGTGCTTTGAGCTAAATGCTCAAAATCAGCATGCGAACATGCAAATGTTTAGAAGGATTAATGTTTATCATGTTTACCATCTTTCTAATTAGCGCTGAAAACAAAGCACAGCTAACGCAAATAGAAATGTTAGTTTTGCAGGTATTTGCTAGATGTTAACCAAAGTTATTATAGTTCTCCTCCTGAGGAATTTCATTTCCAATAATTGGGCTATTGGAAAAGGAAGGAAAAGGAAAAGTCAGGGGATGACCAAAGTCTTTAGGATTCATCCTCTGGGGACCACAAATGTGAGAAGATTTAATGGCAATCCATGTCATATTTGTTGAGATACTTCTGTCTGGACCAAAGTGGTGGACAGACTGACTGACCAACAGACTGACAAAGCCATCCCTAGAGCCATGGCGCTAGCGGATGAAAATAATTGTTTACAGTCCTAATACAGTTCCACCATATGCCCCTGCAGGGCTGAGTCACAGCTGATGACAGAGGACAGCCCTCTCCAGCAGCCCATCCCCATGTCATCTTCAGCAGCCATCCATCGCTACTCAACAGTTCTTTATCAGAGTCAACTGTCTCTGAACTCTGCACAACTTTAGTTAGAAAAAAACAGGATCTTTGCCGAGCCATCATCACACTAGTGCGCACCTTATTTTTACAGTCTATACACACGCACGCACGCACACACCCACACACACACACACACACACACACACACACACACACACACACATTATAATTCAAAAGAATTTGTGACGACAGCATACTTGTTCTATACCAGCTGTTAGTAATATAAGTGTGCAATGATGTAAATGTTATGCATGTTTCACTACACAGCTAGTGCTGTGTTTTTTTTCGTTCACAGCACACCTGCCTCATTGTCTTCCTCAGCTCTGTTTTTTTATGGAGTTCTCCCGATGGACTTTCTGCCCTACACCCCCTTTCATTTATGTCTCTATTAAACCCAGTTGCTGAAGGACATTATACAAAGGCAGCACTGTGAGATGATTGGCCAGAGCAGGAGTAAAGAAAGGATCTAATTACTCTTCAATGAGGGACAGCTCTGCTCTCTGTTGGCCATTAGATGGCCTAGCTTTAGGCTCCCATTGTCCTCGTTCTGCTATGGGCACACATTGGACTGGTTTGAAAAGCTGTTCAACTCTTCCTGAAAACAATGGACTTAGACCTTCATCAATTTAACAGCGCGCTCTCTGTCCACACAAATATGCACTGTGGATCTCCCCGTCAATCAGGGCTTTCATCAAGCCCCCACCCTCCAAGTCACCCTTTACGACATTACATTGAGTGCTTTGAAAATGCATGCTTCTATGTAGTGCTGAAAAGTCTAAAGCTACACCTACGCCTGAAGCTGACCTCACACTCCGACTCTACTACACACTGTAGGCAATAATAACCCAGTGGTTAAACAAAGCAAATGTTCTCGATTCAAAAGAGGAATATAACAAAGTTAGGACTACCAGTTTTATTTGATCAGCCATCCATTTACTTACTACACGTTTTTGGTGCCCTCTCACGCATTCTCTTTTCACCTTCATACCTCTCTGCTCAGGGCCTGCTTTTTCCTCTACCACACCAGGGACCTCTCCCTCCTCCTGTAGATCAGTGCAGGTGCACTCCCTCTGGGGAGAAAGCCAGACCTGTTCCTCAGCCTCCAGGGCAGCCGCCCGCCCCTTCACTGTAAAAGCTCTTTATCGTTGCCTGTGAGAACAGCTGGATGCTGCTGTGAAACTCCCACACTAACTATTTCTCTTGCATCGTTTTCCATTTCCACTCCTCATTGTATGAATTTCATCTGTACAGTTTAAGAGAAAATGAGAGCAGCCTACAAAGTAAAGCTTAGCCTCTGCCACGATTCTGCCTTTGTCTCTCTGATTCTTTCTCTTACAGGCCATTATAGCAGTATGGCAGTCATTATATGAGGGGAAGAGGCACAGTCAAAGTCAAGCGGGTGCATTTATGACTTCCTCTGGGAGGAAGCGAGTAGCCATCGCCCCACCTGTGTCGCAAACATACACACACCACAAACATGGTGAACACACCCTCTCACGGCTTATGAGCCCTTCACACACACACACACACACACACACACACACACACTCACACATAGTGCGTGGCACTATCTTTGTGGGGACCCGTCATTGACATAATGCATTCCCTAGCCCCTTACCCTAACCTTAACCATCACAACTAAATGTCTAACCTTAACCCTTACCCTCACCCTAATCATAACCTAATTCTATCCCTAATCCTAAAACCAAGTCTTAACCCTCAAAGCCCTTTAAAGTTGTGGGGTCCAGCATTTTGACCCCACAAAGCTGTCCGGACCCCACAAGTATACTGTATTCCCGGTTTTTGGACCCCACAAATATAGTTAAACAAGAACACACACACACACACACACAACCAACTATCACAAAGTGTTTCCTGTGAAGCGAACGGTCTTGTGCGTCACAGCACGGTAACACAATCATTATGGGTTTCTGTAATCCATAATTAGAGATGCAACAACACACATGCAAAGAGACAAACACACAAGCACACAAACATACACGTACACAGTGAGCTGCTTTATCATTCGGTCTGACATCTGATTTGCTTTTTATACAACTTACTGATGATGCACAGTTATCCCACATCAATTGACTTGTGTGGGCCACACACGTGCACAGCAGCACACATCAGAGATTTCGTGATGATGACGACTTCTCCGTCCTCCAAACTACTGTATACCTGGCAACCAGAGGGTTACTACGGTATGACCACTTTGTTAGCATCTTTTAAGATTTATGCAAGGCATACGGCTTCCTTGTCGTGTTTTCCGCTACTGAGAATCTCTAACCTTTGATCTTTTCCAGAAAATAATCAACAGTGATTTGAGGTTCACTATTCTACAGCAATTCGGTGATTTCTGAACTTAATTTTATTAAACTTTATATTATAAATATATTCTTTTATTCCTAATCACTCAAACATTTTTGTACTTTGTTTTGTCTATGGACTAATGAATTGATCCTACTAACAAGCATTGTTTGTGCAGCCAAAGCCTGATATAACTTATTCTTCTTGCCAAAAACATATCACATATCGCACCAAATTCACAGCTGAAAATAGTCCCCAACAAATACACTATTTAGTCCTGTTTATGTAACATTTGCTAAAAGCTATAGTTCTCCTTTGTTTAGGGAAATTATCTAGCCTTTTACAAAAAATTAAAACATACATTTGTGATCCATTTCTTCAATAGGAACAAATGGGAGCCACTGACAGACTGGGTTTCATTGGATTTGTTGACAATAACAAAAACATCGTCTATACCCAGCTTTGTCCTTTAACTAATTTAATAATAATAATAATAACTTGCATGCTCCTCTCCTCCTCTCCTGCCAGACCAGTAGACCTAAGACACTTCTCCGACACCTCAAGCTCCGGAGCAGCAGCGGGCCAAATCTGACGGCTCACATTAGCCCAAGTGTCTGTTCGGCACCCTCACACCTGTTAGTCCCACCTTGCACGCTTCCGCTGCTCTGCAGGGGGGATCTCACCCCTGGCACCACTTTCACTTTTCTCAACCAACAGCTTAAGCGCCCCCTCCCCTCCTCCCATCCCACCTTCAGCTCTCTTGAGATAACTGTGCAACCATTATCTGTACCTCATTCTGCATCCCTGTGGAGCCCATTAAATCTAACAGCACACCTGATTCCCAAACCAGAAACTAGAAAAAGCAATAAGTCAAATCAGGTTGTTCATTTTATTATGATAATCTGGAAGTAAATGAAGGGGACTGGAACACTACATTGAGTCATGCAAATGTAAGTGATGCACCATAATGATCTGTCTCTTTCTTTCTTTCTCATGCTCTAACTTCAACAATGTTTTAAGCACAGTACTGGGAACAAATAAGTCATAGTTTCCGTAACCTAAAAGGAAGAGGGGAAGAAAAACTGAGTGCAAGGAACGGGCAGATTGCTCAAGATGTTTATCCTATAAAGAGTAGAGAGGGTTTGATCTCTTGGGTACCGGGTGACTACCCACAGTAGGGTGATTACCACGTTAGGAAACATCCTGCCCACTGGCGACTACTGATGACATCATGCCTGTGTGATGTATTTGTACTGCTGTAGGGCCTGACAGCAATGGCTCCCTGGACAAGGGTCAGCGAAGTTTCATGCTATAACCTACTCACACTTAATGATCATTAACTCACCGCAGTGTGTGTGCGTGTGTGTGTGCACCATCGCATACACATGCCTTTGAGCCTGTGTGCAAGTCGAAGCAGTAACCACAGGAAGAAGTCCTTACATTTTAGACTTGTGGTCAAACCAAACCTTTGAGTTCTTTAGCCGGAGGGCGATCTAGAGGTCTCAGATTCACTCACAGCAGCTTTGTTGACCAATCTCTCTCCCTCTCACTGCAGACATCAAACATGTTTGCCCTCTGCACTCGTAAACTGTAGTGCTGGGTTCCACCTCATGCTTCGCTGGGCATCATGGACCAGAGATTTATACTGGATATGTAACAGCTTGGAACTCACAGGAATGTATCGGACTGTAAAGCCTCTCTTTGGCTCTCAACCTCTATCCTTTACAAAGAACGCGCGCAGGAGCTGTGTTGAAGGGTCAGTTTGTCCAAAGTACAAAATTACCTTATCTTTACTGGTGTCTAGCCATGCACATAGTTTTGGTTTAAAGGAATAGTTCGACATGTCAGGGAATACGCCTATTTGCATGAGAAGATCGATTCCACTTTCATATCTGTATGTTAAATATGAAGCTGGAGCAGCTGGTTAGCTTAGCTGAGCATAAAGACTGAAAACAGAGGAAAACAACTAGCTTGGCTCGTTAGTTTAATCGGTACAAAAAACTGTGTAGTGTAGTGTAAAAACAACAATTCACGAGATATATGTCCTGGACTATTTCTTGGCTGGGAGCAGTTGCCAGGCAACCAGAGGAGACTCCAATAAGCCAATTCCCAGCCAGGCTAGGTGTTTCCCTCTGTTTTCAGTCTTTGTTATATTCAGTGCAAGTTATATTATTCATATTTCACAGACAGACATGAGAGTAATATCGACCCTTTCATCTAACTCAAGGCTTCTTTGATACCATTAGTGGTAAGTGAGAAAATATATCATTTCACATTTAAATGTTTTAATTCATTCATTTTGGATGAACCTCTCCTTTACTGTAAGCCAAAGTGGTGTATCTGAAGAGCCCAAACTACAGTGATTGAAGGTCCTGCAGGACAAATTGAGTCATCTCCGAAATTGGAGCTTAGACATCATCACCATGTTCCCTCAGAGGTCTGTCGAGAGAGATTGCACATTAGCGACAGGCAACGATGACAACAAAGAAACCACATCCTAAATCTTCAGCGGCCATTGTTCTGTGGTGCGATATAATGTGTTGAGAGACAGGGATGAAGGGGTGTGGACAGATCCGTTACAAGCAATGAGGTATCTCGCTGTGCTAATGCCACAGTAACCATCTGCACTTCCTCTTAACTGCAGGATAAAACAACTCAGAGACGTAGAACCGCAACCATTCAGTTTCCCCCTCTCACTCTTCCCCTCATCTCCTTGTTTTTATGTTCTTTAATTTTGTGGCCACAGGGGCCACACCCTTCTCAACCAGCCAAGCCACCTCTTATTATAGACCTCAGGAAAATGCACATACAATACGCACATTGGCACAAAGAGACACACAGATTTCCCAGGGTCTACATAAAACTTTTTATAATTTCCTCCTGCATCCCAGAGCGGCATCTTGTGCACACATGACGGGCACATTGGCACCCTAAATTTAACAGCTTGTTGTTTATTTTGTTTAATTACAGCCCATTGCTTTTTTTGTTTTTAAATAAAAAGAGTAGCTGTGGAGGAAACACAGGGGAAACACAGCTGCACGCTTGCCTAAACAAATAGAAACCTGCCACAGGCAGTTCATATTCCACGCCGTCCAACGCAAAATGTCATCACTTATCATAAAAACACTTGCATACAGTTATTGCTTGGCTTTTACAAGCTTTGATTTGGCAGTTGAAACCTGTTAAGGAATCTGGTCAGTATTACGGGCTTCCGCTAACGCAATCTTCCGCTAGGAGAACTAACACACATCACACAGTGCAGCTGGTGACTGGGCAGGGTAAGTGGCTCTAAAATTGTGTTTTTCTATGCACAAACACACACATAACTGCCCTAACACAAATGCTTTAAACTAAAGCACATTATGTTCCCACAAGGAAAAGAAATAAAGAAAGAAATGCACTCGGTTTGAAGAAATGCACGGCATCCATTCGTGATCCACCTTTTCCCTCTCCTCTTGGCCTTTCCTTTCCTCTCCTCTCTCTTTTCTCTCTTTTCCTTCTCCTCTCATATCCTTCCTCCTCTCCCCTCAGCGCTGTCAGTTCCCCCAGTACCAAGCTGTATTTGTTTTTGCAGCAGCAGAGCTGTTGGTCCCAGGATCTCTGGCTGTGCTCTAGCCCACATCTGCTCTCTTAGCTTCGCTGCTTGGTACCCGCCATCATAGAAGTGCAGGGGAGTCTTATGTGCTGCCGGTCACTGATAAGGCAAGGCCAAAGTAACCCAGATGAAAGAGAAGTGGCTAAATGCATGGAAATATTCATTCTGTTATCCACTGCACTTTGTATAATCTCACAGCTCACTTTAATATATCAATTATTCCCCTTTATTAATGCACATTGCAGTGGTCGCATATTGTCTACAGGTCAAATAATGTGAGTTTAACACAAAATCGGAGCTACATTTGGAGACAGACAGAAAAGAGAAAATAATTAGAGTAGGAGAGTGAAATTATTAGAAAAACTAAAATGAGCCCAACATTCCTGGCAATGAAGGAGCTCCGTCCATCATTGTAGCAGAGCTAGAACGCCCGCTGCTTAGTACATCTGGGCCTTTTAACCACTTGCCACATATGTCAAGTCCCACACGCAGAGTGTTTCATCATCCCTCCCAGCAAGTGCCTTAGACTGGCCAAGAGCACGGAGGCTCCGCTATGTACATCCAGATGTCATTCTGGACTCCTGGGTTCAACAGGTGAATCAGAGATAAATGAAAACCAAACCAGGATTTTCCTGGATCTCTGTGGCTGCGGACTTTGTAAAGCTGCCTGAAACTTAAGAGAGATTCTTTGTCTCCATTTGTGGTATTTATTTACACACCAGACCTCAGCGTAATACATCAAACCGTTGAGAGCATTAGGAGAAATTACCTGACAGAAAGGCAGGGCTATCTGTACCAACTGTTACATTCCTCTGCTTCTGCTCACTCCCTGTCCAGCAGAAGGCAATAAAACATGCACTCAATAACACTAATTAGCTCCAGAAACATTCCTCTTGGGCAAATAAAGTGTGCGTGCATTTCTCTCCACACATGTATGCATGCACGTACATACACATGCATGTGCTTTTAGTTCACTAGGAGTGTATACAGAAGCGATGACATAAATCTACGGGAGGGAGAAAGGCGTACTAACAGTGGCAAGGACAGGTTGTGCACACACACACACACACACAGAGGAATAACTGGCCTTCAACACATACTTGTGTTTCAATTTTCGGGTCCTCGTGATGAGAAGCCTTCTCAAACACATTTGGGGAAGCAGCTTCTAGTGTGAGATGGAGAGACCGAGACAGACAAATCCATCAAATTACAACAACTCAACGATAGGCAAAAAGTGCGAGGAGTGAGAAATGAAGTAGAGAGAAAGGGAAAGCTGTGTTTTGGGTTCAGAGAAAGTGTGTGTATGAGTGTGTGTATGTATGTGAGAGAGAGAGAGAGAGAGAGGTGGGGAGTGGAAAAACACACCAAAGAACTTGAGAAAGTGTTGAAATGTTTTATGTCTGGAAGCACAGGAGGTTTAAACCCCTGGAGGTGAGGGCCAGGGCAGGAGGTTGGAGACTAAATACCACACAACACCACTGGGACCATATAATAACTAACTAATTAAAACTGCTGATAATCAATACTGTTGGCTCAGGAGCGTAGGGAGGGAAATTTGGTATCAGATGGTCCTGCGTGTGGGACAGATTGGAGACAGGGCCAGACATGATGGTGGAGGTCGAGATGAGGAGACTTGTTGGACTCTGAAAAGATAAAGTTTCTCTGCACAGCTGCTTTGGCCTGCAGACAGAGGGAAACATCTGTATTAACCTCAGCACCATGGGCAGCCCACTGTGAAGAGGAATGCAAGGAGCAAGAGATGAGGGTGGGGAGGGAATGAATTGGATATATGAGTATGTTTTTTTTTTTTTTTAAAGAGAGATATTGGAGATATTTATTTGAAATTACAAGTGTGGAACTCTCCACTTCTCGGCTATCGGCTATAAAATAAGAGCTACGTGCCTCTGGCGTGACTGTAGTGTGACACAACTGCTTCCGAGCATGCGGCCGTGAGTGTGTGAGCCGGTGACACAATGCTGTCTGAAAGCCAAAGCCTCTAATAAATCCAAACTAATTTACCAGTGAGACATTTCTTCCCCTCTCTGCTCTCCATTACCTTCCTATTACCATGTTCTATAAAGCAGACAGAACTGCCAGACAAACTGTGTGGCAGCACTGATGGGAGCAGACGGAGGGGCCATGACTGGTGGAGGTCCAGCTGGTGCCCTGTCAGGTCACTAAGGTAACGCAGAGTATAATTACCTGCTAGTGCACTCACTCACTCAGCCAAGTCTGTTTATGACATCTTTCCCTTCTCAGATCACAGCCACAAGTCACAAGTTGAATATAGGCAAAGCTTCAACATGACACAATACTAACACTAAAACTGGTCCCCATGTGCAACTGGGGACCAGTTTCTCACTGGGTGAGATAACGATATCAAAATGTTGCATATTGCAACAATGAGAGAAAGTGGAGCTTTGTTTGTGTACTGCTTTTCAACTCCGTCTAGTGAAATGTATCACATCTTGTGCAGATTCACAGCAGCAGAACACTGAGCAATTAAATGCACCCTGGTAGCACATTTTTTTCAATGGCTTTATATTTGTTCACTTTTTCGATGCTTTTACTTTACAACAGCACCTCCTCTGAGTGTCCAGACATAGAGGCTGACTTACAGCATTACTGTTACACATGCAGTGGCCTGCCAGCCACGGTTCAGTTACTGAAAAAAGAACAAGCACAGTTTTTAAGAACAGTACGCCATGACAGTGTGACAGTGAGCAAGCATGCACAATAACACAACCCTGAAACAGAAGCCGGTATTATCATGATATTAATGAGGATTTTTTACAATAATGGTACTTACCATAATATGGCAAATGTATGCAAAATCACTTGTAAAATAATCAAATATTAATGTTACTGTCACCATTACACACGACCACACTTCTCACGTGTCAAAGAAAAGCTTCATCTCGTCAAACTAATTTATACATTATATACAATTTGTATATTCTTGGTTTTGGTCTTTTCATGGGATTTGTTGACAATTACAAAAACATCCTTTAACTTAGAACAATATCATGATAAGACCATATCATCACAATATTAATCCACAGAATATGAACCATTACACTGAATTATTGGCCAGCCCAAATGTACACACACACAAATGTAGAGTTGCCTCGTTTCCTCAAACTCACCTCAGGGTAAGCTAATACATGCCAGATTGCATGAGAGCAGACAAAATAACAAAACGGTGACTACCACACCTCATGATAACATGCCTCCCACACAAACACAGGTGATGATGTTGCTGCTGTTTCAGTCATCTAGGATGCAAATAGTAGACGTCCAAGTCACAGCCCTTTCCTGTGGTCTAGAACAGTGGTTCCCAGCCTTCTTGGTCTAAAAATGTTTTAAGCCAAGGACCCCTTAACTGAAAGAGAGACAGAGCAGGGACCCCCTACCACATATATTGTCTAAAATTAAGTTGCATATTATGCTGTGTTCCAGGCAACCCGTAACTCGTGCTTTCACAACCTTCTACCCGTGAAAGTGCCCTGGAACGGCAGTCAAACCCGTAAGTTACTACTCGTGAACTCGTACCAGATCGTTGTACTCCCAGTTACAGTTTTGACGTCACACACACATAAACAACAATGTCAACCCCTGTTGATGCTGTACAGACGCCGGAGATTAACGGTGAGAAATATAAATAAATATACATAAATAGGCAACGTAAAGTAATTCCGCACATTGTAATCAAAACAATACACATACGATTGTGTACTACTACAGTTTATGTTTATTAAATGAAGCCCAAAATATGTCACCGACTAGAAATCGCTAGTATCAGCCAGCTAACGGCAACGTTAGGTAGCCGCTAGCTAGAAGGGTTTGTCTTGACTTTGCCTGGAAGGCTACCAAATCGTGAGTCGTGACTTGAAGTCGTAACTTACGGGCTAAAAATTGTGTCTGGAACGCAGTATTAAACTGGGCCTACAATAACGTGTAGGGTGGCCTAAAGCCTTTATACATACCTTTGTTTGCATAGAATACTAAGTTATTAAAGTAAAATAGCCTAATAATTGTTGGCATTATATTATAAATCATGTTTTAATGTTACACATACACGTGGCAGAGTGAATCCTTATTAACTGTATCTGTGGGTGGCTACCTTAGTGACTACCTTACCTATAGGCCATTGGAGTCATGTTAAGACTTTGTAATGTTCAAAAAAACTTTAAAAAATGAACAATTATTTGGAGGCCGCCCTGCATTGACTCTGAGGACCCCATAGGGGTCCCGGACCCCCTGTTGAAGATCCCTGGTCTAAAGTACACCCACAGCTCTGTCAGATGAACTCACCCCTCCATCGATTCACTAATTATTATATAAAAGTGGTTATTGTTATTTTTTTATACAATCAAAAATCATTGTCAATATTAAGGTTGGTTTGGTCAGCAACAACTACTAGTATAGTGCTACTACTACTTGGTGTGAAGCTGAATGTTTCAACCATTTATCCAGCAGGCTAGTTTTAGCTAATTATTTCAACAGTTTAGTCATTACTTTTAGTTACCTGTTTAAACTTCTGTGCTCGCTTGGTAACTAGTTTTCACACACTCTTACACAACTGCAACACATAGTGTTTAGGTGTTACAGATGACTCAATGTTAATATGTGAATGAATTCTTTTAATCAAATCATAATTTATATTTTTTCAAATAAGTTGGGTTACTCTACAATTTTGGGAATCACTGCTCTAGGAGGTGTAAATGTGCATTTTAGGTTGGGCATAAGGAGTGTTTGTGGGTGTGCCTGAATGGCTAAGTATGACCGGCCTGGGTAAGAGTTTTAAGATGCACTGAACTGAACTGTAGCTCAGCACAGGCCAAAGTAGCAGCCAAAAGCCCTGGAAGCTGTGGTTTGTTAAGGAGGAAATGCCTTAATTCACAGTGGCTGAGAGCTAATGCTGCCAGAGACCACTGGGACTACATTAAATAATAGTTACAAAAAGGATGTGTACTGTAGATACATGAGTGTGTCGGCAGATAGATAGATAGACAATGTTGGCAAGTAATATGTTAAAATGCAACTTTTATAATTTTCTTTTTGTATACTTTTCTGTCACCACCTTGAGAGATGGGGAATGTGTGTGTTGCGTTTACTTGCTGGCGTGTTATCATGGCATGTCCGGCACACACCCTGAGTGCCATGGGTGACCTGTGTTTCGTGTAGCAGTGTACATTCTGAATGTATGCTGTAAGCCATTTACACAGCTGGGGTTTTAAACTGAAGTGACTCAGTGAGAGGACGTTCCTGGACCTGGGGTCTGTACCAAAGCCTACACCCGCCCTAGCTGGCTGCACTGGAGTTTGCAACTCTCACACAAGCTGACAACAGAGTGTAGCAGCTCCCCTGAATGGCATCAGGAAGTAAGAGGATGAGCTAGTAAAATATATATTTTTTATTATTAATATTAAGTGTAGTTCACTGAGACATGTTCTTTGACTTAGTTTACATTCTACCAATAGGCTTATGGTGTACCAATAGTAAAATCAGATACATTCTTGTCATAGTATTTGCCTTCAATAAAAGCTCAAACCAGTACATGCAAACAGGCCTCTCAGGAAGCAGCAGCCAGTGTGCAAAGTCTGACTAATGTACCTTGGCACGGTACTTATGGAGACATGCAGAGCTTTGAGGGACAGTTTTTAAATAAAAGCCACACTCATTTTGCTCTCAGACAACCTAAATAAGAAAACAAACCCACAATGAGTAAATGTGGAAAGGAAGAAATTTGGAAAGGAAATAGTCAATCCATTCGATAGCCATCACTTTGCGTTCTTTCTCTCGCTCTCTCTCTCTCTCTCTCTCTCTCTCTCTCTCTCTCTCTCTCTCTCTCTCTCTCTCTCTCTCATGTGAAGGATAATGAAACAGCATACTATCTGCTGTTTTGAATCAAGCTGCCTGGACACATACTTGATGGTATTACATGAGACTCAGGGAGAAATCTAACAATGAACCCTACTGACAGATGCAACACGTGGCAGATAGCACACACATAGCAATGACAAATGCCCACGTTATATCCAAATGGGTAACATATTAGGAAACGCCGAACATGTGCCATGAGGAAGTCTCAACCTGAACAAATGCCATCAGTAATTACATTAGCCACAAGACTTCAGGAAGGTGGTGTGCCTTTCTTTCCATGATCCTCTAATATATTAAATAAAATGTTCTTTCCAGCTGATGTGACCCGTCTTTGTTTAAATTTTCTCCCTGCTTTAAGCATCATCCTTGCAAAAGAAATAGACCGAGTCCCAACCTTCTCTCGTCTTTCTTTGTCTCTCAAAAGCTCTCTTCTTCTCGTCAGCTTACTGCAGCCTCAGCCCTTGAGTTTGCGAGTCTCTGTGGTCAAATCCATCTGTGTCAAAGCCTGTCAAAAATAGTCACAATGCAGCAGCTCCCACAGTAATTACACAGTGCAGTGGTGGAACCAGTGTCACCTCCCTCTCTCTTGCCAAGGCGCTCCAACATTGATCTTTCCAGGATTTAATGTAAACTTCCAAATCCTTACAGAATGTCACTACAATTCTGGTGGTTTAACTGTATGCCTGCTCAGAATTCCATTTGCTTTGTGCCAAGTTATGGTAAAGGTTTACACTAAAATCAAACAAAGCTATTCATCTGGAACATAAGAGGAACAGTTGCTGTGACTGCATGTGTTGAGCAAATTGAATTATAATGATGTGTTTATCTATCCATGAATCTGACACTGCCTGCTAATGTTGCGATTATTTGCACTTAACAGCCTCTGAAAATAGTCAGACACTGTTTCATTTCAACAAACATTCTGGTTAGATAAGTACAGTGGTCTAGGGATCAACATTTAACAACCAAGAACTAAACAAAACTATTCCATGGAGTGACATGCATCCTACAAAACAATCTCATTGTGTGAAACTAACTAACCTAACTTTGGATCATCATTAACTGGCATTATTTTGTGGTCTGAGTGTCTATAGGGATGTCTCCAGATTAGAGTGAAGAGAGGACCCAGTTAACTTTGAACCCATTCTGCTGTTGACTTACTCATTCTTTAGATAACACATGGTTGACATATTAGCTGCTGGCTGGTCCATCATCCACAGCTCCAGCACCTGAACATTAGCTGGTTGCACAGCTGTTTAACAGAGACACACACCGGAATGTGACACTCCTGGTATTAGCTGGATATCTGTGCAAAGTTGTATGTAAACATGGTTGTTGTACTGGTCTCCTGTGTGTGTGCATGTAGGTGTAACATCAGAAAAATACAGGTGCTGCTCCTTAGGGAAGGTAAGTCAAGCTAAAATCCACAATGACTCTACTGTCACCTTTGATGCATTGATATCCTTTGACTGAAATACTGATGACGGATCCTAAAAAACAGCAGTGAGTTGGAGAGCAATACTTGCATTAAACAGTGAATATATATAGATACAGGCCTTGACTTGACAACAGCTACAGAAACCTTAAGCCAAAAATGTGATCCAGTGTTTGTGTGTCCTTGCAAAAGTCTTTTATATTTCTGTTTAAGGGGCCTCTAAATGTCTCTGTGACATTCAAAATAATCACCCAATTATACTGTATGCTACTTTTCATCATTACAATTAAAAATCTAAATATTGTGCTTGAGAGAATTGAGAGAGACTGGACTAAGTAAAAGTGCACAGGAGTGGCCTGGATCCTTGCCATTATTACAACATTTCTATAATAAATCTTGCAACACGTATTTTCAATAACTTTTGGTCATACAAATGGTGAGAGAATAAGGAGCCTACCCAAATTGACAAAGCTCATGACCATGTCTGCGTCGTTCAAGAAGTTGTTGTCTTGCAGGCTGGCTATTGGTGGCCCCTGAGTGGTGAAGACGGGCTTGTAGGGGTAAGAGTATCTGTCCTCGTCCCCCTCTGTGGACATGGCATTGTACAAGTCCAACATAAACATCGGGGCAGCGTTGTGCTTTCCGTGGAGGTGGGGTCGCGGCCGGTGCGGCAGCCCCAGGATCGACAGGATCTCCCGCTGCATCTCTCTGCGCTCCTGGCTCTTCAGCCGACGGTGGATGAAACTGGAGTGGAACTCGTTGTCCAAAGTAAAGTTCGTAAAAGCGGTATCCGCCAAGACGCAGTAGCTCCAAACCAAGAGCAGAGCCGGAGCACGTCTATCCAAAATCGGTGCCATGGTACTCGCCGTGCGTAATTGCGCCCAGTTCTGTTCGCCGAAACGCTGGCAAATGGATATTGAACTTGTAGCAACAGGTAGCCTGTGTTAAATATCCAAAGTCAGATACGGACCCTCATGTTGAGGGAAATGCTCCCAAATGAAACATCAACTCAACTTCAAAGTCCTTTTGTTGATTGGTTTTCTGGGCAGCTTGGTGTTCGCGCGGACCTCCGTCCTCATCCACAGCCTGTGGCGAACAGCTTCTAACGGTAGTGCAGCCTGCAACTGCAGAGTGGAGACTGCGAGCAGAGGCGTTTCACCGGGAGAGACTCGAACAAGTTCTGAGGACGCGCTGTGTGCTGGGAGGAGCGGGATTGAGAGAGAGAGAGAGAGAGAGAGAGGGGGGGGGGACACAGAGCGTGTATGTTGTGGTTTCTAATGAGGATAGATCGAAGTTGGCCTTTGTTACCACTTGGAGAAAGGCTTGAGGCTACATGTGCAAATACAAAACGGATTAGGACGGGATTTGTATCATGATGCTTCAGTTTATGATGAAGCACATTTCGTCATTCCTTTCCCACAATTCCTAGGGCCTGTATGCTTGTGTGGATTCAATAATGACAGATGTCCAGACAGTGACAATAGCCTTTCAGTGTTAGTGTGCTTTTGGAAAATAACAGACTTCATATCAGGGAGTCATTATTTGCTTGTGTGGGTGAATCCTTCAATACTATGGGAGAGGTTTTAACATGCAGTTGCAATACCGCCACTATAATAGTTACTCTGCAGGTGCACTCTCTGAATACCTTGGCTCACATGGTTGTTTTAATACTTGAAAGTTGGTCAAAGAGGCAGTGTTACAGCCTCACAACGACCATTTCATGCTGCATTTTTGAAGATATCCAAGCTTTCTAGCCCCACTGCTGGAGCAGGAAGTTTGTGACAAAGGCAGCGGTGCACAGACAGAGAGCAGACCGGGAAGGAGGGGTGCAGATGTTTGGCAGCTGCTTCATCCCTCCATCTGCCCCCCTGGCCCCAGCACCTCTTAAACACCACACTTTAATGGAACGCTGCTGACCCTCTTGTGCGCTCTGCTCTCGATGACACAGGCGGACGCATTTTTAGATGCCCCATGGAATGACCGCTTTATCTAGACAGACCTCCTAAAACCTTTTCACTACCCAGAGAGTGGAATTTTAAAGGCTCTGTAGATGAGATGTTTTAGGGCTACAGCTTGCCAGGTGATTTTTATGACAATAAAATTAGACTTCAATAGCACAGCAAGAGAGGCTGCCAGACGGCTTAAGCTATGATTGCAAACAGAGGAAGAGAGGAAAGGAGGCAGAGCGTGTCTTGGGGTCTTCTACACTTAGCTCACCTTCCTGCCCATTTAATGTGGTTGTTCTTGTCTTCAAAGGTGTTCCACTCCTCTTTTTCCAATGACAATTCAACATGGCTTAAAGTCTGAAAGCTTCCATAGCCTGCCACTACTCATTCTGTATATCTAATCCTCTATTTGCTTTTAAATGGCCTTTCAGTAGTAGCCTGTAACATATAAACATTTCTATCCGGTGCCTCAGATAGAATCAGCTAATGGCCGCAGGTGTTTACATTACAGCAGTTTCCGACAGGGGACTTGAAAGGGTCTTGGTTTCAGTTATAACTATACATCTTCCTCTCCTTCCCTCTCATTGTCTTACACTCATTCTCTTGCTCTCTCAACCTTGCTGTAAGGTTGGTAAGGTCAAAACCCCTGGTGCTACTCCAACAACCCCCAGCCCTTGGCTTAGTTTGTGCCCAAAGAGGGGCTGACAATCCTGGGCAGGATAATAGGAACAGACCCCCCTTTGTTTGGGCCTCCATGGGCCTGATGACAGTCACAGTAAACAGTGTTGGGCACAGGCTGAGGCCAGGCTGGGTGAGCTGCACTGAGGGGCCTTTGACAAGGAGAACTAAAGCAGAACAAATAGTGTTTGAACCTTCAGTGGACGACACATAAAAAAACCAAAATAAACGTCCAAAAGATTAGAAACAATTTTTCTCAAGTATTTTATGCAAAACTCAATACTTCGTATAAGATACACACAACCACTTACATATTTAGACATCCAGTGATACACATGGTCAAGACCTGTACCATTACATTTAAGACAATTAAGTAGTAAAATAAAACATACACTGATAATGGCTGCCTGGCCATTGAAGATAGTTTATGCACTTCTGCCAATATAGGGCTAGTATAGTATAGTAGTATAGTAATAAATATAAATCAATAGGACAGAACAGTGGTGAGTTGGACAGCTATACAACCATGACATATAGCTATATACTATAAGGGCTTACAAAGGTGAGCTCACAAGACTTTTACATGTCATATTTATGGTCAGTTTCTTCTTCCTGTTCTCTATTTACGTTTTCAATCTTAAATTTCATTTAGCTTAAATTCAGCATTTGGCCCAGGGCATTTTGAGTGACACACATACACTCTTCCCACTATGATCTGCACAAATACACACCTCCCCACTCCAACAGGTTGGAGCATGATACTAAGCTCCGAAGAAGACCACACAGCAGTGCAGTGAAACAGCCCTGGAAACTGTTTCAAACCCCCACAAGAACACACAAAAACACATTTCATCTCCGCATAATATCGCTCCCTCTTTCTCATCTTTTTTATCGATGGTAAAAGTTGGTGCTTTTTCCATCTGCCTGCTTATCTCTATTTAGGAGCTCAAAGCATATGGTCAGAGGTCAGATTAATATTTATTTCATGTGTTGCCTCAGAGAACAGCAGGCAGCAGTCCTTTGAAGACCCATGTACGCGGGGAGGCGGATGAGGTTCAGTGGAGGGGGGTCTGACCAAGCAGATCCACAGACGATACAGTAAAACTGTTTTCAGGGTAAACTGACCCTCAAATGAAGCAGTGTGGGGTCGGGGTGCAAGGACAGGAGAGGGTGGAGGCACATTTTTTTCCTCTCCACCCTCCCCGTCTGCCTGTCCTGTCCGCCCTTGTCTACGTTTTTGGCGTTACCCCACTGTGTGCGCTGCACAAACTAGCGGCCTGTTAAAACAGCCAAACCAGGTGGAGCTGAGCTATTGCAAATGTTCCCCTTCTGGTGTCTCACACTTCCAGGGGCCTCATGAACATATGAGACACAGCTGTGAGACAGGCAGAAGAAAGAGAGGGGGTGGGTGTAGGAAACCGCTTAAAAATAGTTCACATTGTTAATCCCATATAGGTTTTGCGTTTGATAGCGTTTTGCACAATGTGGATCTAATTATTGGATTCAAGTGCTCTCCCCTTATCAAATCTATTTGATTTTGCATTTATTCAAGTTACACATCACCTAATTTTCAAGAACTTAAACTCAAGTTCTGTCAGATAGAGTACTTGTTTAGACTATTTGTTCATGCTCAGTACTGATAAAAAAAAAGAAATACAAATTTGAACTGGCAATTGCAACCCAATCCATATCCAGACCTTAATTTCTGCATTATTAGTTTGGCATTACTTGCTAATTGCAGGGATTTTTAAATGAAATTCTGCACCTTTCGCAATCCTCCTTGCCATGACTCAGTACCTACTTTCGCCTGTATCCGGTATGCCCTGTCAATCATGCATCTGTCGGCAGCAGGATATGGCACTATGAACACCAGAGCAGCTTGGATCTGAATTATAGCTCTCAGCAGTCCAGACAGACCCATCGGTTATAGTTGGTGTCACCGACAGTCAGAGATACCGCTTTAGCTAAGCTTTCCAAAATACCTGGCTTAGTACAGCTTATCCAATCCAGGATATTATCACTCAGGCACTCTGTCACTTGTGTCATCGGCACAGAGTCCCAGCTTGACACTGAGCTGGTCTCTTCACCCAGCCACATACTTATCAGCATCCATTACTGAGGTGTGAGGGCCTGATAAAGGTCTACCCAGTTCCATGTAGCTCAAGGCAGAGGTCCCATTTAGATTGTTGTCTCTGCAGAGAGAGGCCTTGCCCCTTTGACTCTTGCTCTCATCACTCTGTAAGGCTGTGTTGGTCTGTCAATCAGAGAGGACCCTGGGTGATCAGTCAGCTCCTCTTTAGAGGATGCTGGTCTGAGGAGCCATTAGAGAGGAGGCGGCACAGCCAGAATGGCCCGGGCCAAAAGCTGATGAGAAACAGAGGAGCAGGAGAGCCTGAAGTAGAAAGTGTGTGTGTGTGTGTGTGTGTGTGTGTGGGGGTGCTGAACTATGTGGATTGTGAAGGCAGGGCAGCTCTGTTTTCTATTTGTGAGGATTAGGTTGACAGATCTGTATTTAGTTTCTTTGGGCCTCTAGCTGCAGCTAATCCCCCTCACCTGCAGCGAGTGCCCCCACTCTCTTTCCTCTGACCCTGCAGCCCCCTACTTCCCCCATGTTCCCCCCTCCTGCCCAGCACAAACACTCATCCCGAGACAAGCACATGACTCGTTGCACTCTGTCTCCTCAGGTTAGGGCCTCACACTCGACACAAATCTCTCCCAGTCCAAAGGAACAGCAGGGGTCTCAGCCTTTCTGGAACACAAGAAAAAGGACCCCCACAACCTGTGGTCTTCCACATGTGAAGATTTTTTTCAGCTTGGGTGAGGGGTTGTCCCTCATCACTTAGAGATAGCAATTACTCAGAAATTAAGAGCCATTACTACGGAAGCAGCTTGTCAAAGCCACTCAAGGGAAAGGGGGACGTTTGGTAAAGCTGCACATTAGGAAATATTCAGGGTCAGGTCAGGGGCACAGACCTCTTCTCTTTAGATCCTGGCTCCCACACACTCTGACCAGGCCTTCACACTGTGAAAGAAAGACCGCAGTGCCTCCGCAAACACACACAGCATGCCTGCCAGCAACTCTTGAAGGTGGGGACTCTGAATGACCTAATAGTTTTAGAATCTAAGTACATTTCTCTGTTTTAACAATAGAGTGACATGACGGCAACAAGATGCAACAAACAGACTGAAACAGGTTTTAAAAGGTTGTTGATGAAGCAATATGCGGGATTTCCTCAAGGCTTCATATTCATGTAATGTCATTTTAATGTTTAGAGCTTACAACATATGTAATTATTTAATATTAAAATAAATGCCATTATAAAATAATGCTACAAAACAAAATGAGCAACATTTATAGCATCTCACGGAGCCCTAAAACACATTGGCCAGTATTATCGTTACACACAACCATCATCAAAATTGATCTAAAAATCACTTCCACATGGCTGACAGAAATATATATTTGGTTTCTCTGGGACTCTAACCATAGTCAATAACCCCCACCCACCCTATGCAAACCACCACCACCACACACAGACAGAAACACACACACATACAGTAGACACACCTTTGGACAAGTAGCAGCAAGCTCACATAAAGGGTCTTGTTACCGAATGCCACAGAGGGGCTAATGGGGATTTTTCTTAACACCACCAACATAGGCCTTCTACCTCACACCAATGAGGTGATAACTGGCCTACACACATTCCTGGATCATATTAATGGACAAAGCTAGCAAATGTGTACCTTTAGCTTGAAGAGAAAGACTTGTAGCTGCTTGCAGGTATTTGCTATGTGCCTGTAAGGACATCAGTACTAATTGAACTAATACAGAGAGGATAAGGTTTAGCACATGAAGTCAAGAAGAAATTCACAAGAGAACTGGTTTAATTTAGATGTGGCAGCATATCATAAATAGACTGACTGTGGTCATATGTGGAATATACTGTATATAAGCCCCGTTTGTGCCTTTCCTGGCTACCAGAGCTTTATGAGGATCAACACAAGTGCAGTCAGAGCTCTGAGGAAATAACAACACTAATTAATTATGGTGGTACAATTGACTAACCCTTGAAACTAAAGACACTTGGCAGATTTGAACAATTTTTGAATGTTTTTGTGTAAAATAAAACTAAAAACATATGTTACTGGTATAAACAGTAAACTGAAAAGTATTTCAACAAAATGGTTACAGTATGGTGTGTTGTAAATGTGTGGAGATTAGCTTGGGCCCACTCCAGCCCTGGATCTCTCACTAAAAGTTAAAGTAGTAATTCCAAAATGTACACATAGCTACGGAGCCCCAGACATGACATCCGAAAAAAAATGCTAATTTGTGGCCTCGAAATGCTAATTTGTGGCCACAATATACTAATTTGTGGCCACGAAATACTAATTTGTGGACTTGAAATGGTATTTTAGGGATAACGACATAGCCTAACTAGAATGCGGGCAGTTCTGCTATACCTGTGTGGGGCACATAGGCTACCCAGAGCAAGCTAAAGGTGCAGTCATGGACAGAGATGATTTGATTGAATTGTATTTTAGGCTGGGAACGGCGTAAACATGAATACATTACATCCACAGGTGCAAGCTGTATGATTGCTCGCGGTTTGTTATTGTTTCCTAAGGAGAAAGAGTAAACCGCTGGTGACCATATTAACCACCTCAGGCATAGTAACATATGTTTTTCTGAAAGTAAATAAAATATATTAAGGTACATTTTCTCTGAAATGTTTCTAAACATGTATTTCTTTGTGACTGCATGCACGAGTTACATTTGTAATAACCTTCCTAAAACCTTACACTAGACCTACATTTAAATCTTAAAATAATCATAATCTACTGTAAAGAAAAGAAAGAACTAAATATTTAATGGACCAGCACATTGGGTAAATTGTCAGAATATGTGACCCCACTGTAACTGCTTAATAAAGGAGTAAAACTTAAAAATATTGTTTGGGGTAGTTATGTCACCCTTCACACTAATCTGGACACGTTTTCTTATTTGGAGTCATTACAGAGCCAGTACAACAGAGGTCACCATATCTGACAAGTAGCAGCCGCCAGAATATGTGACCCCACTGTAACTGCTACTGTACTTATATGGTGACCTCTGAGGTACTGGCTCTGTGATGACTATAAATAAGAAAACGTGTCCAGATTAGTGTGAAGGGATGACATAACTACCTGCATTATAGTTAGGGTTAGGGGTTTAGCTCTGAAATGTAGTCAAATAGAATAGTATTAAGTAG
The DNA here is from genome assembly GCF_031162955.1 of Sander vitreus. Classification (NCBI taxonomy): domain Eukaryota; kingdom Metazoa; phylum Chordata; class Actinopteri; order Perciformes; family Percidae; genus Sander; species Sander vitreus. The sequence continues at coordinate 22,218,101 of NC_135861.1, read as the reverse complement.
CATAAAATGTAGATAATTAAGTAAGTACAAGTACCTCCAAACTGTAGTTAAGTACAGTACAACTTAAATAAATGTACTTCGCTTCTTTCACCACTTCATGTAGGCCTATAAGAGCTTAAGAGGCACAAACTGGGGCTAGTCTGTAGACATATTTCAATTTTCCACTAGGTTACATTTATGAATGTCATGTTGTGAAGAACATCGTCTTACCCTGTAAATATTGTGGAAGTGAATGAATTCCATTGTTCAGTCTATTCCATGGGTCTTTCTTTCTCTATGTCCAAAACATACGTCCATGGCTTTAGAACAATTTAGCAAGTTGAGTTCTTCCAGCTGGAAAATTCAGCCAATCATTCAACTGCGCCAATCGCGCGAGGTTTCCACAAAATCCTTACGCGGGAACATCGTGTATATAATTTATTTCAATACAGTACCGTCTTATGTAACAATATATGATGGGATCCTGTGAAGCAGAGCTGTTTACAGAAATTGACAAGCTCCGTGCTGAACTGCTAAACAATGTCGAAGTCATGCCAGCCTGCCAGCGTGTTGAAGAAGAAATTACCTAGTAAGTTCCGGTCTGCCAGCTAACGTGATGTTACACTCATGGATGTATTAAGAGAACGGTTACACTGAGTTAGCTAACGTAAGCTGTCATCCTTGTTACATGTTGCGCAGGTGCCATCGCCATCACGGTGCTATCGCGTTTTCCAGCAGCAAAATGACTTCTTTTTTTTTTACTGTTAATGCAACTGGTATTTCACTAGCTTAATTATAATATAGCGAGGTTTAATCATTGATTCGTTTGTCAAAGGGCAGTTTAGCTAGATTTTACTCTGCACTGTGATTATATTACCACATTGCTAATAGGTAATAGTTAGCTAATTAGCTGTATATCCTGCAGACATAACGTGTTAACGGTAGCATGTTAATAACATTGTCAGACTGGGTTTATTGATGATATATCATTAAGGGTCTGTCTGTGTCTAACAAACTGTGTAGAGTTGGTTGACAACCATGAGACATAATTACTTTTTCCCAATACTAACTTTATTGGAACACATATATACAGCAAGGAATCTACAGCTAACTTGTGTAGCTGTATGCCAGGGGGACTAGCATGATGAAAGAAAGTAGAACATGTTTAATCTTTAAAGATGTGTTTCACGTAGCTAGATAATCACCTCACAAAAGTGTAGCTTATATCTTGTAAATTGTGATTTCTGAGCATAAAATTGGGTCAAAATAATAATTTAATTAATCAGGAAAAACAGAGCATCTTATTCAGTGAATCCGAACTATAATTTTTTTCCTAAGTGAATTAAAGGTAGTTATGATCAGCAACAAATCTTGACACTTTACTCAACAATTGTTTATAGAGCCAAGACCAAAACAATTGTACCATTGTTGAGTATGATTGGGCATCGAGAACCGATTCCTACTTGGAATCGTTTCAAAAATTACGATTCCAGTAGAATCGTTTCTTTATTGGAATCGTTTAGAGGATTTGGTTTCAAATCCGATCATCGCTTCCCAATTTAACATGCGCAAGTTTTGGTTTCCGTAGCGGCCAGATGCTTGTTGTGTTGCAGCCTTGGAGCCCAGTAAGCAGCGCTCTAGTCTGGCTTTATTTTACGTTGAAAAAGCCTTGTGAAACTGCAAACCACCATTGAATCAAAATAAAACTTTCCTCTTGTTTGTGAAAATAGGCTTGTGACCCGTTTCAACTCCACCCCTCAAAGAACCGGAATCGAAAGGAAGAATCGGAATTGGAATCAGAATTGTTAAAATCCAAACGATGCCCAACCCTATTGTTGAGTCAGTATAAATGTGTCGACTGTCAAAGATTTTGCAAACAGTACTGTAGTACAGTAGCCATCATCACAGCATCTCTAATATTAGACCATTTGTGGGCAATATTGCAAATTAGTGAAAATAGTAGGGCAATATTGGAAGTACCTTGGAAGTACCAGGTTTTTATTCACTGGATTACTCAGAAATGCTATTTCTCTTTGATTATTTTATCCATAAACCTTTTCTCACATTTCCCAGAAAAAGTACTGTGCTCTATAACAATATATATATATATATATATATTGCTATTAAGTATTATGAAAAAATACAGAACCCTGTGCTAGGTTTTTGCCAGCCCCATATTCAAAGCACTGTATCTTTTTTTTCCAGCAGGGAAATTTTGAGCCGCATTGAAAACGTAATCCTAGGAATAGTGACAAGTCTTTCCAAAGATGAGAACCCTGTCCTGGCACTGCCCAACAGATCCAGCTGGGCCAACGTCAGGTAACTTGATTTAAGCACGCTGTAGCATGAAAAGTCTTTTTTTTTTTAACCACCCTGAACACTGCAGTAATTTTACACACTGACTGTGGGATCCGTGTAAGCTGTCTGACCTTTAACAGATAAACACAAGCAGTCACGTTGTGTAAAGAAATAAATAAACATTTATCTACATAGGTTTTTGTGGGAGGCCAGGCCACACAAGATGATCAGATTGCTGTTTAATATAGACTTCAACTCTGTCTGAATTTGTATAAGGTATGTTGTAAGCAGACTGCAGGGGCAACCAGGTAGTTGAAAAAAAAAAATGAAACTTTCAACTTTGGTTCAGAGAGATTGAAGTTGAAATAACTTCCTGCTGCTTAAAAGATGACAGAATGATAAGGATTTAAAAAGCACTGGCCTACACACACACACACAAAGTTACAAAGGGCTTTAATGCGACTAGGCTGCGGAGACCTTATGCTCACAACAAAGCAGACTGTCTGGTGTTGTTTGGATCAAACCTTGCCGCAGCTTAAAGCACATTCTAGCCCGGCCCATTTAAATATGAGAATCCCATAGATTGAGCGCCAAAGGTTTCACACAGGAATCAGGACGGTGAGGTACGGGGGAGGCTTTCCCACAGGTAGCCCTCGGGGTGTGGGGAATTTTGGATGGCTTACAGGTGGTGGAGCTGATTTTCAAAGCTAAAAAAGTAAACGTAGCACACACGATCTGTGTAGATTGCTTCATTTCATCTTCTTCATTTGCCTCTTTTCTTCCCTTCTTTTCCACTTAAATGTCCATATGCTTTTATTCCATTACTTCCCACTTAAGTTTTGACAGTGCCATCGGGCTTCAAATGAATTCAGGAAGTTCTGTCACCAGCATTAGGAGCGACAGTCCATCGTCTGTTCATAAATTTGGTGAGAAGATACATACACCCCTGTGGTTATATTTTCTCATTTCTGTTTTTGACAACCGACATTCCTCTTTTCCTCTTAGTCAAAAAAACTTTACAGTTGTACTGCACTTCATGTGGCTTTCATTTACTGTATATTCATTGTGACCACATGCAAAAACTGCACCAACAGCAGTAAAAGTCAGACTTAGTTTTAGGTGACAAATTGGCAGAGGCCTTATATGTTGAAAGAGGCTTTTAGGGATCGGTTTACCACATGGATATCCTAATTAAGAACAGAATGGTTTTTTTCCACTCCTTTTTAATGATGTGATAAGTGAATGTAGTGTTTATAATAACTGATTTAGTTTTGGTTGTTGTTTCTCTTTTTGAAGCGCAAATTCTCAAGATTTTCTTGGTCATCTACAAACTTGTGCAGAGCAACTCGTATGCGACCAAAAGGTAATCTGTTGTCAATTCACATTTTAAATGATCACTAAAGCTTTTGTGAGGCAGTTTTGTTTGGCTGGGTTATTCCTGAATTTAAAGATTTACATTTTTATTTCCGCAGAGACATCTATTACAACAACACACAGCTGTTTGGTTCACAAAAAACGGTTGATAGTATAGTGGATGATATTTCCTGCATGCTAAAGGTTCCTCGCAGATCACTACATGTGGTAAGTGTGTGTGTGTCCATGTTAATATAAGATCCTTTTGGATATGCTTAGTTATTATTAGTTCAGGTCCCACAGATGAAATCTGTTAGTTTAGTTGCGGCATTTTAAGCATTTTGTTCTGCTTCATAACTTCGGAAACACCTCTGGGTTCTTCTGATCAAACAGAAATTGCATTAAAGTTGTGGCCGGGTTGGCTTAGTGGGTAGAGCCGGCGCACATCAACATAGAGGTTTGTTCCTCGACGCAGAGGTCAAGGGTTCAAATCCGACCTGTGATGAATTCCTGCATGTCTTCCCCGTCTCTCACCCCTTTCTCACTTAGCTGTCCTATCCGTTAAAGGTGGAAAAGCCCAAAAAATAATCTTGAAAAGAAAAAGATATTGAATTCAAACAGGCGGTGTCAGAAGTATTTGTGCATGTGTTAATATGAGCATGCATTAACTTGTGTGTGGAACTTTTATGTCACCAGATGGCCACGTCCAAGGGGTTAATCTCAGGTGATCTGTGTTATCTGGAGGAGGACGGCACAAGGATTGACTGCCGCTCCGGCTCTGCTGTAAGCTCCATCAACAGCCTAAACTAACAGCCCCATTAACTGAAACAGTCTTCATGTTAAGTACACTGAGACACAGTGCATCAACTATGACTTAAAAGTGAGGAGTTTTCATCCTGAAAAGAAAAGTTGTTTTTCTATTGTTTTCTCACTAAAAACATTGTGTCAGCAGCTCCACAGGGTACCTTGTGTTTCCGACCAAACCAACGATAGTACTACAAGGCTTATGACAGAAAGGAATATATTTACAGTAGAGATGGCCCGATACCATTTTTTGCTTCCTGATACCTGAACTTGCGTATCGGCCGATACCGAGTACCGATCCGATACCAGTGTGTCATATATTTTATTAACAACTGTATACTACTATCCCTGTATGGATGTGATATGATTTCTATCTTTGTTGTCAGTCTGGCTCAGGTTAAACTCTTTGTGAAACATGAACAATGAATGCCACAGAACTTTCTTCTATTCTGCAGTTTGTCAGTTATAACGGAAAAAGAACATAAATAAACTACTTTAACATAGATTTTCTTTAGGGCTTTATTACATGGTATCTGATCGGTACATAAACTCCAGTACTTCCCGATACCAGCGATTTAGGCAGTGTCGGAGCCGGTATCGGAACATCTCTAATTTACAGTAGACATCTTTTACTGGTTGAACCCACTTTTATGGCTGTTTTTTTTTGGGGTTTTTTAGGCTGTTGCAGTTTCATCGAACATCAGTGGGATTAGAAGTATCCTTTGTGATTTGTTTGAGAGTTTCACCGAGTATGCGCATCAATGCCTCACCTTTTTGTCACTCTTAGATACCTCTGAGAATGTCATATGGTGTAGTTTATATATTTATGTGTGTGGGTGCAAGGTCTGTGTTTTTCTTTATCGTGCGCAGATATTGTGTCATCTGCAAAATTTGTCATGATAGTTGAGAAGGACGCAACGTTTCAGAGACTACTGGATGACGACTTCTGTGCAAAGCTGTCTCCTTGCATCATAATGACAGTGTGTTCTTTTTTTCTCGTTTTATGAATCATATTAATTAAAATTTCTCAAAAAGGGCAATGTTAGCGTTCTGTATGCGTAACAGGTGTGTTTTTGTGGATCAGGGCAAAGGCGTGCCAGATGTGAACAGCAGGTTGATGCTGAGAAAGCTTTGGGACACGCTGCACATCCCCATCTTCGCACTGGTGGATGCTGACCCTCACGGTACTCATCATCCATCTGAGTGCATATCAGTTTTACCTATCCTCACACATACTACACATATTTCCACACGTTTAACAACACTTGACTGTCTTTTCAATCTCCGCACACACAACACAGTTGGGTTGCATGTCACGCTAAGCCAGCAGATGTTAGCACCTGTCCGCTACGTCATGGTGCCTAGTCAGACTATTATTTCCGTTGGCGTGAGCTCGTCCTGGCGGGATGGCTCAATTTCCATCAGTCTCCATACCTCTAACCCTTTTACCATTGCATGGCGAGACACATATGTAATGCTTTACTTTGTTCTAAGCTCTGTTACACATCTCGGAGGATAATTGCTCTGGTATGTTGGTGATTGCAGCGTGTCTGTGTCTCTCCCTCTGATTTTCTCCTAGGAATTGAGATCATGTGTATCTACAAGTACGGATCAGTGGTGAGTCCCGCCATGCCAATTATTTCTATACTGTATATTATTCAATGTGGCCTGTTCAATGTCTTTCTGTTAGCAATATGTAATTATGCCCCTTTTTTCAAGTGAAAAAAAAGTCTCAATCATCCATCTAAGAATATTCATACTGACATTGTATGGAGTGAAAATGTTGAGTGATCGTGTGGCAACGTCTTTGTTGATCTTTGTGATGTTTGTGTAATCAACCTTCCTTGTGTTTATAAACTTCATTGTGGACATGTGTTGGGCATAACCACATTATGTAGGTACAGTGCTGATTAGTGTGTTTATTTGAGATATAGTGTGTGTGTGTGTGTGTGTGTGTGTGTGTGTGTGTGTGTGTGTGTGTGTGTGTGTGTGTGTGTGTGTGTTTGTGTGTGCATGTTTTTTTTTCCACAGGCCATGTCGTTTGAGGCCCACAATCTGACCGTCCCCAGCGTTATGTGGCTAGGCCTCCTCCCCTCTGACCTCCAGAGGTTTGGACTCAACCTTCACTACTTCCTCCTCCTGCCTCTAATTGGGATTATACTGTATTCTGGGGACATTTAGGTTGTTTGTTTTGGTTTCGGTTGCTGTCGCCCTTTTTTTTCCTTTTTAAGGAACTGCATCGGAGAGCATATTGAGTTTTAAGTATATGTCCCCTTGAACAAATTTAGGCCCAAAGGGCATTTTGACATACATTTAATTGTAGTCTGTACAGTCTTTCCTCCTATGTTTCCCCCAAAACATACACATAATAACTCTTCAATGGGAGTCTGTTGAGAGTGGGAGAAAACCTACTGTGGGGACGACATCCATCAACAGAGCTGCCTGCTGGCTGCTGTCATTTTCTGAAAATGTATTTGGTTGTGTATGTGTTGTAAAATCAACGTTTCATTCTGTAGGTTGCGGGTTCCCGAGGATGCCCTGATCCCCCTCACCAAGAGAGATGAAAGCAAACTTAGCAGCCTCCTTAAAAGGCCATACCTAACCAGCCAACCTGAGTGGCAGAAAGAGGTGAGAAAGGCTTCAAAGTAAAGGACAGAAGTAGCATAGAAATTTGTGAGCTGAGCTGAATAAAGTGCGATGAAGGGATCTGAATCCTATCACCTCAAGAAACCTAGTAATAAGACTAAAATATAATTCAGTATTGTTTACTTTCTCTCCATATAATATTATTGGAGTGTTATCCTATTTAGATATCTTTTAGTAGTTCTCGTTTCTAAATGAGTAAGTTCAAGTAGACCAAATTCTGTCCCCGCGTGAGATCAAATGTTTTTTTTTGCTACTAAAACACTTAAAACATGCGACTGGATTGGATTAACGAGTGAGTGAGTTTCAACATCTCTGCTCATGTGACACACAGCGTAGGAATGTGTGTGAGAGGACTCTTTGCTCGCTGGTACTGAGGATACAGAAGAGCCACTCTGTTGAGGAGTTAAACACCTGATGATTTATGCTTGTTTGCTCAGCATAGTCTTGCATGTTCCTTACAACTGCGTGTTTGCTCTTGTTGTAGATGGAACTGATGCAGCAGACTCAGGTCAAGGCTGAAATCCAGTCCCTAGCAGCCATAGCTCCTGATTTCCTCACCAACATCTACCTGCCCAATAAGCTGCGTTACGGGGGCTGGGTCTGAGCCCAATGCTGCCTCTCAATGGACAAACAAGTGAACTGCTAAAGCTGGTTGCAAAACTAAAGAAAGATCGTCCATGTAACTGTCCTGCTTAACCTTGGCAGACAGATTGAAATTTTAAGTTGGTCTGTAATGTTTGCATATTTATTAGTGACTTTGTGTGTTTATGTTTTGTAATTGCATTTCAGAAATTTCTCCTCCTATCATTAATGCCCTGTAATCCCATTGACAAGTCAGAGCATGTTGTTGATCTTTATATTGTTGTTGGCCTTGTTTATATTCCCAAAATGTTTGGACCTTACAAAGTCACTAAACACACTGTTTGTTTCATTCATGGAGTTAATTATTCTACAATAATGGTTTCAGCATTGCCTTGCATGATTTACAGCCACTGAACACCACTGTGTTGGAACTGGAGTATCTGTGAGGCTGTTCATTCATTAATGCACAACATACTGTATAAAGGCTCACGTTGGTGTTCTTTGTGTAATCGGTTCTCCAGCAGGTGGAGACAGTGTTCATTAAATGGAAGAATTGGGCAATATTGTAAGCATTATCAGGAAAGAAAGAGGTAAAGACCCCACCCATTATATGCTCTTAATGTGGGTAAATTGTCATCAAACACAAAAAAACATTTCACAACTCAAATGTTTGGTAAATGTAGACAGTCTTATGACTAGTAGAGCCATTCAGGAGGCACATGCATCACTGTTAGGCTAGACAGCCGGTTTAAAGGCTTATCTTTAGAGAAGAGGGCCATTTTATATGTGTGCTTCCTCTTTACGTATTTATTTACTTACTTTAACCATAACTATGTATACTTTATAAAAACTAGGGATAGGCTGATTATCGGGATGTTTTTTTGGCAGTTTGCAGATTATCTGTATCAACTAAATAATCGGTTAGGCAAATAAAACGCTATTAGTTATATAATTAAAAAGTGAGCTACTTTGGCTCCGCTACAGCTGTGTGTCTGTCCCTCTGCTTCGGTTTCACTCACCACTGAGTCTGACTTAATGTCCCGCCCACAGCACTATCTGACTCTCTTTTACTGGGTATTATGTTGAAAGTGTCTATTTAACAAAATCTTCAATCATCAATCAATCTTAATTTTGATTGAAAGATTTTCATTTCATTTCATTTACATATCGGTTCCAAATATCTGTTATCAGTTTCATTAACTACTGATAATCAATATCGGCTTTGAAAAACCGGTATCGGTCGATCCCTAATAAAGACGGTTGCTGAACGTATTTGACATCTATAATGAAATATAAAAAAAAAAACTTTAAGAAACTTTTATTGTTTGTAAGATCAAAACAATTAGTTGTGTTGAGTAGATAACAGGAAATAGAAGTGGGTTGAGAACCCCTTAAACTAATTATAGATTTAAAAAAAAAAGTCCATTACTAGTTTAACTTAAGTAAAACTATAATCTTCATGCTATCACTACAAGTTAAAAAGAAGAGACAACTTAGAAGTACAGAAGTATGCAGAATGGCCCTTGTCAGTGTTATTCAGTCGGTGCATGTAAAGTCAAGGTTGAGCTCATTTGAACTGCTTTATGCATGTTTAGGTTGTTTAAACTACAGCAATGCATTATATTTTATAAATTGATCATAGCTTTTATTATTTTTATTCGTTGAGATAAATATCAGTAGCCTAACAATAGCAGTGAAATAAATTCAGTGGAGTAAAAAGTAAAATATTTGCCCCTGTAATGTCTTAGAATAGAAGTACTGTATATAGTAGAAATAATGAAAATGCTCAAGTAAAATAGGCCACCTCAAAAATGTACTTCAACAGTACTTGAGTAAATGTACTTAGCCACTTACTACCACTTCCCAGTACAGTAAGCACATTTTTAGTATTGACATTTAAACAACTATCTTTAGGGCTAAAGAGGTGGACAACTTTAGTAATACTGAAAAAGTGAAGTTTTAAATCAGACCCATGTTTACAAGTAGGCCTAGCTTGTGTTTACTTTAATAGACGTAGAGTGCTTCTTGTTTAGAATAGACGATCTTTGGCAGTATTACGTGACGGCTGGTGGGCGTGGCTCAATTATTGTGCAACATACTCCTGCTACGTCACCGCAGTGACCGAAATGTTATAATTTCTCCAGCTGGAGTAATAGAAGTAGCAGAAGAAGAACCGTTTTTTGGAAAACTGCAGAGGAACACAAGACTGAGTTATTATAAGAACTGTATGAGGGAATTTAGCAAGGATGGTTTACAGTTTTTTTTACAGTGTTTTGTCTTTACTGATTTGAACTGATTTAAAAATAAAAAAATAAATGCCTGTTCAGTTCCATTGTATTTTTTCCCCTTAATCTGTATGTAAAAGTTGTTGCTTTACTAAAAGCCTCTTGAGACGTTGTTAAGAAGAAGGACAAAAGCAACTGGATACTCTAGTTTTCATCCCAAATCCTTGTTATTTATCAGGTTGTGGATGCTGTAAAAAAACAGTTAATGATAGGTGAATTATAAAGCATGGTAAAAGGAAAGTTGTGTACAGGTACTTTTAGCTTGCAATCTATATAGATCTTAAATCTGTTGTCCTTTTAGTGGTAATCTCAATAATAATTTCTGAGTCAGTTTCCTCCAATGCAATAAATACTTGTATTGTATTTACAAATTAAAAACAATTTAAAAAAAAAAAAAAGGACTTTAATACATAGCATTACGTTTGACTTTGTGTATCGTATGAGTCCCAGCCCGTTGTAATAAATGGGATGGTGGGGGCTCAGCCTGTTACAGTTCTAGGATCTGTTTCATGTGAACAGCAGCCAGATTGCTCTTATTGCAAGACAGGTCCTTGAGAGGCCTTCCCTTTCCCACTTGTCAAGGACAGCTGACACTGACAGAGCAGAGTGAACGAAAGTAGCCTCTTAGGCTTTAAACATAACATCCTCTCAGTTCTCACTGGTCATAGATTAGTGTGGAATCAGTCATGTTTCGCAAGACATTTTTCATCTGTTACGTTAAGGTGGACTGGGATGTATTCAGGTAAAAAAAAAAAAAGACTGTGTGCCACTAGGAGACTATTAAGAGAAGGTAGGCATTTTATGGGACCTTTATACAAAAAAAAATTTTCAAATGTTAACTGAATAGTTAAACTTTTTCACATTGTTGAAGTGGTACCTTTAATTGGATTATTTCGTTTTCAGTTAAGTTTTAGAAATATTTCTTTATCACACTGCCCATGGTATCTGTTTTAATTTGACGATGTTAAGTAGGAAGGGTCGGTTGCATTCCAATGTCTGACCTGTATGCTATTGATGTCCATGTTGTGTTCCTTGAAAACTCACAGTAAAACTATCTTGACATAGCCAACTTTTTTCCCCCTTCTCATATATTGTAGAACAAGAGCATCGCATATGGACGCAGTGATCCGCAGGTGCCCTTTCCTCACTGTGGTGCCCAGTGTTGTCCTGCACCTGGCTGGGAAGTCATCACTGGCGAGCTATGCCCAAAAGTGCCCTGTGATGATGGACCTGGCCTCCAGACCTCTGGCCAGAGCTTTGTCCTCTTCAGCTTCTGCATCCAAAGGCTCTCCAACAATTGATGGTCAGTTGTAAGCCATCCTGTTATGCCTCTATATGATGCACTGTTAAATCAATACAATTAATGGCAAATGAATTGCAAACAAAATGTATTTATTTTATTTTGTAGATAGAAATAGAAAATACATAGATAGAAATGTATTCCTGTCTTCTGTAGATCAAAAGAATGAAGTCAAGTTGGCCCCAGGGCATGTCACGCCACCTGCTGGCCAGACTGTAGGCTCTAAATGCCCTTTCCTGGCTGCAGAAATGGTGCAGAAAAACAACAGGGTAGTTAGAGAGGCCAGCTTGGAGCTGCAGGAGGACGTCCAGGAAATGAACTCTGTGCCCACAGGTAAGCAATCGCACAGCCACGCATATACATACAGTAAGTCAGTTATGTAAACTGTGAAAGGTTCTTGTTTGGAGCATACACACTCTAGTGACATTTACTCTCCATAGCAAATGAATATCATGCATTGATTTAGAGATCATTAATATTGTGCATCTTTCTCGAACAGGGAAACAAGATGTGGATTTATCTGTTGCGGATCTTATCGAGGCAGACAAGGCCAACACAGGGGCACCAAAAACCCGTTTTATACCCATATCTTTCAAAGTGTCTCACCTGCTAAAGACCAATCTGCCTGAGGGTGATTAAGACAAATTCTTCTTAATGAACCATAATTCTCAAAGAGATTTATTTGAAGCTCATAAAACTTTCCTTCACCAGTAGTCACCTTCCAGTATGACGAGTATTTTGAAAAGAAGATTGAAAGCAAGAAGACAGACCACACATACAGGGTTTTTAAGACAGTGAACCGGCGTGCCTCCTCGTTCCCCATGGCAGACGACTACTCAGAGTCCATTCATGCAAAGAGAGACGTGTCTGTGTGGTGCAGCAATGACTACCTCGGCATGAGCCGTCACCCCAAAGTCACCCAGACAATCACGTGAGTAGGCTCACTGATCAGCTGTCACCCATAATCCTGATGAAACAGAAATCACATGTGGATGGTGATCATTTCAGATTCAGCCCTGATGAGATATGAGAATAAGCTAGTTTTAAGAAAATAAACGCTTCCTTTTTTTCTTCCAGCGAGACTTTACAGAAGCACGGTGCTGGTGCTGGAGGCACACGAAACATTTCAGGGACGAGCAAATTCCACGTGGAACTCGAATACGAGCTAGCTGACCTGCATGACAAAGATGCTGCACTGCTGTTCACTTCTTGCTTTGTAGCCAATGACTCCACATTGTTTACCCTGGCAAAAATGCTTCCAGGTGGATTAAATTAAGTTTGGGAATATTACAAAATGTGACCTTAAGTTCCATGCCTTTGCTTTGATACAACATTGTAATGATCACATTTTATCTTGATTCAGACTTAAATTCATAGAGGAGAATTTATTCCCCCCCCCCATTTGTTTACTCCTCTAGGTTGTGAAATCTACTCCGACGCTGGCAACCACGCCTCAATGATCCAGGGTATAAGGAACAGTGGGGTCAAGAAGTTTATCTTCCGTCACAATGACATCAGCAACCTGCAACAGCTGCTTGAGAAGTCTGACCCCTCCACTCCAAAGATTGTTGCCTTTGAGACGGTGCATTCAATGGATGGTAAGTCGAATCCCTCCATGCAAGTGTCTTATTTAATAGGACATGTAAAAGATTTTTATTTTCGCCAAATGATTAGTAAATTGTTATAGGACAAACAAAAGGATTTATATAATTTAATGTTCTTGTCTCCGTAAACTTATTAAATTACTGTTATATACAAAACCACAAAAATGTAAATAACATTAGTTGTATTTCTCAAAACGACTAATAAATCACTAGTCTTTATTGTGTATAATGTAATCTTAAATAGTCTAATAAACATGGTGCTGTCTACAGGGGCTGTGTGCCCACTCGAAGAGATGTGTGATATTGCCCACAAGTTTGGTGCCATTACCTTTGTGGATGAAGTTCATGCTGTGGGCTTGTATGGGCCCAGAGGAGGAGGGATCGGGGACAGAGACAGAGTCATGCACAAGATGGACATCATCTCTGGAACACTTGGTAAGCAGAGGGATTCTACTAATAAGTGGGAACCCATTGTAACACCCTTACCAGTTACATTGTATTATTATTATTTAATGTATATTCTGTTGTATCCTATTATGTAATGTATATTCTGTATGTGTGCTGTGTGTCTGATATTTTGCTGCTGCAACACCGTAATTTCCCATTTTCTTTTGGGATCAATAAAAAACTATCTATCTGTCTATCTATCTATCTGTCTATCTATCTATCTGTCTATCTATCTATCTATCTATCTATCTGTCTATCTGTCTATCTATCTATCTGTCTATCTATCTATCTATCTATCTATCTATCTATCTATCTATCTATCTATCTATCTGTCTATCTATCTATCTATCCATCCATCCATTCATCCATCCATCCATCCATCCATCCATCCATCCATCCATCCATCCATCCATCCATCCATCCATCCATCCATCCATCCATCCATCCATCCATCCATCCATCCATCCATCCATCCATCCATCCATCCATCCATCCATCCATCCATGTGCCTCTCTGACTTGTTATGGGTTTTGTGTCCAGGCAAGGCATTTGGCTGCGTGGGTGGCTACATCGCCAGCACCAGCGCCCTGGTGGACACAGTCCGCTCTTATGCTGCAGGCTTCATCTTCACCACTTCCCTGCCCCCCATGCTGCTGGCAGGGGCAAAGGAGTCCCTCAAGGTTCTGAAAAGTGAGGAAGGCCAGGTGCTCAGGAGGAAACATCAGAGGAGCGTCAAGCTGCTCCGACAGATGCTGATGGACTCAGGCCTTCCAGTGGTCCACTGCCCAAGCCACATTATTCCTGTCCGGGTAAGGAAATGATTAATTTATCCAGTTAACTGGTGCTGATGCAGGGATTCACTTGGGAATCTTTCACTTATAGGACAGTCCCTTAATAGCCTAAATTACATTTCAGAGACTTTGGAATGTGAATCTGACATATGATGTATCTGTTTGGCAGGTGGCAGACGCAGAGAAGAACACTGAGATCTGTGACATCATGATGTCTCGTTACAACATCTACGTCCAGGCAATCAACTACCCCACTGTGGCTAAAGGAGAGGAGCTGCTGCGCATCGCACCCACACCACACCACACTCCCCAGATGATGTTCTACTTTGTTGGTATGCCCACTATAAATTATGATGCCTATTTCATGAATCAAAAATATACAAAGTATTTTGTGTTGGATTGAGCAGTTAAATTTTCAATTGGAAAAATAACGAAATGTAATTATTCTACTCTGGAATTAACCTCATCATTATCAAAGATGATGAAATACATGAACTTGCATTCACTGGCACTGTTAAAGGAAAATGTTTTGGTGAATAATGCAACTCTGAAGCCCAGTAGCTGCATTGGATAGTAATACAAGTATTTAATTATTAACCCCAGCACTGTTAGGATTATTTTGAAACTTTTTACCCTTTAAGGTTGTATATCTAATATCCACAATTTATGACGAAGATCATCCTTATCCTCCCCTGCTTCGTCTCCACAGACCGGCTGGTGAAGACGTGGAAGGAGGTAGGTATGGAGCTGAGGCCACACTCCTCAGCAGAGTGTGACTTCTGCCAGCAGCCTCTTCACTTCGAGCTGATGAGTGAGAGGGAGAAGTCCTATTTCACAGGCCTCAGTCACATGATATCAGCAGTAGCCTGATATTACTTAAAACATGAAATCCCTACCAGCCCCACTTACTATAGTATTCAAGCTATTTATTTAAATTCACATTAAATAGTCAAAATAATAATAAATTTTATTTATAAAGCACTTTACAGGGTGCTCAAAGACACTTTACGAAAGTTAAAATGATCATCCATTATTATTAATCACACAATAACATGGCTCTGGCGCCCCAGGTCCGATGCTTGGTCCTGAGTGGTGGGCATCAGATATGTGTATAAAATGTTCTCTGTCACCAAAACAATGTGTGGGATTTCCTCTTGTGTCTTCACTTTTACATGTATTGATTATGACTTCAAAAGGCCAAACATTTATAAATACCTATATTTGTATATATTATTGTTTGTACCATGCATAATTTACATCATGTAAAGGAATCCCTCAATTAAAAAACAAATGTGCAGCATTTGAATGAGGCTTTTTACATAGCGCTAGGTTCCAGAGCATCTAAAGGTTGAACTAACATTTTCCAACTCCTATGGGTTGGTAAAGTGCTGTTTCAGAGAAGCTATGCTTGTAGCAAACATCAGCAAAGGCAATCATGTATTGTTTAATTGTGTTTTTTATGCTGCCTTTCTAAAAAGTGTATTACTAGGTGGTTGTCTTATTGATTAGTTGCAAATGTGCATATTACGCGTTCCCCAATATTTAGAATGATGTGTTACGCAAAATCTAGAATAATCTTCAAGTATGAAGGGAATGAGATAACAAATGGCATGAAATATCACACACTCACTCCAACCCTGTTTTACACAGTATCTCAAACCATGTCTCACTTAGTGCTATCTTTTTACATTTACACCAAGGATATTTGCTGCACATACATGTACTGTATGCGTAAACTATTTCATTACATGCAGTTCTTCTGGCAGAAGGATTATCTCTTGTTTCAGTTACAACATGTCATGGAATGTTGCATTGCTTCCTTCTGTAGAAAAGATCCCTCAAAGGTCAGACACAATGGGATGGAGAAAGTGTGTGGTTTGCGTCTAGGGTGGTGTAGGATACATGTAATTTATTACAAAATTAAATAGTTATGATTGTAATAAGTAGCATATGTATATCATAATCATGAACACCATATTACATTAATGCCACAATAACTATTTTTCATTTATAATATTTATTTATTGGAAAACCTACTGGTTCAGCAAAAAGGCAGACATGCATCAAGTAGATTTGTGGTCATCTGGTCATTCATTCATGAAATGCATTTCATGTTATTCTTGGTTGTCACCACACGGAGGCACACTGGGTCTCTTGTATGGAGCTGTGAGGCTGTGACTCCAGTCTCCTTCCTTTGCAGATGACTCATAGCTGGTGCAGCAGCTTTCATGCTGAACCACTAGATGGTATTAATATAGAACAGGATATTGTGTTTCCCATCTCGATAGTATGGGACATCATATTGGTTGTAATACAATGCAGCACATACACTTTTACCTCACAGCATGTGTCAGTGTCACAGACATGCAAAATCAGACATAGAACGTTTTAAATAAATTGAATTGTCAGATTTATCTGCCATTAATGTTGCAGCCTGGTTCTGTTATGTAGCTTTTTCTTAGATAGAAATAACATGTTATTGACTTTATACGTTTTCTACCTTGTGGCCTATGATCATCATGTTTAGATCAAATTAGTTCAATAAAAAGCTCTTTGCGCCCACATGCGGAGAAACATCAATGGAGAGGAAGCTCTCCTCCCATCTGTCTCATCTCTGAGTGCTTCCCACTGTACATCTGCATGTGACAGGGCAAAACCTGAGATTCTGTAAATTAGTTTTCTGTCTGAGTGAATTACCATGAGCTCACGTTTGGAGCGCATTATGTAACCAAAGTGTTGGTGGGAGTGGAGCAGTCAGGTGACCACCACTCAGAACATGAATCAATACTCCAGTTACATGCTGTATTGATGTAGTTCATTTGAATTTCAAATCTTGAGACATATTCACTATACAGAGGGTCATACACAACAGCGCCATTTCGTTCTTGGATTTGATTAATAAACAGGGTCATCCTTCTACCTAAAATAGCTCTTGCTTCATACAGTGAATCCAGTAAATCTACAAAATGCCAGGAAGGTTGGCAGAAAATACTTGCCTTGCATTGTTTGACCTCATTGTCACACATTATATCCTTCATCTATCACTGTATTTTGTAGCAGGCTCAGTGCCTTACTGTCAAAAGTCTGAAGGCTAGTCAAACACCTCTACATTTGCTGGAGGAGAGTTCAACTGGAACAGCAATCATGTGGGTATGAGTGACTACAGGCAGTGTGTGTGTTGGTTTTCAAACGCTTATGTGATGGCTGTCTGTTGGAGGCAGGTGCTTAAATAATGGTGTGGTGTAGTGTGGCGATGATATGGTGCCTGTTGTTTGTCCGATCAGTCCATGATTGAGAGCATTTGTGTGTGTATGTGAGTGACTGTGTGTGGAGGTTTAGCTCAATTCCTCATTCTATGTTAATCCCGATGCTCTGCACATCTGTCTCCCCCACTCACGTGTGCAGACAGATGAGCTGCGTGGCTGGATTCTCACTGCACACATCTCTCTCTCTCTCTCTCTCTCTCTCTCTCTCTCTCTCCCTTTTCTTCTCTTTATTCCTCCACAGTCACATCAGTAGCGTACCATGGGAATGTTGGGGTTGCATTCTAGGAAAGACATTCATGCACATCAACATGCTTGTGAATTTCCTATTGTGATCACCATGTAATATAGCGTGGGAAATAATTTAAAAAGAAACGTCCTTGATATACTTCACCTCGTAAATAACATGAACATTTGGGAATAGAGCAATTTCAAGGGTGTGTCTAATATGATCATAAATATTATGATGAAAGATGACAACATACTTCCGTAGTGAAATGTTCTGCTGCTCTCCTGCAGAAAAATGCATCACCAATTCAAAGTACTCAGCAGTTTGAGTGAAGGACAGTGGAGTTTGGAGGAATACTGGATTCAGCCCATTTTTTGTTGTGTACTGAATTTTCATTGTAAATGCTGCATTGCACTTGTTGTCCTGTGTAATGAACTTATAGTTGTTGTAATAAAACTAGTATTGGTATATGCTGTATAGTAATATATAGTATCTGGTGCTGTCTAAAATACAGCATATCATAGTATTTCAGTCTCAAAAGTTATCATAAGAGCGCTTCAGAAAAATGCTACATAGGTCAGGGGAATAATGAGACGATAATGCAAAAAAGTAGAAATCATGCAAATTGCAACTATGCAAATATTATGCAAGGTTATTGTTACAGACACACCTTGAGCCCCTCTGGGAATATTAAAGTGATAGGATTAATAAGTAATTAGTTACACATGGTCATTACGAAGTCATTTGGTAGCACTGAACAGAACCAATAAAGTCCCTAGGAAAAATATGGGAATCCTATTTAGTGATTGTTGGTGATAACAACCCCCTTAAAAGTCAGTATCTACTTGCTATAATATCACAAACAGTAGTTTATAAATATGATAGTGGTTGACAAAATTGTGACTGGCAAAATGATTTCATTGAGACCTAGTGATACAAAACTTTGTGATATTTCAGCTATGACTTTAAGTCATAAGAAATAAACTCCTCCCTCTTGAGTTGCTCTACTGTCAACTTGAAAAGAAAAAGAAAAAACTCCCCATGCATCGGAATGGTAAAACGAGAATGTGCATGGAGGACCCTGGTACGATGTGGAGTAGTTGAAGTTGATGAAGAGATTATTGGCTATAAAACATTTGCATTTAAACTTAACGTAAATTAAAGGGTAATCAGGTCTCCATTAGACCTGGGGCAGGTCAGATTCACTGACTGATGGAAATAGAGAAGAGGAAAAGGGGGACATCTCTTCACTCAAGCAGAAGCGCCATGCACTGGCGGAGCAACATTCAGTGCTTCTTTTTTTCGGATGAAATGTAGTTTATCGTCGTTTGGTGGACCATGTAGTAAGTGTTTGTGCTTGCATGTAGTATGATATTGAGTCCGATATGTCTAATGTGACGCCGAATAAAAGCGTGGAATGGCTGCAACTCGAGTTAGAGTCCGGAGGCACTTCTCTGCTCCTGCTGGACTGCCGTTCACATGAGCTTTATGAATCATCCCACATAGAGACCGCCATAAACCTGGCCATACCGGGGCTGATGCTCCGGAGGTTCAAAAAAGGCAACATACCTATCCGGACTATCATCCCCAACCATGAGGATAAAGAGAAGTTCATAAGACGGTGTAAGACGGACACGGTCGTCCTATACGATGAGTGCACCATGGACTGCCAGGACAGTGGAGCTCCAGCCTCGGTTTTGGGTCTACTTCTTCAAAAACTATGGGAAGACGGGTGTAAAGCGTTTTACCTGGAAGGTAAAGAGTTTTGCTGTCGAATTAACACAAAAAAACAATGAAATTAGCTATACATCAATGTAAAAATATAGGCATCGTTAGTTTACGTTAACGTGTGTCTGCGATGGAGTTTATAACGTTCGAAAACGTTAACGTTAACTGACGTCGCTTCACAATTCAATCGCTAAAATGTTCTTATGGTTTTGCGCAATATTAGCATAACCTAGCATTGCTATAAACTGTATTAAAGGCTAACAAGCCATGTCGAAGTTTTTTTTTTATGGGAAGAGGTTTTAAACTTTCAAATTTCCGAGTTTTGAACGAGAGTAACGTTCGTCTCGATGTTCTTTCGTTACTAACGTTAACGTTACTTCAGCGCCAGTGGTCATCCAGTGTTGTAGGTTTGCGGTATGTAAGCTGTTCAAAAGTTTGTGTGCTGTGTGTCACTGAGATTCTCAATTAAAATTCCAAGATGGCTGCGCCATGTTTTGCTCTAGCAGGAACAGGCATGCATTTCATGAATGGTTTGAGGGGGGGTGCTTGAGCTCCTTCTTTAGCTACACCTCTGTTTCAATACCCAACAGCCTTTTTGCCATTGAAAATATGGTTATAAAAAACAATTTATATAAGGTGTCGCATTTATTTAAAAAATGATTCAGGGCCCATTGGTGTGACTTTGTTAACTTGTGTTTTGGCTCTTGGCCAGGTGGATTTGTAAAGTTCCACACAGTGTACCCAGAGCACTGTGAGACCCTCATCGACAGCTCCTGTCCCAGTTCTTCTCCTCCGCTGTCTGTCCTGGGTTTTGGAAATCTCCGGATCAGCTCAGATTGTTCCGATGGGGAATCGGATCGAGAGCCGAGCAGTGCCACAGAGTCTGAGGAGAGCCCCATCCCCAGCAATCAGCCTGCCTTCCCCGTCCAGATCCTACCCTACCTTTACCTGGGCTGCGCCAAAGACTCCACCAACCTAGACGTGCTGGGCCAGTACAACATCAAGTACATCCTGAACGTCACACCCAATCTCCCCAACATGTTTGAGCATGACGGCCATTTCAGGTACAAACAGATCCCCATTTCGGACCACTGGAGTCAGAACCTGTCCCAGTTCTTCCCAGAAGCCATAACATTTATAGGTGAGTAGGTCAATAACTTGCGTTGTGTCACATTTTTCAGTAAAAGTATTTGTTTTTAGTGTGTAGGCTGTTGTTTGTTTTGTCACAAGGAGTGTCATGTGTCAGTGTACTGTATATTAAGCCCATGTGGGCTGGGCATCTTTTGGTACCTTACTAATTATACATACATACCTTAGTATTAATTAAGTAATTGTTTGCTAATTATGTTTAATTACAATGTAGTAATCAATACTTCTGGATCATTTAATAATTGTTTTGTAAACTGGTTTGTGAATGGGTTTGTGGGACAGGTGTGAGTTACTTTCACAAGCAAACTGGTTTGCACTGTGTCACATGATAAACGTTCCCTCCCTAACCACTATAGTAGGACTGTGTATTGGCAAGAATCTGGTGATACGATACGTATCACGATACATGGGTCACGATTCAATATATTGCAATATATTTCGATACTGTGCGTAAGGCGATATATTGGGAAGTACAATTTTAGAAAAACTAATATTTAAAAAAAGACATGATGTTCATAAAAGTCAAAGAAGTTTACTTTAGGTAAACAATTCAGTACACAGAAAATCAAACTGCCAGTTTGGGATTGTGGTTCACAGGTTCTTAGTGAGCTAATTTTTATATGCTAAAGTAGGCCAAAGTTCAGCCATAGCTACATCGTTAGCTTCTAGCAAAAAGTCAGGCACTGTTAGTCACTGTTAGGCAAGGACACTAGTGGTGCGTCTCAGCATAGCCATCTAGCAATAGGGGGTTTAAACACAACATAAACATGAACCACTGTCTTATTAATATTTTTGAACGTTAAAAAAATAAAATAGTAATAATATATATATTTTTTAAATAAAAAAAATCAATATTGCCTTTTTGAAAATCAATACAGTATTGCAAAATAAAACATACTCAAGTGTATCGATTTTTTCTTACACCCCTATTGTATAGAGTGTTACAATACATTGTACAACGATATCACTGAATTTCTTTGATACAAAGCAACAACACATTAATCTTGGAACTAAACATGTAATTTCTTGTTTTTGGTGGCACCACAACATTGTGTTTTAATTTCACTTTTGATTTGTTGTCTCTTGCCACAGCTGCACCTAAAACCGCAGCTTTTTAACTTGTTTGTTTGGTGGTTGCAAGGCTGTGTGTCATGAACTAGTTTCCCAAGGGTTCAGAGGTAGAATGAGGAAGGAAATGTTGTTTCCACTATCTTTGGGGTTGTGTTTGAATGTACAGTAGGTTCACAAGTAAAGCGATTGTTTGCTACTGTGTGTAACGTTATACTAGGAGTTGCTTAGTCACACTATAAGCTTATGTTACCATTATTGTGCCATCAACAGGGTTACTTCTGTCAACTAAGAGCCAGGATCACATTGATGACATTAAACATTGTATTACAGGAAAATATGAATCAATGTAAATAATATTTAGAGCATCAACTTTCTGCTGACCGTAGATTTCCCTTCCTCTCACAGATGAGGCTCGGTCTAAGCAGTGTGGCATCCTGGTCCACTGCCTTGCTGGCATCAGTCGCTCAGTCACAGTCACCGTGGCCTACCTGATGCAGAGACTCAACCTCTCTCTCAACGACGCTTATGACTTTGTCAAGAGGAAAAAGTCCAACATTTCCCCAAACTTCAACTTCATGGGTCAGCTTCTGGACTTTGAGAGGACGCTGGGGCTGCACAGTCCTTGTGATAACCGTTCCACCAGCGAGGAGCAGCTCTTCTTCACCACACCAACTAATCACAACGTCTTCCAGCTGGACACACTGGAGTCCACATGAGGATCGATTGGATAGCCTTTGTGTCATTTCCTGGTGTCTCTGAGGGTTTTCTGAGCCTGTCAGATGCCGAACTAGCTGACAAAAGCAGTAAGTCAGTTACAGTATTTCTGCACCAAAAGGAACTACATTGATCTGTTAAAGGAACAGAGTCCGTATTGTAGAGAACATGATCCATTAGATCCTGCCTGCCTTAATTTCTACACAAGGATGACTTTTGCTATCCACCATACATGGCATTAATCAATGGTCATGTACGACCATAATAGCAGGACATTTCATAACTTTTCTGTTAAATCTAGAATTGTTGTTTGACTGTTATTTGTTATTCACCAGCTGTAAAGCAGATGTTAATGTATTTCTTTGTATACGTTGTGATTATTGCCTTGGTGGTCTAAAAAAAAAGCCTTTGGCCAATCAGAATGTTTTCTGGGGTCTAATCCGAGATGTTTTTGATGGTACTCTTACTGAGGGCAAAAAGCTACTATAGTGATCCGGCCCTGAATTATTGTCCAGTTTTTCTTCTGATGACTGTCTGCAGCTCACTTGCTTACCACAGAAAGCATATTTTCTTGTGCTATCACTCAGAATACCTTCACTAATGTCTGGTAAGCACCATGATGTTAAACAGTTATTCTTTAAATACAAGATTGAGTGGCCACTTTCTGTTAAAATATCAAAGTGAAAACATATTATTCTCCAGAAATACTCCTGTACATTTTATTGCTTATAACTGCATTATTTGCATGTGATTATGTTCTACCAAGGATCTTGTTTTGTAACCTTTAGGTCATATTTCCTGTTGTTGTTGAGGCCTTGACCGTAACTTAACATGGAATTGAACTATTTGTCCGTTACCAGGTCGAGGTATACTGTATAGGACTGGCTTTTGCCACAATGGAAAGGAACAAATGTGTAAGTAATCAGTGTATAAAGGAATGGATGTTCACATTATTTTTTACTCCAACAGTCTTCAGTCTGCAGCTACTCCTTCGGTGGCACAGTGATGTGTAATTAGCTGTTCTCTATTGCCAGTCTCGTCTCAGAACAAATGAGTGAGTTTGATGTATGAGAGGGAAGGAAAGGAAATGAATTTGACAAATGTGTTCTTACCTCACAGAGAGACATTTTCAGGGATTTTTATACAAGTCATCTGTATCTCGTCATGGCCTCTTAAAGTGCATCCAAGGGCTGTTTTGTTTGGTATGTTTGTAAAGATGTACATAAAATGTGGTCGTTATGGGGGACGTTTTCTTAAAATCATGAAGGATATGAAAGTGACCCTATTTTTACCCTTATGTATAGTATGTAAAGCTAAATGTCCAAGACATTCTGTATAAGTTTATACAACAAATATATTGTATATTTTTACTTGAATACCTTTTGTTTGTCTTTATTAAGAGTTTTTTTTATTTATTTTTTTATGAAAGTTGATAGCACACTTTCATAAAACAAAACAAAAGTGGTTATGTGGTTAAGTCAGGACCTTAGAGTGCTCAGAGAAGTCAGAGAGCCCCAAGGCTCCAGATGTGGTCAGATGTTTTCTGTCCACTCTGATGCCTGGCTTCCTGTCTCCCCCACGCTTTCTGACACAAAGGGCTAGACCTGTCAATAACACAGTGCAGACACACCTACTACCATTTACTCAAACCGCTTAAAGGAAGAGGAAGATGACACAGCATGTACTCTACCACAGATACTTCCGACAGCTCTCCTCTGCAACTTGGGGAATGATCAAATTTAATAACAGTGATGTGCAATCTGCATTTAAAGCTTATCAGCCTCAGTTAAACACATTTTTGTTCTTTATTATGATTTAAACATTTATTAGCAAAAGTGCAGTATCTTGTAAAGCCATAAATTCATGCAGTTGTTTAGAAAAGAGGAAATGAGAGTGACCTGATATCTTCACATGCTGCCATTTAGAGAGTGACATTCACATCATCTGTCTGCCATAGTTATACCATTTTTATGATACAATTTAAGAAGTAATTTAAAATATTAACACCAACGTTAGTTAAAAGCACAGTGTAGAGTAATTCAAAACAATATTTAAATGTCAGAATTTGTAGGTACATACCGGTATGTTATTGCCAGTGGCAGAATCAGGTGTGCTATCACTCAATGATTAGACTACACAAAGTCTGAACATTTCTATAGTTGATGGAAGAAATATGTGTTGTCCTCCTGAGTGTTATGTCAGATTTATGCTTTGTTCCAGCTCCGTGAATTTTCGATTCTTTCTGGTATTGTTCCTACCTTGTCTGGGAGATTTATTTATATGTTCTTCACTAGATGACAGAAAGATGATGCAGTGAATTCCCTTCCCTGAAGAAATTATTTTATGAACTGCAGCCAAGCCTTTTAAGTCAGGAAAAAAATACGTGGAGGGAAATGTTCTGTAGTTGATCTGTGCAGCAGTTCATGGTCCAATAACTGTCACTCGGTGGGATTTAATGACTTAAATACTGCACTAAAACACTTTTAGTTCCAGCAGGGCTGAGATGATGACTGAGAATGTTGTAGCAGGCTGAAACTAAAATCTTCAACTTTCACAGAAGCAATACAGCACATGAAGAGACTTGCCTAGCAACACATCACAGTTGTGATAATAAAAGCTGTTGAGTGATGGGTTTTCCAGCATGACTGAGCCCGGCCAGCCACATACCTGCAGGGCAAACCTATGATTAAGTCTGAAAAGACACCCACGACAAGGCAGAGGCGATGGGTAGCTGCAGTGCATGAAAGATAGGAGCACACTGCCTGAGGATGATGGGAGTGAGAACCATTAATCAGAGAGCTCTTTTCTGTAACACTGTGCATTTACAGTATATAGACAGTACTGTACAAGAGTAATGAGAAAGGATTTATAAATATATATATATTCAAATACCCGTTTTTATTGCTGTTGCATACAGTCTTTAAACCCTTATCCCCAGATATAACATATAGTAGCTGTTCAAGTTGGGATTCCCTAACAGCTGCTTTTTGGCACCAAGTGAGTGTCTTACCTGGGAGTTAAGCATAGCCTTTTTGCCAACTTCAAAAGCAACGTGCGGTCTCAAAAGCTCCTATTTTCCCCTATTACTAAGTTACTCAAAAGAAAATCCGTCCTAACGCCTGCTCATGTAAGTATAAATTACAGAGGAAATATTGTGAACTGAAGCAAAACCTTTGAGAGAGAAAAACCTATGTGTGTGTGTGTGTGTGTGTGTGTGTGTGTGTGTGTGTGTGTGTGTGTGTGTGTGTGTGTGTGTGTGTGTGAGAGAGAGAGATTCACACATTTTTTGTGTTCATGTCACAATATGTTTTGTGTGAAAGATAAGTGGAGTATTTTTGTCCTGTTATGATCAACCAAGAAGGGAAGCAGAGGCTAGTGCAGTGCTTACTCAGCAGTAGTTGCTGGGGAAGCAGATGTGCATTAGACTGACAGTGTGTGTGTGTGTGTGTGTGTGTGTGTGTGTGTGTGTGTGTGTGTGTGTGTGTGTGTGTGTGTGTGTGTGTGTGTGTGTGTGTGTGTGTGTGTGTGTATGTGTGTGTGTGTGTGTGTGTGTGTGTGTGTGTGTGTGTGTGTGTGTGTGTGCGTGTGTGTGCGTGTGTGTGTGTGTGTGTGTGTGTGTGTGTGTGTGTGTGTGTGTGTGTTGTAAAGGCTGAGCAGAAGCCAGTCAGAGCTGGTTCACACCTGCTATGGTTATGAGAACATACTTATCATACTGCATGACTGACAACAATTTCACAGCTGCTTCTGCCTCTGATGCACAATAAATGGAATAGTTCATATATTCAGCTCACCCTCGCTTAATATAGAGACTCATTTTTACATAAGGATGAGGACCAATTCACCTTGTAGTCTCAGTAGAATGAATTAGTGTTTTGTATTTCCATATAAGAATAGTTCTAATAGTTCCTTTAGTTATGAAAAGGGCCACTATTATCTTGTTACAGATACATGTTTGGCCGTCCTGTGGTAAAAGCCACTCTCATCTGAATAGCTGCCATCTTTACCACATGAATTTTTACTGCCAGTGGTCTCACTCTGTTTGTTTACATCAGATGTTCAGGACCAAGGAGAATAATCCTAATCTCAGTATTTTGCCGAATGCTGTCTCTGACATCATGTCACTGAAGAGGAGATGACATCGTGGATGCTGTGCTGTCCTCTGAGCCATGCTGTCTTTATTTCTGAGGAGACGTCATATGTCCAGCGTTTAGACAGGGCCGTATGATAGGAATACAAGGTTGTTACCAGTAATGACAATAAACAGGAACATTTTGAATTCTTCTAAGTCAGTATCAGTTAATGGTTGCATTGAAAACGCAGAAATTCCCTTTAGCCATGGTTCCATGGAGCTATGTATAACTGTATTGGAATGGCATGTATTATACCAGTGATACCATTTGCATACTTCCTACTGCCCCATATTTGTAATGGAATAGGCCTAGATTCGAAGAAAGACAGGCTCTCATAGACATAGAAGGGAAGGACGCATTTAGGACAAGGCTCAACTGTGTGGTTTGTCGCCATACTGTAAACTTTAACAACATTATCACAACTGATTATAACAAAATATTTCAAATTGTATGTTTTAGTGACTGTATTTGCAATGCTGTCACCAGTGATGATTCAGAAGTACTTTTATGACATCCGTCATGTCGGGCTTCCCGGCCATCTAACGGGAAGTACCTTATCTCTTCAGGAACCCACTACAGATATGCTATCTTTTCAAAACAGCCCTCACAAACCTAACTTGTGAGACATAAATCTTTTCTGAGAGACATATATGAGGAAGAAAAGTGTCAGTTTTGGCAAAGAGGATACTGGGTCATGTGTAGAGCACAGCCACATGGAATACTAATGGCAGAGTGAGGCAGCCATCTGTTAATACAAGAAGACTCATTTTGTGGCCAATTTCACCATCCGGTGATGTACAGTACTCCCGCACTCACAAAGCACAAGAACAAGGTGATATTTGTTTGCAGTTGAATCTGTGGCAAAGTGAAAGCAAGGGAACATTCCTCCTGTCTTGCTAGACCCAACACAAAGTAAAGGTCATCTGTCTATCATGTGTTCTTGCTTGGGAACTACAGAGCAGGCCATGCTGGGAACTGTCTTGCTATCTGGTATGCCATTCACACAAGGCCATATGTTGCTTACTGCTGTTTTGCTGAGTGAGCCAAAGAGCATGTCTGTGCTTTTACAACATTAGTGACCCAAATAATGATGTCATAGCGCAGAGGACAGGAATTTCCAAGTCTGACAATGAACAAATTAACACTCAATAGGACCACTGAAGGAAAGACATTTTTCTTATTTCTCCAGTTCCCCTCAGCTCTTAGGAGCTTTATAGCATCTTTTAGTTCATTGTTTTGGTTTTCCTGCACTCAACTTATCGTTTTGGTTCACTCTCACAGCTTTCATAGCATCACTTTCGACTTCATCAGGCAGCTGTTTTCCACGAAAACCCTAAACCCTAAGAACACTACCTGCCCAGCACCAAATGGTAGACAGACACAGTTGGCGACTAGCTGGTCAAACAGTGAAGCATTTATCAGCTGAAGAGACAGATATATTTCTCAAGAAAAATTAGCTAAACACTACTCCTAATGAATTCTTATATTGCTCCATATGCTAAAAAGGCAAATGTTTCCTACGTTCGCCACATCAACTTAAAAAGTAATACTGGTATATCAATTTGTAAAATGTTCAAAAGTAGTTCCACCAGCTACATCAAAATGCTACTTACATGTTAATGAATTAACAATAATCATCCAATAATGATAATATAACAGTTTTGCTCATGGAGCACATTTATTACTTAAAGGGGTGGTTCAGAATTTTGGACATAGGACCTCATTTCCAAGTTAGCCAGTGTGTTATTTATCAGTGAAGACCATTTTCAACACTTTTCATCCAGTTGCAGAGTTTGCTGATGCTAGCGCAAGTCAACAGTATCTGCTAGCCTGCCACTAAAAGCAGTCTTACCCACTCCACAGTACACCCGAGGCAAATAAATTATAACACCAGACTATCGATGTAAATGTCTGTCTTGATAGAATCATGTTAGAAATAAATCTACCCTTGCATCGCATTGCAATAGTTATACTTTGTTCCCTGTAGTTGGTAGCATAGGCTACAGCAGTGGCAGAGTATTACCTAGGCTACTGAGAAAGCCGGTTTCCATGACAATCACACAAGTTTATTTACCTGCCGCTGCAATTTGCATGTAAACTGTCCGAGCTTACATTACTTTTCTGTCAGCAATTACCTAAGGTTAGCGGTTAGCCCAGCCAGGTATCTACCAAGAGTGTAGCTATACCGTTAGCTAACGTTGTCACTCTCCACAATGCATTGAATTGTAACTGCAACTAATGTTGTCAGTCTCAATCTATCAGTAGCAGCTAGGCTAACACAGAAAGGGGCTAGCTTTATTAGCTAGAGTAGCCTACCACAAGTTATTACCTGTTCATCAGTAGCTGTTGGTGCATCTGGAAAGACGGATGGAACCGCATTTGTGGAAACTTTGTGGTGCCCACTCGATGAAAAGTGTTGAAAACGGTCTCCACTCATAAATAACACACTGGCTAACTTGGAAATGAGGTCCTATGTCCAAAATTCTGAACCACCCCTTTAAGGTTACATTTTTAATGTGAAAACCTTTACTTGTGGTGAAGTATTTAAACATTGTAGTATTAAGTGTATATAATCTAAATACTTCTTCCACCATTTTACACACATACACGTTTCATTTTTTAAAGTGGTAAAAATAGATAAACCCTCCAGTGGTACATTAAAACAAAACAATCGCTGTTATTCATTTGAATCAATGAATAGTTATTGTGGAATTTGAGAATACTGTGTCATGTAGTCTTGCTGTTCTATGGGCCATTATGGCCAGGGCAGTCCAGAAACAGTACTTTAGTGTTCTCAGCAACAGAAGTGGGATGGAGCATCATGATACAATATTCTGTCTGTTCAAGTTTGATTTGCAGTCCTTCCACTCTCTCTTTGTCTAAAGCCTTCCACTTCCTCATTGTGTATTTATGGCAACAAAAACAACCTACCATTTGCTCCCCAAAAACAGGCAAACATCTAAGTTTCTGTATTTATTCCGACTAAGATGATTTATAATAATTCCAAGGTTTCGTTTTTAGAGAGGTGAAAGTTGCTCATAGATGGCAGCATGAAATCATCCTTTTACCCTTAAGAGACAGAATGTTAATAGCACAAAACATCGAACATAAGAAGTCATTATCACATTACCTAAATTATAACTAACAACAAATCTAGAGATTTTTAGAGCATACTAATGGCATGTGTTTCATGCCATTGTGAATGGTGATGGTTAGAGATTAGGCTGTGATATTCAGCACTGGACAACTTCCAACACCATATGATGTAGAGAAGCAAGAAAAACAGGAATCCTCTAAACCCAAAAGCCTTCTGGCTTTAAACAAGGTCTGCATGCGTGGGCCGCAAAAAGATGGTATGAGTAGTTAACGCCTTCCAAACTCTGAACCGTGTCCGGGGTATTCCTGCTCTTATGGGGATTTTATATGTTTATATTTCTCTGTTGGCGTAGCTTAGTAACACATTTTTAGGACAATCTTATGGTGGATCATGACTCTTGTGTGATCTAATGGGTGAATTATAAATCAATAAAACAGTGCAGTGTGTGTGTTCCTGATTACCATCGGGGGCATATTGCAGACTAAAGACCAGTTAATTGGGGAAGGCTTGTCCAATTGGGTACAAAAGCTGTGTCCCGAATTGAGAAAAAGCTGATTTTTTAGGTGAGTCTAAGGTTAGGGTAAGGGTAAGGTTTGGGTTAGGGTTAGGCAAGTAGTGGTTATGGTTCGAGTTAGGGTAAGTTTCCAGGATATGTGAATTAATGTAAATCTATGTAATTTCCCCAATAGAGTGTTGGTGTGTGTGTGTGTGTGTGTGTGTGTGTGTGTGTGTGTGTGTGTGTGTGTGTGTGTGTGTGTGTTATGTTTGCACTATGCAGCGCCATAGCCTTCTGACTCACTCTTAGACAATGAATAACCCGTTTTACCCAACACACACACATACAGACACACACACAGACACACACACACACACACACACACACACACACACACACACACACACACTGGTAGAATAATACTGAATTAAGTCAGTTACATAATATTGATAGCTTACTATTACCTATGCAAGTCCTTTCTGTCTCAGTCACTTTCAGAGGTCAGTGTTACAGTGGAGTAAGTGTTACACACAATAAGGAAACAGGTGGCATATATGTCCCTGAAATCCACATAACCAACGGTGGTTCATAACCGCAGTGTGTGTTAATAACAGCAGGCATGAGTCATCAAGCCTGTCTTACGTAACTGCATCACTTCTCCACCCAACTCGCTGCTAGTGCGCCACACCCCAGATTCATTCACACATTGCTCTGCTGCTGCCCAGCCTTCCATTGATGGCAGGGAGAGCAATACTCATCCTGTTCCACGCTTAAGACTGCGGCTTAAAGCTTATAAAAATCCTGGGTAGCAGAGCAGTCTAATCAGTGCGATAAAAAACTAACGGTAACACTTTACTTGAAGGTACTATATAAGAGTGACATGACACTGTCATGAACACATGACACTGTCATGACACATGAACCCTAACTCTAACCCTAACCCTAACCATAACTTGTCATGACAAAAACCGAATGACACTAAAATAAGCATTATGCCATAAACGTTTATGACTTGTTCATAATGTTTATGACACGTTCATGACAGTGTCATGTCACTCTTATGTAGATACTTTCAAGTAAAGTGTAACCAAACAAACAGTAACATGACATTTTTTCACCTGATGTTATCACTTGGTCTTATTGTAGTATTTTGGTCAGTGCAGCTGTGCTGTAGATAACTGTAGATAGTGCAGTTGATGTAGTGTGATATATTTGTAAGACTGCTGAGATTGGTCTGGCAGAGCAGCTGTGCTTCAATGCAGATTGGGGTTTAAAAGATCCCATCAGTAACACAGACCATGAGGACTAGATGGAGTTAACAGGACCCTTAGGGAAACAGGGAAAGATGGAGGGAGGTGGGAAGCACTTTGGACATTCAGTCAGGCCACTGACATCACCTGCTCACACAGAACACAGTCAAGCCCATTTCACATAACAAAACTGTAGAAAGGTCTCACAATTTAAAAACGATGGGTGCTTTTTAAAAATGATATATATTCATTTTGGAAATGGATGAGTCATCACATCATTCAGTCTAGAAATCAGAATGTGATACTATAATGAACCACTGTTGCATTTATGGTAATTTTCAAAGATAAGTTTCGCACATAAACAATTTATACCCTAAATCATCAACCCCTTTTCATCCTGGATCTATTTACTGTATGTGTTTTTATAGATTGGCAAGTAAGTATTATATGTCTTTGGAAGGAGTGTAGCTGTGCCTTGAAATCTCCTCATCGTCTGGTTCCTGTAACTGAGCCAAACAAGCAGATAAGATTGTGTTTTTCTGCTGACATCAAGTGGCCACAGTTGCTAACTGCACAACTCCTCTGCCACTAAAACTGTAGCCTTTTCACCTGGGAATGATCTCCTACACAACTAACAGAAACATTTATGATGTTACAAAGATGTTTTTGTATTGTTTTGTTAAGGAATTCCTCTGAATGTGGTGCTTAAATTAAAAAAAGCATATATTACTTCTAGAATTAAATTTCTGAAAATGAATCTTTCTACTCTAATCATCCAGATATTTCAATATACTAACACGCGTCAGAATTAAAGTGGTTTCAACAATAGAACTGTTATCCCTTTGTAGTTAAATAGCATTCTTAATATGGACAAAGGCATCTGATTGTCAACTGGTGTCGGTCAATCCAGATCCCCTAACATGGGCACTAACATGATTAGACATAAATAGCTCCTGTCTCAATAGACTGTGTAACTAGATACTTACACAGCAACCATGAGAATAGTTCACATGCCACAGACAACAGCCACTATAGAATACAAATTACACAGATAAATCAAAATGTAGGGTTGACAGCACAATTTCACACAAAAAGTTTTTTTGTTTTGATATTACATCAGTGATATTTCAGGCCTCCAAAGACCAGCGAGGCAAACCAGGAATGAGATTGTAAACTAAGTGTTGTTGTCTGCTTCTCAATAACAATTGCTGAAAGGCAACGAAGGACAGAACATAACATGTCTGCATCAAGCCAAACACTTTGTAAGGATCTCAACTCTGTTCTTAAAGTGAGTATTATGAGAACGTTGTAATAAGAGTGTTGTTAAAATGAAAAATTGACAAAAATGACTGCTCTGACAAATGCATCTCATTTATTACATGGTTGCACATTCCAAACTGACTTTTCGTGTAGAAATATGCAGGAGTTCCAGGAGCATGAGAGGGGGATAAGAAGTCCTAAGGGTATCTAAAACATACAGTAATGTACACAATGTGTACATCAGAACACGTACAGTATACAAACTGGATCCAGTACATTGCTCTAAAAGTATGATAAGTCTACCAGAGCTTGGTGTAAAACTATGTTGAGTCATGGATATGTTCTGCTTTGTGCACACATACATTTCCTGCCCAGCTAAACAACATCAGCCTCTCAGTAAACTGGCTGTGGCACTTTAATGTTAAGATTTAGTCAGAAACAAACACAAAGTTGATATTTCGAGCAGCCAAACTGGTACACTATGTGGCCTCTATAGAAAATACAAGTAATTTGGATACATTTACACAAATTCTGTATACATGGGCACCAAAAGTAGTTACAAACTGTATTTACAACGATGCAAGAGATGGTAGAAAACTACAGAAACATTCACCTACAGTATTTGACTGAATCTTGCAAAGTCGTTCCATTGTTTCTATCAGCGGCATCCAATTGAGCTTCCAGTTTTCCACAGATGACTGTGGAGTCACAGAGAAATACAAAAATAACACTCTGGATCTTCTCTTGCTCAGGATTACTCCACTCCTTTCATGAACTCCAAAAACTCTGTAGAATTAAAGAAGACATAGTTAGCAAATAGCTTCTGAGCCTAAAACAAACCTTTATCAAGTGAATGTCTTATTTGGCATGTATTTTGTTGGAATGGATGATTAAGGAAAGATCATAGAAAATGAGATCGTTTGATGTACGTAACCGTTTCACCCTGTCTCTTCTATCACTTTAATACATTTCAAACTCCTCACCATCGTAGTCAATTTTGCCGTCGTTGTTCTTGTCCCCGTCTTTCATCAGCTCCTCAATGTCGTCCTCAGTAATTGCCTCTCCTGTAGATTCCAGCATCATTTTCAGCTCGTCCAGGTCAATGTAACCATCTGCGTTCCTGCACAGAGGAGTAACATTTATTAATATTAATTAATATTAACAAAACCTAAGTTAAGCCTCACAGATGGTGGTGGAGGAGGTGGTGTGTTTGTGTGTGACTGATCATATCTTGCATTCAAGTGTTTGGGAACCATCATTGTTTGTTCTTTGATGCTTGACGAGGTGTCTGGCTTACATGGAGTGGGTGTTTGAAATATTCTGTGCTGTCAAAAAGGATTATGGAGCAGATTACATGCTGTACTCAGCAGAGGTACTTGGCATTTTGTCAGTACACATACGTGCACATGGGGAGCATTCCTTGCCTGAAAACCACTATGAAGAATTTGATGACTAGTCTGTTGTGATTTTTAGATGATAGCACTCTCCTATTGTAGATTTTGTCAAGTCCAACACTGAGTTTAAAGTATGTGTTTTGTGAGTTGCTAACTTGATTCTTATAATTCAATGGGACAACCTTGCAACAGGGTTTAAACATCAAACTCACTTGTCAAACATGCGAAACAGCTCTGCCAGTTCTTCCTCTGACTTCCCTTTGCTGTCGTCCTTCATGCACCTTACCATCATGACCAAGAACTCGTCAAAGTCCACCGTCCCACTCCCTGCACATATACAATGCACTTCATTACATCCTTACAACCCACACTGGATATACTTTTATATTATCTAACCACCAGAACGCCAATGTTCTGCTTAAAGGCCCAATCTATGAACATAGTGTACCAATAGAAATAGAAATCAAAACACATTATTGGAACCTGCAATGAATCATAAATTGATTGAATGGTCTTTTAATACAAAGTCACAAGAGAGTACCTAAGTCTAAATTATAAATGTTTATGATTTGCTAACAAACAACTGTTTTATCATTTAGTCAAAATCTTTGTAATACCAAATATACCTGTAATTTATATTTATAAAAATTACAGATTGGGCTTTAAGATGTCAACTTATGTGGCCTACTGTAAGTTACACTATTTGACAACATGACATATACATTGAAGCGTTATCATACATGATGCTATTTTTTTATGTTTCATTATTACATAAAATGGAAAATTCAAGATGACTTGTGCATCATCTGATACGCATTTCCCTTTAATTCAGCCTGACATATCTTGTTGTATGTAAGACCCCTGACTATCATTTGACATTAAGTCCAGAGGGGATTGAACTGCATTTGTCTGCACCACATGATTGTGCAATGATGAACCTGCCAGCTGGGCCATGGAGAGGAAGAGGTCAACGACAATCAACCAGTGGCACAACAGCGTTTTGATTTACCGTCTTCATCCACCTCATCAATCATCTCCTGCAGCTCCTCTGGTGTGGGGTTCTGGCCTAACATCCGCATCACCTTCCCCAGCTCCTTGGTGCTGATGCAGCCATCCTCTGCATCTTGTACGAAGATGTCAAAGGCGGCCTTGAACTCTGCAAAACCACACAGTGAAACAACTCTATATCAACAACAAATGTGATGGACCTGGACATGGTGAGCCACACTTTTGCAACAACCTTGCAACATGATGTGTAGATTATAATAATTAAGTCACTTTTGGAAAAAACCTTTTTCTTTTTCTTTTTTGACGCATGCTTAAAGAGACTTATTACATGTGTACAGTCTGAAAGACTATGTAATTCACGCACCATTTTTCTGTTCTTCTGTCAGCTGCTCAACCTGCAAGAAGTAAAAAGTTATAATAATAAATGCTTTGGTTACTTGATTGTACTGTATGTACCTTTTACGGAAATTAATGTACATTTGTATGTTACTCTTACATCATTATGCATTTTGTACCAATTCTTAAAAAAGCCATAAGAAGTGCTGATGGAAATTGAGTATCTCAAGATACCACCTCTGGACTACATTATATTACTCTATCTGTATTGATAACTTTTCAGTCAACAAAGGCAATACTTTGGTCCCACACACTGGGGCATCCTTGACAAAACACAGAACCTATACATCATATGTGAGAGCCTGTAAGAGGAGGAGTTAAAAATAAACAGACAGGATCAGGAACCACAGATAAAGGACACAATACACAGTGCTTTAAATTAGCATAGCTGTGGATCTGGCCCAACAATGGAAAAGTAATCCCGGAAAAGCTACCACGAATGAGAGAGGGAGACAGCTGCTTATGTAAGAGTTAATGTCTGCCATCCACTATAAATTGAACACACACACATGAAGACGCACTCATACACACACACACACACACACACACACACACACACACCTCTTGTGATGACATGTGAAAAACTCCATCTAAACAAACACATGTAATGTACATTCCTGTGTGTTTTTACTGTCTCAGCTGCACTGTTCATTTGGGATGTGAGTGGACGGGACAGCCGGCTGACCATACGGGCGGAGATGAAAAGACAGCCACACAGCTTTCAGGCTCACAGATAATGCTGGAATTCAGCCGTGGGGAGGGGGGGGTATCTAAACCTGAAGCTCTTCTCTGGCACCAGAGAACTACGGACGCAAAAGCGTCTGAGCAACTGGCCCAAATTAGCCATGTGAAGTGGGACTGTTCCATTTCAAGTCATGAATGAAGCGGCACAATGCGGACCAGGGACCCGTCCTGTCAGTGACCTCCTGAGTGGATCCTATCAGCTCTGATAGGGCTGAAGTAGGAGAACATCTAGAGACCTATATGGTGTCAAAGCTCTGTTGACATAAGCTGGTGATTGAGGTGATGTGCTGTGCAAGCCGCATCAACATGGATTTGACAACCATTCAAGTAATGTCAGATGTCAGATGATCAAACTGATGGGGGACTTTTTCATACAACAAAAGTGCCAGAATATTCCATACAACAGCCAGAATGTTCCATACAACGGCCACTTAAAGTACATTCTTACATTATAAATCACTGATCATATGTCACAAACTAATAATAAATGTTAGGGATTAGGGTTTGTGATCCAAAACAACATCACTCTCATACCAGATTTAGTTCACACACAGATTTTTGGTTAGCATCCAACAAACTAAAGTCACTTCATCAGAGGAAGCCAACTGCGCACTTTCAGCTGTATGAGTTGTGAGAGGACATACCGCTGCCTTGTAGATGTCGTTCATGTTGGAGGCTCGTCTGCTGCCTGTCCTGGTGGCGTCCTGGCACAGAGGAAGGAGGTACTGTCCAGCTCAGAGCAGGACACTGGCCCCATCCTGGGAGGGTTTTATAGCTGGAGCCTGTCTCTGTCTGGTCCTTCCCCGGGCGGACCAGCCTCCCCTCCGTTTGTGCCTACCCGTGTGTCCATCAATGTGTGTTTGTGTATGTGTGTCATTTGGCCAATCTGTCACAATCACCAGGCTCAGATAAAAATGCGGCAGCTCTTAGGGGGCATACTTGGGAATGGAATGAAGTGAGGGGGGCATGGTGAAGCCTAATCTCCAGGGAGGGGGCTATAGAGACACTCAACATTCCTCTAGACCTGGACCAGAGACACGGAGGGCTCAGGAGGTTGTGTGTGTGTGTGTGTGTGTGTGTGTGTGTGTGTGTGTGTGTGTGTGTGTGTGTGTGTGTGTGTGTGTGTGTTTGTAGGGCGGGGGTGGTAGAGGAGGTAAGAGGCCAGGATGGGATTGACGCAGGCTACAGCCAGCAGACCATGAAGGGAGGATAGAAATGGAGGGCAGATCTGTGGAGTCAGAGCAGAGGAAGGTGCATGTGAGGGCATGGTTCAGAAAGTCAAAGAGCTCATCATACAGGTAGGTATGTGCAATATAGACTTTTATTATGACAGACATTGTGACTTGTAGCAGCAAAAGCACAGGGGTAATAACATGAATGATGGTTCCATTCCATTTAAGGCTCCTGGTAAGCCATACTGGTGCTCAACATCAGGGCCCAGGCTGGACCTGGGACACCTAAATAGAATGCAGCCATTTTTAATGTTAATAGACCTATTTTTCTACTGAAGAAGTAGTCCCAGTTGACAGTGTGATCTGTGGATTATCCAGTGTAACTGCAACACTGTTTGTGCAAAAATGTAAAGTTTCAGTGATGTGAGAACCAGAAACTAAACTCCATTTTATTCCTCGATTGTATTGGGGAGAAGACAGAAATGTCAGGGCAAACAGGGCAAATAAAACCAAAGATACCACTAGAGTCAAGTTAAAAAAATATGATTCTTTGTCATTTGGGTGAACAAAGTCTTTACATGAAAAAATATAATTGTCTCCATATATTTAACTGCACAAATATACCTGCATTTATTTACATTACATGCAAAATTACACCTTAATCATACACATTAGATTTAGCCTATGAATAAGACAGTTCTGGCAATTCCCACTTTACATGATTCATGAGGTTTTTAAATTTAGCTTTCATGTGCAGCACAGATATAGTCAGCAGAGGGTGCTGTTCACTATATATCGATTAAATGAATTTGTTGCGCAAGCCTGCCTCGGATATCCAATTTATCAACAGTGGGGTAGGTGAGAAATCTGGGTCAAACAAACCAAATACTTAGACACTTTTAAATTGAATTGTACACAGTGCAAGACTTTGCAGTTTTTTCTTTCCTGTTCTTTTGAAACAAGGCAATTTCAATCACTTGACCCACACACACACACACACACACACACACACACACACACACACACACACACACACACACACACACACACACACAGAACATGCTGTGGCATTCTAAGTGACGAGTGATCATGCTGGTTCATAATGAGATGCTAATGGGGACTGGCACAGCTTACAAGCATCATACAGCCACTCAGAGAGGCAGAGAGAGAGCTCACACTGAACAACATACATGTCCTTCTCTTACACAGATACAGACACAGATCTCCTGACAAAGACCTCACATCAGTGCACATCAGTCACATGCAAAGTGTGAGCCTCCATGGAAACAGACAGGCGGTGAGGTAGGTAGGGGATGTGAAGAGGGGGCATGAGGCAAAATGAGATTTTGTGCTGGTTTTTGATGCGTGTTTTTTAGTCAAAATGTCTTAATCAAAACACACACTACGTACATTGCTATTGGGATTCAGAGCAGAAATGAATTGTCATTAATGGCATCGGCTCTTTCAGCTGAAACCCAAAGCATACTGATGAGTCTACATGGTCAGCCAGACAGTTTCATTTGGAGAGCTGAGTGCAGTCTGGTAGGTGCCAAGAGTGACGAGCAGCTCTGCAGGGGGTACTGGATTCTAACGTAAAGCTTCCATGAGCGTGCACACATACACACATGCACACCCCCACACACACACATGCTGTAGTACCAAAGACTGGCACACACACCAAATAAAGCATATGGAGTGCTGTTTCATTGGAGCTCTCCATCAATTTCCTCTTACAGAGGAAGGCTGACGAAAGAGCCAGCCATCTCCTCCACACAGCGCAATCAGACAGCGCATCTCAAATCCACAATTCACCGCACACCGCTTTTTGAGGGGTTGCCATAGAAACTCTGCTGGGTAGAAGCGGGCAGAAAATGAGAGGAGATGAGCGGGGCTATTTCCCCCTCCACCTCCCTCTCTGCCTCCCTGCCATCACATTTTGTCCTCAGAGTGACTGTATAATTTTCTATTCTTTGCCTCGCATACGCATACATGCTCACATCAAAATTTCATACACATATGGGGGTCACAATTAGGGTTAACAATGGTTATTTTGTGCTCCAAAACCATTCATGCAAATTAACTAAATCCATAAGTCCAAATGATTACGTTTTATGTCTCAGGCTGAATACTGGAATGCACTGCATTCAATTCTGTTATACTTGCATCGAACCAGGTTATGTGAAATGTTTTGAAGTTTCACAAGCATGCACATTGTGCTTGTGAGTCCTACTAAACATCATAATAGTTATCTGACTGGCTTGAAAAGCTGAATTTCCATCATCACCCAAAATCTTTCCAAGTGCGCAATATGTCAAAATGTCGGAGGCGTAACATCTCATGCTGACAGTAGCTACTGAATCAGCTGGAGTACATTTGTGAAGATGTACTACTATACACAGCATACATCATGTCAATTTAAATACTTGTGTGATATAATGATTAGGTTGACGTGCAGCTGAGCTTGAAGCATAGGCCCTATGCTCTCTCCTCCTCCCCTCTGTGTCCTCACCTCCTTGATTGCTGAGGGGAGGAGGGGAGCTGAGCATGTCAGCCTCTTTCTTTCTTTCTCCTCTCTCTCTCTCTCTCTCTCTCTCTCTCTCTCTCTCTCTCTCTCTCTCATTGATGACCAACCTGTCAGCAGCTCCTGTTGTGGTAGGCTGTGAATGTTCTGCATGTGACTGAATGATACAAAGTATTTTTCACCATGAAAGAATCTCTGCCTGTCCAGTGAGTGCTTTATCAGAGAAGCCCAATCTCTGATCAGTGACAATGTCTAACCCAAATTGAGGGATGTAGCTTTAAAGATGAGTGAGAGGGTAGGCTAATCTTTACTTTGCTTCACTGCGTTCAGTGGTTTCTTTCTGAAACTCTTTGCGCTGAGGCACTTGGCGCTACGCAGTGTTCCTTACATCAGAGCTCTAATGAGCCAGTGGCCACATTAGCTCCAGCGCTGATAGAGCCACGCTGCCAGGGGGCAGCGTTTTCCAGTCCACTGGACCACCAAGTCGCCTCTACCACCCTTTCTACCCCAACCCCCCCCAACACCGCCCCTCCAACCTCTATAATGGTGTATGAGACACCCAGAAAAGATTTCCTCTAAGATATATGGCGAAGGAAGTTCCTTTCAAGCAAGAGAGAAAATGTATTTCTTCTAAAAGGAGCAGTCAAGATTTTGTCTTGAGATTTATCATCAAACACACTTTGCAGTGGCAATGTTGAAATAAATAAATAAATAGTAAAACAAGAAAAATGCCTGTAAAAAAATGTTCTTCTATGTTGGCTCAGGAATGAATACTGTGCTAGTTACTGCTAACTATTATTCTAGGCATGTCTACAATGTTTTTTTTTTCATATTAAATAGTTTGGATCGATGGCGGTTCATTTTCCGGATAGTACAGTGTGTACGTTAAACTCATCAAGGAACAACAACCGGAACCTCTGAGCTGGCAAGCTAACGTTACACGCTGAAAATGGCCAGTTTTGAAGAAAATTTGGATCGTGTAATTTAATATTGCATGTGGCGTTTTCTTTTGCAGTGTGCAAATGTTCCACCAAAACAAGTTCCTTCCTGAGACTATTTTGCAGAGCCACGCTCGCTGCGTCCAGAGCTTAGCGCCATAGCACCATAACATGGGGTTAATTATCTCATGATACAACTGGAGTAGAGTTAACCCTAATGTTCTGTTTGGGCTCCTGGAGAGCTAAGACCTTCTTAAACAGCTCAAAAAAATATTATTTAACATTGTTTTATCACCTTGATACTTTTCCTAATTCTATGACAACTGCCTATAAACATGATTTTGAACTGATGTTTCAG
Source organism: Sander vitreus (assembly GCF_031162955.1). Lineage (NCBI taxonomy): Eukaryota > Metazoa > Chordata > Actinopteri > Perciformes > Percidae > Sander > Sander vitreus. Next base: position 22,177,094 of record NC_135861.1, on the reverse strand, counting down.
AAGTCTTTAAGAAGCTTTGTAAACATGCAAATACAATGGATTTCCACAAGCTCTATATATCTGTGATTGGTGTTGATTACTTTTTACGCAGCACTATCCCCCCAAATGCCAAATAAGTACTTTTGGATTTCTTTTATTGCAGTTTTGTAACATTTGTTTTTAATATTATCTTTAATAATCCAATTGGTTTTAATTAACCCCATATATAAGTAACATCACTATGTAGGATAGTGTAATGTACATTTCTTTCTCTCTGTGAATGACTTTTTGGCAAAAAAAAAATAGACATAGGTCTGTGAGAACCCAAACACTGAGGAAGCAATGTCAACAAAACACAGGGGCTATGAAGCAAAAATAATTGATACAATAATTTAAATCTTCAAGCCCCTTGTAAATGCCTGGCTTGCTAAGAATTCTCTCTGCATGCACACACACCCATTTTGGATTTGTCAGTATCTCTGCCTTCTCCTCCTCTCTTCAAATAGCTTTCTGAAATGGAATCTGCAGGCCCTCAGGCTTTCTGACAATGTTTCAGACATTCCTAAGTAAAATGAACAGCGGCATGACTTCAGCATTACTACATTTTATAGGTTTGCTCTATTGAGAGTGCATGGAGAGAAAGCTCGTCACAATCCCAACTGGTATCACACAACTTTTAGTTTGCCGGCTGCCTTTCTGAGCTGATTAATGAAAAAGGTTGGCTTTTATAACAGTAACAAGATACAATACATTAAATTGCAACATTGATATTGTAAATTGCCCTTTACCATTAAATACATTAAATACAAAACAATATTTGTTCAAATATATGAAAGTCATCATTGAATGGTACATCCACGTCCCCTATTAGAAAATGCATGGCAGTAGACCCCAGTTGCTTTGTCAAAAACATACTGCAGAAATATGTGAAAGTACATTGATGTTCCTAAATGTAAAAATGCAGGTAATGCATTATAAAGTGTAATGCATGTTTTTAGGCCACACCAAACCATTGCTACTCTTAATTTGGTTTTCTGACTTTCCCTCTAGCACCACCGTGAGGTTGACATTTTAGTTTTTTTAGTTAAATGTCTGGACAACCATTGGATGGATTGAAATTTAGTACAGAGATCCTAACCCGATATCCATGTTTTCAGAGGATGAATCCTATTAACTTTGAGGACCCCCTGACTCTTCCTCTAGCACCACTAGCAGGATAATGTTTTTTATTGAGAGTTTGTTAGCATGCTGTCTCTCGCATTTAGCTCTAAGCATTGCTGTACCTGAGTACAGCCTCACAGAGCAGCTAGCATGACTGTACTCTTGTTCTCATAAGCAGGGGATAAGGATCCTGTATTTCTGTCCTAGTATTTGTCATTGGCCAGTGCTGATCTGTGCTCTGTGTGGTGTGTCCAAGAGAAAATGTTTTGAAATGGCTGTGTAACTAGGATACTGTCTGAGCCCTAAACAGTCAGAATTAAAGCTGCACCAGGCGAGATTCATTGTCACAATACTCCAATGTAATTCAAAAAGAGATGCAAAAGAGGAAAGTGTCCCATCCCAATGAAATTAGATTATTAATTCTAATTTGGTTTTGTTTATTTGGTCAGAAAAGGACATTTATGCTAGAGAAAAAGGAAATCAAAATAAGGCTACCCTGTTTATTGGTCACTTTAATACTGCCATTTGGGGCAACCAAGATGCAAAACTGCCAACTAGTTCAGCCTGGTGCAGCATGTCAGACAGTGAGATCTGCTACAATAGAAGATCAAAATTTCTGTCTATACAAAGATTTGATGTAATGAAGAGTAGTGGACTCCAGCAAAACCTTGATACGTTTCTAATTTTATTATAGCATGCATTGCTTGTTTATCTCACAAGTCAAACAGCTAGAGGAAAAAAAGCCACTGTGATGGGTCTTTGGATGATTCCAACTTTGCCCTCTATGAGATGTGGGTCCAGAAGTACAGTTTTATTTGTTAGACAATTCATGGAACTGTCTGGGGATAAATGCCCTCCAGAGGCTCATTCATAACATAAATTGGCCTGAAATTCATTGGTCCTGCAGACAGTCTGTGTCTCCCTTTGTATGTCTCACTCTCACTCTCTCTCTCCTGCTTTCATGTGCAAACACACTCACACAAACTGTCACAAACACTAACATACACACACGTCCCCTAATGCACTCTTTTTCTCCCGTGTTATTCGAGGATGCAGTATACGCTCGGGCTAAAAGAGGGGAAAAAACACCTTTGCTGTCTGTGTAGCTGAAGTCCAGCCTTGGGCCTATTAGGCTTCAGTGAAGTGTGCTGTGATTTGACAAGGCCAGTGACAGGAGGCACTGTAAATATCCGGCTGTCATGTGACTCATTTATTGGCCTCAAGGAACTAACGAAAGGTCAATGTTTTCTGATGCCATTGCCAACAACTAAATTAAGTGACTTCATCTCTTGCTCATGCATCTGTCCCATTTTAAGAGATGGATACATTGGAGGTGGTGCATCACACACTGCTCACGCACTGCAATGATCATTCACGTTTCTACCGGAACACACAACAAGCATACACATATACATTAGGCTCGTTATACAAGCTCATCTGCCATCTCTAGAAGTGGATATATGTAAACAAACAAACACACACCATCATACATGTGGCACGCAATCACAACCTCCGGGTTTGTCATTATGCATGTCATGTCTGACAGTGACAGCAGTGCATTAACATGCCTCCACATCTTCTCTCATTAAGTAAATTGCAATCCATATTCTTTATCCCAAAGCAGTGCAAAAGTTTAAATAGCATAATTTCACTCTGTCACTAAAAGAAAGAAAATATACTTGAAATCAAAAGGACAGTTTTTGGTGCAACTGAAGCTTTTGAATGCATCTCTGTCCTGTGCTTTGGGGTCTTGCATTTATCCTGCATACTTAAATGTTTCCACCTCTTAGTGCTAATACATTTGTACTACACCAAAACGTTTCTGCCCTAACGGAGAGTGTTATGCACAAGGAGACGAAAAAAGAACTAACAATCCTGTTAATCAATGTGTAAGAAGCAGAGAACTTGAAGGAAGCTTAAAAATAGATCTGTTGGAAGGAAAAGCAAAACTGGGAAAGGAAGCTATAAGTAAGTATAAGTAAGTTTTTAAGCAAAGAGAAAATAGATGCTGAGAAATGTCCAAAAATCCTGAAACTCTGTAATGCCTCCAGTGGAAAACCCCTTAATGGAATATTTGCTCATGTGCTAAAACACTCATCACACTGATTAATTGGGCAACTTTAAATCAATTTTCCAGTCCACCACTGGTCTATGCCCATGGTAAATCTGATGCTCTCTAAATAAAATGTGGTTTACTTTGTATAGTTTTGCCATTGGGAGGCATGGAAGATATGAAGATCATGAAGGAAATAAGTGAGATAGAACTAGCAGCCAGAGCACACAAGCAAGACTGGTAAGTCTCCCATAGTGGAGGCTGAGGGTGATGAATCTAACAAGTTTGGAATTTGTATTCAAAGCTTAGAACACGTTATTATGTGAAATATATAAATAAGCAGCCAGAGTCTCTGGTGAGAAACAGGCAGTACACCAGTGTGGGCCAGAGGTCCAATAGTGCACCTTAGAACCAGTGTCAACAATTCATGATGCAGGTAATCTACTCATGTATACATATATATATATATATACATACATACATACATACATTCATATCCAGTTTATTTCTCTTGATAAAAGCAATGGGTTTATTATTATCATAGATACAGGGTTGGGATTGAAAACTGTGATAATCGATAGGTCGTTTTGAGTCACTTATCTAGTAAAAATCCCACAACAATGGGAGAAGCTACAAGACAAGAATGTCCTGCTTTTTTCTGTTTCATATCAGTGGCAATTTATTCCCTGACACTTTGTAGTGTCAGGCAGTACCTTGTAATAACATGTAACAGAAATTGTTTTTGACATTGTATAGACAAGTTGATTGACTGATTAAAAAACAAATAAATACAGAATTTAATTTGCAGTTATCAACTCTGGTATCTATAATTGCAGCCATGTAAGTGCAGAGGAACAATAACTGTGCCATCAAGCTTTGGGACAAAAACTCACCCAGGCAGGCAGTTCATGTCTCAGGCCATGCTTTTGACATTTTTGACAGCAACAGGCAAAGAAAAGTGGGTATGATTACTGTAGGTCGCTTGGTTTATTTTCTAATAATAGCTTAAACTATCTCAAGATGCATGTAGCACAGGCTTCATTTTCACTTGCCTATGTTTAGGTTATTTCCTGTAAGCTCCAGCTGATTCCATCTTATCCCAGGCTACTAATGTTAGCGCTGACCAGGCTGATGGTGCTAGTGATTATAACAATTTTTCCCCTGCAATTAGCAATTACTGAAGCTCTTCTCCAAGATGTCGAGGGGGTTGAAGAAGTGGATTGGGATGGATTAAAGCTTCTCCAAGCTTTATGTTAAAGCTCGGAATTGGGAGCTTAACTGGGGAATTTTGTCCACATGCTCTAACCCATTCTTGTCAGTGCTGGAAGGATTGCGTGGTCTCACTGTTGGGTTGGACGACCAGCTCCCTCAGCTTTGAAGCTGATAAACCTTTTAAACCATGACAAATATTCTCCTGCAATTTTGCCAGAGGAAAGGCAAATAAATGAAATAGGTAGCAGGCGCAGGAATATAAAATCTTCCTCCATCCACCTCAAACCCCCCACCATACAGCTAAGTTTTGCTTTTAAAGGCTGAAGTGCTTACTCTTGCACAGCTTTGATCTTATTGTCTCTACTGGAGCAGTCTTCCAGATTTTAAAGCACATTAACCTAATGGTCCTGCATCAATATGGCAGCTACTAATAGCCAATAATGTCCCAGCATGGAGACATGTGGCGTGTTGTGGAACGGTGATCAGGCAGCATTTAACTGAACAACCTCCATGTCAGTGGCGGACATGACTACACGGCACAAGTTAGGCAGCAAGGGTGAGAAATCCAGTCAGTTTCCATAGTGATGTGGTTGAATGGAGAGGATTAGCAGGGGCAGTGTGGTGAGAAAGGATTGCAGGCTTCTGTCAAAGCTTGCATTTAAAGAGCTCCATGTCCTGGCTCCCTCCTATTTGGTGATGCTGATGATCGACACCTCGTCTTCCTTCACTCCCCACACTTTCCCTTTTATGAGCACAGAAACGGCTGTCTCCTTTTGCTGTGGTGGTTTCTCAGCTGTACAATATTCGATGAGCCGGTTGTTGACCATATGTGCAAACCCTGCTGCCAAATGTAAAACAAAAACCTTCAGAATTAACTTTTTGGTTATAAATTATAACTCACGCCAGATATTCTGAATTTTATACCATCAAAGTGTTAACGTATTGCATTATACACAACTTTTCTGTAGTTCAACTTTCCACCACCACAACATGCAGACTGTTTTCTCAGTACACACTTAAAACCTCTAGATTATATACTGTATGGATTAGTTTGCCTTTAAATCTGCAGAATGTGAAGTTAAACAGAAAATTACTGCCAGTTCATAGTCAGTCATTTAAAAAATGTAATCCTTACCACTATGGCTAAGCACTATGTGTGTGAAATCTCAGTCTCACTTCAAATAACACCCAATAATAATATAATAAATGAATTTCCCCCAAAATGATCCGCAATCTGATTATTGTGGGTTTGTCATTCATTTGTAATCAAATTGCTTTAATCCTTTTATGGTTATTTCCCATTTATTAACTGTAACTCTGGTTGCAATGGGGACTAGGCAGTTCTACCAGGCAAAGAATTATGGGAGCTGAATTGCAAATCTTAATTACAGAAAGATCAGTATAACAAAAAGACAATTAAATTCTGGAGAATAACTAATTATTATCCGATACTGTACCTTTGATACGGTGGAATTTGCTAAAGCATTTTATTGACATTGAGGTGGAGATTTAAAGATTATTCTGTTTATCTCATATATCAATGTAAACTCAAATAGGCAGCTGCATACCATTCAAACTGAAGATGAAATAGCTTTTCATACACTTTATTTAACGAGTCATTTTTCATATATGAGAGAAGCTAGGCATTATTGCTTTAGAAATACCAAAACACAGTAACCCTTCAAATCTAAGAACAAGTTTAAAATCCACGTCATGACTGAGGGCAGTTTGCTTTTAACATGATTTCTTTTTTTTAAAAGTAATTTATTCTAGGAGAAAGAAGAGAACGTAAGAAAGTAACATCAGACAAAAAGGGTTGCAGTAGCAGTGCTGAGGTTCAATGCCAATTGCAGGAATTCAAAGGATTCCAACATATGATTAAAGTGATGGGCAATGTATTAAACAGTAAAAAAAAAATTGTCATCCACTTTTCTACACTAATGGACAGAATGTGTATTGTTACTTTTTTACCCTAGAGCCGAATCTATACTGTCCATCTCTGTGAGTGTGTGAGGTTCAGCGTGACGTAAATGTCATCATCAGAGGGTGTATGTGAGTGGTAGCGTAGCGATCTACTGCGCATGCGTGGAACACATCCTCCAAGCAGTATAGTAAAGCATAGTATAAGCAGAGCTACTATGTGCCTGCAGCTCTCTGTGTACGTGTCCGCTCCGGAGTATAATCAAGCCTTAAGTGATTTGGGGAGGGAAGGCGTCAATAGAACTAGAACAATATATGTGTACTGCATGGACTTGACTGTTAGGGGGTAAATTGGGAAATATGGAGGAATCCTAACAAATTTAACATCATAGATTTGTATCCAATTAAGCCTTTAACTGAGAGTAAGGATTAAGGTTAGGCAACAAGACATACCACCACTTATTTATTTTCATAAGAGTGATCTTCTTGTTGTACGGTTTTTATTTAAATGGATCCAGCTCAGTGTACATAATATATATCTCTAACAAATTATGTGGTCCAATTCCTATTGATTTCATGCTATGTGCACAATTAATTTGATCAAATAGTTATTATGAACAGGTTACAAGCATTATTATGTAGGTGAACTTACCTGTAATTAATGAAAAGTCTAGTGCCCTTTCCATATAGCTATGATTCTATATATTGTGTGTGGTACTGTATATATTTTAAATATATATTTATATATTTCTTTTCATTTAAAGGTAATTTTTACATTGTTGTGGTCAGGAAAGACTAAATAAAACATCAGTATCATAGTGTCATATTTCAACTGTATCTGTATTCAATGTAAAAAGAGGTGCTACATGTGTGTGTTGCGTTTGGTTTGCACACATACAAACATGAATCTAGACTATTAGTGTGTAACAATGCTGTGTTTCAACACACATGTTTAGGATACACAGGATAGCATTACAGAAAGCAATATATTAAATTGTTTTCCCATTTTGGGAATCAATCATTATCTCTGAAAATGAGTTTGTCAGTATGTCCAATTTGCCACATAACCTTTTTATATTGATAATATTGTTGTTGAAGCTGTTATTGCTGGAATAACCAGATGCATGGTTCTAGGGTAATTCATTTCAAAGGCCCTTTAATCTTTGACATGTATGATGGCGTATATTTCTGTGCATAGCCTAGGAGTGTTTATTAACCCTCAGAAGCCTAATCTGAACCATTAATGGACTTTTTGTAGGAGTTAATTAACCATTTTCAATGATAGCAGCACAGCAATCCCAGTAGAGAGCCATATAAAGGAGGGAGAGACAGAGACCGATTATGCTGTTGCCTAGCAACACATGTACAAAATTTGAAGCGATTTAGTGCCCTCACACTGGTTATCATGGAGGTCATATATTTACTAAATCCACACCGTGTGCCGGCTGCCACACAGGGCTGTCAACAGATCAACACCAGTACCTGTCCCGTCCTGCTTGGTGCACGTTGACCTGTCGATGCCAAACATGTTTAAACCTTCAACTAGGCTGAATGTCTCTTAAATCATGGCTGTCTAATTCTATGGATTTGTGGAAACGGCACTTCTTTTGAATGAGTGGCAAATGCAACATCAGAATCCCAACAGAGGAAAAAGCTAGTCTTTTTCAGCTGTGGGATTTAACTTCTTTGCATAGTTGATCCCTTCAGTAAGGTAAAATCAGAAAGAAAAACACCAAAGAGAGAAACAGAGCATGCTCCACAAATTTGGTGGATGATTCACTCACTATTCCTGAAATATCATTGGCCAACCCACCTCACTGATTCCTGCATCCCACAATACTTCACTACACATGTAAATAATATCTGGTTGTTATAAAAAAAAAACTGTCCTCTCAGCTTGTTTTGCTTGTTTTTAAATTGTGTGAATGTGTGAGAGAGAAAGAGAAAAGGAGGCATACAAAGAGACAGAGACAGAGAGACGTAAGGAGAGAGAAAGAGAGAGGCGAGACAGAGCTGCTGAGGCACTCACTTCACAGCAATTTAGGTCATGCTAAACAAATGCTATACTAAAGAAGCACAGACAAATAAGAGCATCTTGCCTTGAAGTGATTTCAGTGTCTATGGAGGCTATACCATGTGGAGATCACAATGCAGTGATTTAGAACAAAAAAGAAGCTGTATACATGCAGTGGATATCTCAGGTGTCTCTGTGCAGGATGTGGAAGTGTGAGGTAAATGTAATCAATCATCCCTGGGAGGGCAGGATTAGGGGCTGAATTACATCCATGCTTCATATAGAAATATTGAGTGAGCAGTTATTCAGTTATGCATTACTTCCCCCGGTGAAATACATATATGCCAATCCCTCTATTATCACGCACAAATGGTACACCACAGCGGTATTGTACTCTACACTCTCGCAGTGCCTACAAGTCAAGAAAAATGTACACCAGCAACCATGGTTCGAGGTTGATGAAAACAAAGAGCAGACAGCAACAGAACAGGGGCTGCACATCCAGGATTCTGACAGTAAAACTCTTTGAGGGATTACCTAATAAGACATATTTATATATATATATATATATATATATATATATATATATATATATATATATATATATATATATATATATATATATATATATAAATACCCTGTGGAAGACTGCCTTCCTGTCAAGACAAGGGTTTTTGTAAATATTGAGTGTGGATTTTTTCTTTTTGTGAATTGTATTTTGCAGACTTTGTTTCTATGTAGCAACTTAGAAACCTGATTTATTCTGAAAAGTGGATTGATGCAAGATGTACCTCTGCTTTCATATCAATTAATTTACCTTATCTGTATCTATCTATTATCATCATTCCCACTGTAGATTGTTAGCAGTCACCAGATTGACTTCCATGTTGACAATAAAAAAATAAAATGGGATGTATACACAATCTCAGCAGAAGGAGAAAAACAAGTCTGCGACAATATGAATAAAATATGTGATTTGCTTATGATTAGCATACTAATGACTAATCATCATGCTAATCAGTTCATTTTGTGGCCTCAAATTGCAGACTGGTGTTGAGGAATATGAGTGTATGAAAATGCATTCTGAAAAGAGAGAAATGCTTCAGGGATTACCAAGAAGTTAAAGCAATAATTTCAAGGTAGGTTATTAAAAAGTATAGAGGAGATGATGGGCAGATTCATACACTGCTTGAGCCACATAAAGATTTTGATTTTAAATTTGGCAGAAAAATGGTGTAATATTCTTGTGTTTTTTTTTGTTGATGTTTAAAAAATCCAATTAAAAACATTTAAATATTGGATTTATATAATGTTATCTTTGATTTAATATTTTGTGTTTTGATGATTGTTATTAATAGAACCAAGAAATTAGGCATTCAATTATATCTTTATGTCAGCTATTTTTAATTTATTTAAATTTCTCAACATATTTTGGCAATAAAACAAGTTTATATTGTCACATTTTTTTATACAATAATCATAATCGTGACCATAAAAAACTAAATAAATGACAAGAAACCAATAGGGAATCTTAAATGTGCAGTGCAGCACCTTGGCTGCATCCTTCTGCCACATCTCCCCAACATTCTGATGATTTTACAGTCAATGGGCGAGTAAAGAGGGGCAACCCAAGACTCAATCTCAGTCACATACTTTAAAAGCCATTACAAGAAAGGACAAGTAATCCCAGCCTAATGGAGCACGTACAGCATTCACAAGGAACCAAATACAAGCTTCCGACGGAAATGAGGAGACTGGGGGCTGCTGGTGAAAAGGGCAGTGAGCTGAATCAAACCAAAGCTGCAGGGTTAGGAGGTCAGCTGGCTGAGCGTACATGTCACCAGCCTATTGGACATGCCTGTGTGCTCCATCAGCAGGTGTATAAATACGTGTCATGTTTCACACCCCATGTCCTCAGGGATGGCTACCCAGATGGGGTTTTAAATGTGGCATTTCATGTGGTATCATTTAGTAGGTTAGTTTACCCCTCATTGGTTTGCCATCTGGTGCCCTCTCTCAGCCTGTGATAGGGACATTCACATCGGAGTGTAAATGCTCCTGATCTCCATGCCAGAGCACTTCCAGAAGTTTGCACCACAGTCAGTGTGCACTACCTCAACCTCAACTCAGTGACATTAAAAAAAAAGTGTATCTACATGTTCTGATTTTAAGCAGGAAACTAAGTGTTAGCAGCCAGGACATGTGGAGTTTGAAAACAAAACTACAAGCATGAAGGCAAACTACAAAGGCTTCAAATGTGGAGGAGTTGGCAAGCATGGACAAGTAGTAGCCAACGTGACATCACTGTTTACGCAAGAAAAACAGCTGAGCTGAAGAAAAACGTGTGCTTAATATTCATGTAAATCAAACAAGTGGGCCTATTTAGATATGCTGTGAATCACTTACCGTTGCACTTTAAATTGACGAACTGCTCCTTAAAGAAATGTTTTGTTCTTGTATATCACTTTCCGGATGGTTTCTGTAGAAAAAAAAAAAAGAACAATCCGCGGCTGGATCCACTCTTCGCTGATTAGCTGCCTATGTGAACATTTCCTCCCCCTAATCTATAAACATGTTTTGCTTTACTTTAATTTTTCTTTTTTTGAAATTATGAGCTCATCGTCCACGAGTTTATTCTTCTCATATCATCCCCTCATTTGTGGAAGACGTCGGGCTTTGGACGATTTCATGCAGAGTTAGACAACCAGCCAACGTTCCCTCCCTTTATTGACGGACTCCCTTTATCACAATTTGCCAGGTTTGCAGACAGCCGCTGACTGGCCTCACCTTCCAAATATACGCGTTTGGACCTGATAATGCTGCTTATATCACCCCCCACCCCCCCATATGTTTCCATGTTGGCACCTCGACCATACATTCATTACTGGAGGGGAGGGGGTGCTCTATTTTTGTGGGAGGGGGGCACATTTTTCTGGGCGCAGAGATAATTGCATTATAAATAGTTGAATCAATAAAGTGTAATAAGGAAATAACCTGAATAAAAGACTTTTAAAAAGCCCCAAAAACGGACTCATATTTATAACTTTGAAATGGCAACTGTCTGATGTATTGCTTGCCTACCTATGGGAGGTCATGGCAAAAACAATGTGAAAACCTTATTATTGGTGTTTATTGAAATAGGGGAGAAGAGTATAACAATTTAAATATTCAAAAACAAACAAGTAGCAAGTGCGATGTCAATGGAGCCTATAGATGAGGAGGAAGAGGGGGGGGGGGGGGGGGCGACTTTGAGATGACATTGAGGCTGTGTAGATGGGAGCTGAGTCTCTGGTTGTTGATGTTAGACAGTCGCACAAGGCGAAGCGGCTGCTGCCCGTGTTGATTCAGCCTCCTCCTCTTCCTCCTCCTCCTCCTCCTCCTCTTCCTCCTCCTGGTCTTCAGCACTGCTCCCCGCTGGACAGCTCCTGCTTGGACATCTCTAACGCTGCATGGTCCCTATAAGTCTTTTAATGGAAGTAACATCTATTTATCTTCCAAGAAATATTGGGAGTTTACAACTTTATTCACAGGAGGAATCTACGGATACCTCGTTTCGAGATTTGTGGCAGGCAGCGTATCCTCGGCGGCACAGATCACAGATTCATTGTGAGTAAACTGGGTGCTGAATTCCTGCGTCTGTCTGTGCGTGTGTGCGTGTTTGAACCCTCATACAAACGAGTCTGGCTAATGCATGATTCTTTTTGATTTGGCTTTGCAGCAATAGTGAGTGTGATTAAATTGTGAATGAGACTGTCAATGCGTTGCTGGGGTCAGTGTAATGACTGCATGATGAGCTCCGCACCTACATGCTACAGCCAATTAAATGCCGAATTGTTTACGGTTTGCTCGTCTATTGGATGGTGCAAATGTGGAGACGCATTCTCGTGCGTTTAATAACATGTTTAGTTCTCAATGTATCGCATAGAATGAGGTGGCTATTTGTGCAGCCTGATGCGTAAAGCTTTTACGCATAGGACATCCCTTTGTCTCCACAATGCGTTTTGTGTTCCTGTTTGTTTGAGACCTCTCTGTGTCTCTGCTTGCATTTCTGTATGTGGATAAATGTTTGGAAAATCTGCAGGTGGTAATTGGTGGACTCTACTTCATTATGCTTAATTATCATAGGCTATCTGCTATTGCTACGGTGCGTCTTGCGCTTAAGCGCACGTTTTGGATCCTGTAATTTGTCTTAAAGTTTTCTTTTTTCGTTGATGTTAGTAATATCCAGTTCCGTTTCCCTTTCTTTTTGCTTATTTAATTGCGGACTTCGTTTAGGCTATCAGGTTTGTGCTGATCTGGTTTTGGCTGCTGTTAATTTACGCACAATCTGTCGTCTGTGTTTTAGTTATGGGAGCAAGTCCAGCATGACTTTGTCATCGATGGGTTTTTGTATTGTTGGTGTTTGTTGAGTCTGATATAAATGAACATTTTGTCAGGCAGCAAATGTTCAAAAGATGCTGTAGTGTGCGTTTATAAAAGCATATTTCAGTAAAACAGTGCATGTTTGATTTTATTGACATTGTTTTATTGTACCTGCCGGGGAGTAAATGATTGTCGTACAAAATGTGTTTGCACGACAAAAGTAACCACATTTTCAGCGCCTCCTGAAAAAAAACGACCAAATGCTCTATTCACGATTGCAGGTTAACGGCGACTGTCGAGCCGTGTGTGCACAGGCTTCATCTCCAGACATTTGGTCCAAAGGTTAGGTCTAAAAACCGCGAAGCTGCTGTCTGCGTGGTCTGGTGCTGAAGCATACCGTCCGACTGCCAGGACCTCTGCCAAATCCAGAGACATGGCGACGAACGGCACCAAAACGGATGGACAAGTCACAGAACTGAACGAGGTGGCCACTAATAATGACAAGCCCAAGTCACTGGACGTGAAACCCGAAAAGAAGAAAAAGGATTTGCCTGATAGAGAAACATGGGGGGGGAGATTTGATTTTCTCCTGTCGTGTGTGGGTTATGCAATTGGACTGGGAAACGTATGGAGATTTCCCTATCTCTGTGGAAAAAACGGTGGAGGTAAACATTATTTTCACAGCTAATTTAAGCAAATTGCACGGCCCATTCAGCTCCATGATGCACATAGTCGAGTTAACCTAAATGGCCGTGTCGATTACATGAACATAATGAATATCACACATTTACAACCCTAATTAATTGACGTTGTGCTGTGGTGTTTTAAGTAATGCGTCAGTGCAGTTTTAGCCTAAGATTGGTCATTTATTTAATGCATAACTTGATCTACTTTTGTCCATCCAGGAGCCTTCTTGATTCCCTATTTTTTGACCCTCATATTTGCTGGGGTCCCCTTGTTTCTACTGGAATGCTCCCTTGGCCAATACACCTCAATTGGAGGGCTTGGTGTGTGGAAACTGGCTCCTATGTTTAAAGGTATACTTCACTTAAATATTTCTCTAAAATTGTGTCTTGATACCAGGCCTGCCTAAAAAAAAGTATGGTATTTGGTGTTTTCATAGACATACTTTTGACTATCAGGATTTATGTAGGCCACTTAACACACATAGCCAATGAAAGTTTTACTACACTGCCTAATTAATTTCTGTATGATAGGTGTGGGCCTTGCAGCAGCTGTTCTGTCCTTCTGGCTTAACATTTACTACATTGTAATCATTTCTTGGGCCATTTACTACCTGTACAACTCCTTCACCACTGTAAGTATTACACAGTGAACTCACATGATTCATAAAAAAGCTGAAACCAGCATAGGGTCAAGGTTGTTATATATCAGTTCATTAGGAATTCTAGCCTGTGATACCTGTAAGAAATTTATAATCCATAAATGTGTCAAATAGGGGAAAAAACACTGCAATTTTTGTTTTACAGGATCTTCCATGGAGCACATGTAACAATCCATGGAACACAGAGAAATGTTACACAAACCACTCCATTGCTGATACCACCAACCTCACCAGTTCAGTGTTGGAGTTTTGGGAGTAAGATATTGACTGCTTTCTCTTGCTTTCACAACAGCGGAGCATTAAAGTATCCTGCATGCATCCCTGAAATACATAAAAGACAGCCTCCTCTGCTGCATGCTTATGTCCCTGTGTGTGTGTGTGTGTGTGTGTGTGTGTGTGTGTGTGTGTGTGTGTGTGTGTGTGTGTGTGTGTGTGCGCGTGTGCGTGTGTGTATAACAGTGTCATTGTTGCTCGCTCTGACTTATAGGCGCAACATGCATGAAATGACCGATGGCTTGGAAAAACCAGGCCAGATTCGAGTGCCACTGGCAATAACGCTGGCCATCGCCTGGGTCCTTGTGTACTTCTGTATCTGGAAAGGGGTTGGCTGGACAGGGAAGGTAAGATGTTTGCCAGATTTGGGTGTCCAAGACCTCTTATGCTATGATGGTTCCCAATAAGTAGTAGTATGTGACAGCAATGCAATATTAATCAGTCTAATATCACATCATCAATCATTTACACTGCAGTCAGGATTGTCTAGATTGATTTTAAAATAAGAGAAGAGACATCAAACACTCATGTTTAGTAATCCTACTCTGCCTCATGGCAGCTCCTCTAATTCCAACTCTCCTGACACCGTGTCTATACTGAGTGTGGATTCATGATAGGAGGAGCAACAAACAGCCATACGCTACAATCTGGTTTTGTCCTCTCCCTTCACTCCCTGCAGCTTCCCTCCCATGTGGTGCCACATTTCGAAAGTCTAGTGCATCACATGACCATGGCAAATACAATTAGTTTTGGTCACAAAAAAACCCATCCCCCTGCACACTTTTCTCACAAATTGCTTGCAGAGTGTCATACACCACACAGCCATTCAAAGTGAAGCTGCAGTGATTTCTTTACTGAATTATTGGTCTCTTTATCTGTTTTGTTTTTGTGTGTGGAAGAGACAGAAGAAATTAAATCTAGAACATCTTTACAACCCTTATGAATATTTCTGAATAGTGGGGGGATTTCAAATTTACAACCACTGTATGCATCATAAATTTACTTCAGATTCAATGGTGTTACCCTGCTGATTCTGCTGTCTCACACTGTATAGGTCGTTTACTTCTCAGCTACGTATCCCTACTTCATGCTGTTTATTCTCTTCATCCGTGGCGTGACTCTACCTGGAGCTAGAGAGGGAATTCTGTTCTATATCACCCCCGACTTTGCAAAACTCAAAGAATCGGAGGTAATGACATGATGATGAATGATATTATCATATGATTCATACCTATGTACTGCATGCCTGAGGTAGCATAGCTAGGGCCTCACACAGCTAAACGCTTGTTTCTTTGTCAGGTATGGCTGGATGCAGCTACCCAGATCTTTTTTTCCTACGGATTGGGATTGGGCTCACTTATAGCTCTGGGCAGCTATAACCCTTTCAATAACAATGTTTACAGGTAAGACTGGCCATGATTCATGAATAGAGATAATCTATTTGAAAGAGACAGAGAATGCTGCTGAATTTTATATAGCAGAGCAAATTTTAATAGCTGATTATTTTACTATATTATAGGCCTCTATTGAAAACCTCATTCAAGGATACTTAATAAGAGCTGTCGGTGTTTTTGGCGTTCTCCAAGTTGACAAAAAATCCTGGTGAGGCAGAGATGGTTCAATATAAAGATCTTAGTCACAATTTTATTATGATCTTATCCTTATCCAGTCCCACCTTCTTAGTTCTATCCACAAATATGTGCCCGTCCTCCTTTCTCGGGGCCCGGGCCAGTTATTGCAACAGAATATTGGAAAGAACATTGTTTTTAAGGTTAGCAAAATAAGTACTAGACTGTCAGCGTTATCCTGACCTTTTAATGGCTGCGTCCCAATCGAAGACTCTGTTCTCTGTATCTGTCAGCTACAGCTGCACTTGTGGAAAGCTCCAAGGCTCATTGTACAATGCTTAGAGTACAACAGTGCATGCAGAGGTTATGTGTTTAACTAGAACATACATACTAGGGATTTCTACCAGAGAGCCCTTGAAGTGTCTTGTAAATGTAAGTTGCTGGCATGAATATAATATTCTAAGGAGAAGGCAGTTTCTTGTGCGTGCTAGAGGAAAAAAAACAACAACGATGATTGTGAAGTGTTTTCTCCAGCAGCCTTATGGTTCTGGGTCACATAAACAATCAGTAAAATAAAAATAGTTGCGCTCATTTTGTGTGCTTGTTTCAAATGAATCCATCTTCTTTTACATATATATCTATGAAAAATACATTTGTATTGATTGTCATGGGTTCTTAAATGAGATCTGTTTATGTCTGTCATAAACAATAACGTGTGATTTTGTCAAACATCTGTATGATCAAAAGGAATTAATAGCAGGGATGCATTCTCACAGGGACTCTTTCAGTCTCTCCTGTGTGGACTGTTTTGAGGGAAGCTTGATACAGAGAAAAACATAAACGAGTCAACTTACATTTTTGACAACATGTCTATTTTGTATTTCCTCTCCCCAGAGACTCCATCATTGTGTGCTGCATCAACTCATGTACCAGCATGTTTGCTGGCTTTGTAATCTTCTCTATTGTTGGCTTCATGTCACATGTGACAAAGAGACCCATTGCCGATGTAGCAGCTTCAGGTAGGATAACATATACTGTATGCCTTTTTTTCTGTACTGGTTCTTTCCTCTGCACAAAAAAGTGCAAAATTAGTGACTGCGAAACACAGCATTTGTCACTTTTATGTGAATATATGTGTTTGCAGTCATAACAGAGTACTATGAGAATAACCCTAATGAAATATGATTTTCCCATTTACTATCCAGGTCCTGGCTTAGCTTTTCTGGCCTACCCGCAGGCTGTAACCGAGTTGCCTGTGTCTCCTCTCTGGGCCATTCTGTTCTTCTCCATGCTGCTCATGCTGGGGATAGACAGCCAGGTAAGGGGCTTGGAGATGATCTGCTCATGGGCTGACCTAAATATTTAAATGCAGGTACCTATCATGCAGCTCACCCCTGCTCTCTGTTGATAAGCATGCAATTTGCTTCTTGTGGACAGATATAGCTGAGCTTTGACATCAGCTGTCAAGTCTTTTCAACGCAACTTTATCACCTCCATGTGCCCGCAGGTTTCCCTGTCTGTGTGTGTCTTTCTTTTCTATATGATAATTGGGTTTGAATAAGGCCACAGAGACTAGAAAAAAATGTATACATGTAGCTATACACTAGATATGACCACCAGCTCTTCAAAGTAAAAGACCTATTCTAAATAGGGTAAATAGTCTTTGCATATCTGAGCTATTACCAAAATGGCTTCCAAGAAGTGGATGCTTGGTCATTCAGAAGATTGCGTTAGTGTTTCTGTCCCATGGTTTGGTGCACACTGCAACTCTTTGTCATTTGTCATCATCAGTTAGCCTAACCACTAAAATAAAACTTCTTTGGTGAAGAATACATTTTTCAAAATATTCACAGACCTCAACATATAATATATATATAAAAAAGATAAATATACTGAATTTATTTAAAAAAAATATTTGTGTCAAAGAACATAGTGATAGTGCACATAGTCACACTTACGCTTCATGCTGTTTCTATGATTTTGTCTTTCAGTTCTGCACTGTTGAAGGCTTCATCACTGCTCTTGTGGATGAGTTTCCCAGAGCTCTTCGGGGTAGACGAGAGATCTTCATCGCGTGTGTCTGTCTGGTGTCCTATTTGATCGGACTTTCAAACATCACACAGGTAAAGTACAGCAGGGGCAGCTCTCTTATGTTACCACTGTCAATTAATGGAACAGGATTAAACAAATGAGTAATAGAATTGAAAGATGTAATTAAAAGATACAAATCCATGCATCTACTGTATGTAGTGGGCAAGAGGCAATTTAAATTTAGACTTGTTCTTTTAATTGTATCAAATGCATTACCAGAATATGTTATCCTGTATTCTAACACTTATCCATGCTTCTGTAACCAGGGTGGAATCTATGTGTTCAAACTGTTTGACTACTACTCCGCCAGTGGAATGTGTCTGCTGTTCTTGGTCTTCTTTGAATGCATCTCCATATCCTGGTGCTACGGTGTGTATCATCAGTGTTTCATGCAATATAGCAGAACAGAACAAAATTATCATTCAGAAAATGCATTTTTCTTTAATTTTACAAATAAACTTAGTGAAATATCACATACATAAAAAGTCGGGGGAAATATGAAGGTTAGAAAACGTCACACCTATCCAGAGATATTTGCGCAGCTTCAAACACTGTTCTGCGTCAAGGTCATGTGTTCCACCTCACCGTCCTCATGATTATGCATGGCAGACCGGCAGCAAATTGAAATAGATTGGATATGAATATTTTGATCATAGATTCATTTGTCTCGCAGGTGTGAACAAGTTCTACGACAACATCCAGGAGATGATTGGCTACAGGCCTTGTATATGGTGGAAGATGTGCTGGCTCGTATTCACCCCTCTCATCGTCGGTGTGAGTACTCTGAACTAATACAACCGTACATCTAAAGTCATGACATGAAAAATGAGACAATAAATAAAGTCAATATTACCTGCCTACAGCCATGTCAGACTGAGACAGCGCTGCCTCTAGTCAGTGGTGTCAGGATGCATAAAGTGTCTCATGTCTCCCACAGGGGGTGTTCTTGTTCAGCGCCATACAAATGGTTCCTCTTAAAATGGGAGACTATGTGTTCCCAGGCTGGGGTCAGGGAGTGGGCTGGCTCATGGCGCTGTCCTCCATGGTTCTCATACCAGGATACATGATCTATATGTATCTCGGACTTAAGGGCACTTACAAAGAGGTAAGAAGTGAATTGTCTGTTGGGTTTGTTAGGTGAGCATAAAGTCTTGCTAGCTTGTGTTGCCAGATTTTTAGATCTATTCTGACTCTGTAAGATAACAAACCTTATATTTGTACACTTATGTAATTCATTTGCGTTGTGTTTCTCTCCCAGCGACTTCGGATAATGCTTCAGCCTCCGGCAGTTGTCAGACGACCTCTGGAGAATGGACCTGAGCAGCAGGTGGAAACCAACACCGCTAACTTACCCAGCCCTGCCAATCCAGCCAGTCCAGCTAGTCCTGCCAACCCAGCTCCCGTAAACCCTGCCAGCCCCACCAATCCAGCTCCTGTCAACTCAACCAGCCCCATGACCCCTACTAACCCAGCTCCTCCGCCAGCTAATCCAGCCCCCGCCGCCAGCCCAGTGAACCCAGCAACTAGTCCCACCACCATCACCATCACCACCACTACCACCACCACAGCCAGTCCGGCTAACCCCACCACCACAACTGTTAGCCCGACCAGCCCACCACCCAACCCAGCTAGCCCAACAGAGCATGTTAACCCCCCGAACCCAACAAGCCCCACCTCTAACCTGACCAATGCCGAGGCCAACGTGTAGTCAACAAAGAAACCCTCATGGAGCATGTAGACAAAAGAGAACATTAAAAAGGACTTCCAAGATTTTAATTGATTCACCTACCTCCAGGGGCAATATGTGATCAAAACAGATTTTCAAACCATGTTTAATTTTTCTGCATTTGTAAAACCAAGCCAATGATGTCTTATTGTTGGTTTGCATTCTGAAAACAATATCAAAGACTGTTAGTGTTCATAAATACAACCATAAATCTGAAGTTTAAAAAAAAATGTAAACATACTGTGTAATACTGTGAGAAAAGAAAAAAACATATAGATTAGAGATTTGTTGAATATCTTCATGAATCAAGTAAATACCGTGTGAATATAGTAGATAAAGTAGTGAACAAAATTGACATCATTGAAGAGTGCAAGGGATGGCGTCAATTTTATTGTGGATGTTTACTAAACCTCACACAGTTGTCTCTTTTCCAAACGTTGCACTCTGTGAGGTAAACTACAGGCCACAAGGCAAGCGGGGAGCTCTGAGTAAGCACAATGCCAATAAGAAGTTCATGTTTAGGAGCTCTGTTGCAAAAGATTTTGTGTGTGAGAGAGACTGTTATTTTTCCTTCCTTTTTTCAGTAAAAAAAGGGAAAACTTTTATGTGATCAAAACATTTTCAGAATTATTTGTAGGATGTTTTATACTATATGTGTTGGGATGGAGGACCAAAATCAATAGGCAGACAAAAGCAAAAACTATGCCATTTAGTGTTTGGTTGGCGAAGCACAGGGTACAATGAAGTACAAAAGAAAAGAAAAAAAAAAGCACAGGGTTAGAAAAATGATTTACAAACATCGACTATCCCTTAATGCTGACAGTCAATCCTGTTTACGTTTTGCATGCTTTCCTCAGGAACATCAGTGAAAATTTCTGAAATGTCTCCTTACAAAAAAAAAGAAAAGAAGAACAAAGAAGGCCTTAAGCCAACACAACAATTTTAACTAAGCCATAGTCTGTTTACATGACTGGGCAGAACTACAAAATACAACTTTGTATGCTAGAACAAAAACCTGGACCAACTCTGTGTTTAAGTACAGTCATTATTTTTTCTTTGTGTGTAATGATCAATTATAGTTTGATCAATATGTATTCAGCAATACATATGTAGATGTGTAAGTGCAGGCCAGTAAGCAAGTGGTCTGTTTCTCTTTTTGTTTATGTTGTCTTTGCTTTACTAGTGAAAAGCACAAAGCTTTAATTTCCCCAGAGTTTTGCCATGGCGTTTTAGGACAATGTTAGTTTGCTTCTATGGCAGCTACTGTGAAAGGCATCTGGTTGAACAGAACATGTTTACTTTGAAAAGCAAAACAACTGAGTGAAAATGTGAAATGGCTACAGTTCATGTCCTTGAATTTTGTATAAAGTTACTCTACCACAGTTTTCTCTGGAACTTTGTTGTAAAACTGTACTGTGTAAAACATGTAACTGTAAATGTCTGTAATACATTGGAAGTTATTGTCTAAATGTTGAAAAAATGGAGTTGCTGTTTTCTGCAATAATATTTTGATCACAGAAGCTAAAGCACATATCTTACAGAAATATACGAAATGATGATGACAATGAAGATGCTGACGATTATATTAAAAAATAGAAACTATGTCTAGTAAAACAATATTGTTTTGTATATTTTTAACTGTCTCACTGCCTAATGTAAAACATAATATAAACATGATATGTATCTAAATGGTGTCACATGATAAAGCACGATTGTTATGTTATACAAACAGAAAAAGACTGAAAAAATAAAGAATTATAGAAAATATAAATACAATACATGCCTGGCATATGTCCCTTATAGCATGTGTGTTTAAAGTTGCAGCCCCGTGCTTTTCAACACTGTTATCAGGAAATTAGGTCAACTAACTATCCTATCAGAAGATGTATTCTGTACTGAATCCTCCTGCAGTTCCCTTTTTGTAGAAAAACCCTGTTGTTGTCCATAGAGTATTTCTAGTCTTTAGGTATAGAAAAATGCAACCCCAATAAAACTACAAGCAGGGATTAAGAGGAAAAAAGTACAAAGTGTTGTGTAGCTGGTTTCATTTTTTGTTTAGTTAGAATGAGGCCAAGTGGGATGTTTAAAATTAAACAAAACCTCTCTTCAGTAGTTTTGGGTGAAGAACACCCCCAACTTAATTCTAACATGGGAGTAAAAAAAAGGAACTTAACATTACAGTAAAATGAAACATCAAAAGAGAATGAGAGAAATGCATCTTTTTTTATTGAGTGTCAGAAACACATGCTAATAGAGAGGCCTCGGAAAGAAAAACATCATAGAACAGCTCTTGGCCTGGGGCCTGGCGTGCCCACCCGCCCCATCTCCCCAATCTCTTATGGGTCTGTGTGTTTGTGTGTGTGTGTGTGTGTGTGTGTGTTTGTGCGTGCGTGTGTGTGTGTGTGTGTGTGCCTGCTGCATCTTCTTCCCCACCCTCCTGCAGTTGCTGTTTCCATTAGCTTCCAGTGTGATAAAAGAGACGGCACCAGCTGACACTACCACAATGACTCGCCGTGGATAAAGGAATGAGATGTCCCCTCTAGTAGCTCGTGGCAAACTGTGTGTCTGTGTGTGTGTGTGTGGGAGGGGGGGGGAGGTTAGGGACAGAAAGCTATGTGTTTGAATGGACTGGGGTTTGAATTATGCCCCTAAGGGCTGCTGATATAAACTAGCCCCTGATGGATGGCTTACTAGCCTCCTTTATTCCCAGTTGTGTAATTTAGCATTATTACCTATGAAAACCAGTCACCACCGAGACAACCCAAACTGATGTCTTATATCCACAAGAGCCATAGATCATCATTTTCGGCAGGGGAGGACAGGAAGGTGGAAGCTCTTGATTAGTTGGGAGCAATCTAGCAGAACACAGTTAGTCTTAGGTTATAGTGCCAGCAATGTTCAGCAGCTTCAGCAGTGATGGATTGAATGTCTTTAAAATTGTTATTACCAATATATTCATACTGGGCTTTAGTAGGGTGCAAAACATGTGCTTTTTGTTTTTCTACCAGAGGATGTTCAAATAGTTGACCTATTTCTGAACTTCCTTTGTTTCCCCATAGCGTTTTCTCCAACGACCAATACTACAGTAACTGTGAGCCATTGATTGTGTGACCTGATTAGGAATTTTAGCTACATCCATAGTATTTAGATACTTAAAAATGTTGATGGTTGCAACAACCCATTGTAACCCCATAATACCCGGATTGGGTCACACATTTTGATATTTTGATAGCCAGTCTTTGTGCATTGGTCTGTCTATAGTGCATTAGTCTCGCTTTGCCAGACCCTCCTCCAAAGCGTGCTGAAGGAGGGTCTGGCTACTCCACAAGGCATTCAGGATGGGAGGAAAACGTGCTCTGGTTTAATGGCATTTCTTTAAACCAATCAGAATCGTCATGGGTGGCGCTAAGCTCCGCACAGAGCCGCTGCAAAATAGTCGTGCGAGAGAAAACTCAGATTGGACAGATAGTCTAGCTCTAGATCTGAGGAGCAGTCAAAAATAGTCCTCATTAATTCACCGAATTTAAAATTCCAACACAAAGAAAGTGAAAGGAAACGGAAAATACATGAATCCGGCGGAATTTCCTGCAGCACCAGAGCAATCCCGGAAGTGTAACGTCAAGGATATAGACTAAAAGAGCATTAACACCTCACCTATCAAAATTTGGTCAGTCCATCAGTCATTCTCCTATAGCTGACACTTTAGCGTCACTGAATCTGATGGTCACAAATTTCACCCGTTCCTATAATGACCCTTAGTGACAGCAGATGAAGATGGTGGTCAAGTTGGTGCTCATGTCCAAATGATAATTCTGTCTTCATTTTGTCAGTTCATGATCATGAGATATCAGTTTCTTCCTTTGTGCCTCAATAAGTAAATAAAGGGAACACCTCCCAAAGTCTGCAATGTCATTTTCATTTCAGATCCCCATTGATTCTATAACTATGATTAAGGGGTATATAAAATATAAAATAAACTTGACCATAAACTGACACCGTACATTAGGTGTGTATATGTATCAGCACTGTGCACGTTAATTGATATAGATCGCATTATTGTGTGATACAATTTTTTTTTTCATGCATATCAGCTCCATTTTGTGGCCAGATCTGAGCATGGGGACATTGTTTGGAGTTTAGCATTTCTTGGCACTCTTTGTCGCGAGCCTATTTTTAAAGTTAAAAAGTGCTTGCAGTGTGGCCGCAAGAGAGGACACTGAAGAAGCAAACTGGTGATCCATGATGCTTTTATGAAAGGATGACAGAACGCTACAGCTTATAAACTCACACAGGCTGCAATGATTAATCATCATAGCCCACTTAGAGCAAGAAAAAACTAATTTTGCTGTGAAGATGAAAAGGCTGATAATTAGGTTTATACTTTCTCTGTTTTTAACCCAGTGCCAAAGGATTTTCTTAATTGTAACGCCCTATTGGATTTATATTGTGGGTCACCGAACCTGCATATTTTTGATGTGGGTTTTGTGTGATCATTTGTGACATTTTTCCTCTGATGCATTTGGTTTGCCCCAGACTTCTGTCTGAGGTACACTCACCCGAGAATTCAAAGCAAATACATTAATGAATAACTAATCTTTGCAGATGCATGAATCTACATATCAATGTAATCAGAGGATGTTGTGTGCATGGCTATTTCCAGCAGAGGGGCTGAGAGGATGTCAAGCATGCAAAGCCTCTCTGCATATATGCTAATTGCGGCTCCATTTTCCAATCTGAATATGAACCTTGCCGAAATGAACTTTTTTACCAGTTCACTTTTTAAGGTTTCTTTTTGCACACGCACACAAACTGCACTGCTGCTTACATCAAGCATACATTTAAGCTGTGCAGCTGGGTGAGATCTGAGAAGAAACGGGTGCACTCTGGGACATGAGAAATTGTGGATTCCCAATGATTTTGCTGTTTGATAGTGTGCTCTCGTGACACAGCAAATATAGCAGTTATTTCAGGCAGCGAAGCTCAGAGGCAAGCGGAGGCGCATACGTTTTCTGTACAGATGCAAACGCCAGATTCTGAAGCCTATGCCAGAGTGGTTACCCTGTCACAAGGGCTTATCACACTCGCTGTAAGAAAATCTATGGGTTTAAATTAACAAATCCCCCTCTTCTGGAAATTATACAGACCCTTCAAAAAGGACTTCAATTTACATTACATTGCCCTTCCCCCATCTTGCCTCTTTTGGCAGCTCATAAACCTACAATATCATATGGAGAAACCTGTACCCGTCTGTCTCATGTGGTGTCTAATGAAAATATTTTAACTGTTTGAATTTCCCCTCTGTATTTCTGTACAAACAACGGTACAGTTCCTGTATGATCGAAAAAGAGGATAGCATTTTCAATCAAGGAATATTGCAAAAAAAAACTTACTTTGTAAAATGAATCTCTGTGAGTGAATTTAAAGTCACAATAAAGAGGACAATTTTAGCTAATCATGAGACGTCCCCTGCTACTTTCAGTTTGCTGTAGCGCTTGTTGTCTTTTGTCACAGCTTATAACGTCTCCCCAATGTGCCAGAGGCTTATGGGGGAGTCATTGTAGATTACTGCCTGGGTCAAACACAGAATGCAAATCAGGCCGAGGAGCAGGCAAAGTGAAACACTGGAGAAAAAAAATCAGGGTGCAGGAAATATCACCAAAAAAAAAGAAACTGCAATATGTTACTTCAATAAATTTGTCATATACTCTAAATTGCAAGTGTGTTTGTGTGTGTGTGTGTGTGTGTGTGTGTGTGTGTGTGTGTGTGTGTGTGTGTGTGTGTGTGTATACAGTTGCATATATTTAAATATTTTGAAAGAAAAAAAAAGAATATTGGAGCCGATGTTTTCTAATATTAATTATAACTATTTTGAGAGGCGGCTAATTTACAGGACTGAATAGTTCATGGCAAACGTAAGCCAAGGGGAGAAATTCCACATGGTGAGCAAGACATGTTACTCTGCCTAGATGTCACGCACAGTGGATGCTCTGGCTGATCTTGTGCCCTGATGTGAATCTAGAGGGAGGAAGGGCTAGCTCTCCAGTGAAGCTCCTCTAATGGCTTCCCTCCTGGATTCCCTGCCCAAAGGCTTTCAGGCCCTGTGCTCTACCCTGGGCCTCTTTAGGCTGTGGGACTTTGATAATAGCTGACAAATGAAAAACTCTGCCGACATCAAATGGAGTTATTTGTTTCTCTGCTTTTACACAGAAACGTACTCCACTCCACTGTGTTAAACTGAATTCTCATTATTCTGCAGCTAATCTCCTGAAATTTAACCCACACCGACTAGCAATGCTGCACCTCTGTGTGTTTACAGTAAGTGCATATTCTGTGTTGTGTTCAGTTATGTTTGCATAAATGGATGGATGCACACGTACGTGTGTGTGTGTGTGTGTGTGTGTGTGTGTGTGTGTGTGTGTGTGTGTGTGTGTGTGTGTGTGTGTGTGTGTGTGTGTTATGTTTATGTGTGCATGGATTTACTGTGAATGTGTACAAATCCTCCTGTTAAGTGTAAAGACAAGACCAGGCAGCTGCTCTGGGCACAGCTTTAGTAAAGACCTGCATTCTAAATACATTCTGTCAGATTACGCCGGCACACACTTAACACTTCACTCCTCAGGATGTTGGCTGAGTCTCCTCAGTTTATTACAGCTGGGAACTGAAAGCAAGGTAGAAGATGAGGGACAGGCGATTAAGAAAGTTAACGACTCTAAACTAGTGTCAGTTTATTTTTATAAAAACATATCGTAAATTGAAGCCAAGCAAATACTCTTGGTAATGGAACGATCACTGCTTTTCTTTTTATTCTGACACATGACAAATGATTTGTATATATTGTAGGGGAGAATCACAGTTTATTTGTCTGTGTTTGTGTGAAAACAAATGCTAATTTGATTATTTTTGGCACTTTGTTATATGCAAATGTGACTAAGTGACCTCCACACGTGCTTTGCATGCATTATCCCTACTGTTGCATGACATTTTCACTCATGTAGTTATGCCCTTGACTGCACATTATGACTGCGCAGAACAAGACAGAGATATTTAAGCCGACCCAATATGCATAAATACCCCCCTCCCTCAAATACGAACTGAAAACTGAGACAAACACACGAGACACGTACAGTGCTATGCTCTGGGAAACAATTTGAAGGCCTGTTAAGATGCAGTTTACTCTTTCTGACATGTAGAAAACATACGGGCAACTTTTATAGAAGCACTGTCATATGCAAACAAGTTCATTCATTCCCTGTCTGTCTCACTTTCTTCCTTAAACAACATACACACACACAGGCACACATGATGATTAAGAGGTCTGAGGGCCTTCAGGCCACGCTTGGACTTGAGGCTGCAGTGAATCATGAATCATAGCTATGATGTGGTCCATGCTTTCTATTCTGATCTGTCAGAGAGGTTGGGAACTATGCTCACTGATGAGTGAGCCAGACCAGGCAGGGCCACAGTGGCCTGCCCAGTCTGTCCTTCCTCCTCCTCAGGCACCTCAGCTGTCCTCTCTCTCTTCCTCCCCTGACCTAAACAGTGACAGGTAAGACGCCCCGAGAGCAGCCTGCACACTGCAGAGCTGAGAGACACAGCAGGGGTTAATGAGCAAAAATGAGCCAAACTGTGTGCAACCACTAGTGTTAATTAACTCACTAAGACACAGAACCAACTTATATTCAGCAGCACACAAGACATATGTTGAAATGTGTCGATGCCGAAGATATATAAAGCGTGTTTGAATATTTCATATTGAATGATTACAGATTAAGCTCACATGGTATTTACTTATTCAGTGCTTATGTACTTATGTGTATTATGTAATTGTAAAATAAATCACATCCTCTCCTTTTTTTATGCACTTACAGAAGGTATAGCACCTGCATCGTATATTTTACAAATTTGAAATCAACAGAAATAAATCATTTATAAATATAAAGCATGGGGTACAAATGTGAATTATTTTTGCCATTTCTGTTTAACTTCCTACATAACGACATAATGAAGGAATTTACATTCAATTATGAGCAAGTTCTGAGTTAATAATAAATGCTTACATGTCAAAGAGCACAATGATGCATCTAGTCTCAATCCAAAGTTTAACCTTATATTTGGGATCAGTTCTTTTGTTTAAGTTTGATTTCTGTTGTACAAAGTTGGTCCAGTCTTTATCAAGTATGAGAGAATGGATCTTCACTCAGTAGACACACAGGTCCTCAATGTACCTGTATGAAAATTGAGGGGAAAAAAGAAAATCCTTTGCTGACATTTTCAAGGTTGAAGACACTTTTTAGGTAAAGAGCAGCATCTTGAGTGGCCACTAACTTTTCCAGCGGATCATTTAACACTCTAGACTCTTTGGCTGCAACTTGATAAAACTGACTTCAGATATTGACTCAGTGAAACTTTGGCCTGTAGTTCAAGAGGGCTCATTTTCCAAATTTAACAGTGTTCCAATTTGTTTCATGACAGCTGGTTAAAAACAAAGAAATGAAGGTATTTATCCTTGAGCTAAACTGGACATAGAGCACTAGAGCACAGTTATAAAAGCTTTTTATACAAGATGACATCATAAAAACTTTACTTAAAATGTAGAACCTGTATGTCTGAACTTTAGCTTCTGTCCTGTAATAAAAGCTTTATTTATACCACATGCTCCAGACTTCCTCTTCCTTCTCTAATGTGTGATTGTCTGTAAGTCAGTTAATGCTTGGAGATCAGCATATCAGTTTTCATGGTCGTCTGTGTAAAACCTTTAACATTGCTGCAGTTCAGTCAGTTATTTACTTACTGCACACATTTCTTTTGGTTGTGTCAAAGATGGCAGTGAAGACACAAAAAGAAAGTTATATCTTTACAATTCTCTCTCAAATCATGATAAATCCCTGTGTTTTACTGCTTGTGTTTAATTTAAACTAAAGGATTTTGTGTTTTTAATACTTGAATCACACTGAACTAAAAAGGTATCAAAAGTGTTACTTATTAATTAAAAAATAGGAATAACAGTGTAAATGTATTTACCATGAAAATCCTACCATGTAACTGTAAAATTGCATTTGATAAATATAGGTTTGAGTTCTGGAAATGTCTTGTAAAATACTTTGAATAACTTCCTAATTCATCAACGACTGCCCTTTTTACTTTATTATTTCATCATTATTCCTGTATGTTGTGGCAAAATCAAGGATGAAATTCAAGTATATACAGTATTCTATAAATGAGACCCCAGAATTAATCTTGGAACTATCAAATAGGTCTGACGATATGAAGGGAGGGAAAGCGTTTGGTAAGTTCCTGTGGTCTGTCAAACACATCCCCTGGCAGGTCTAATGTGGCGTGTGACACGTCACACCCTATCACTCTGCCTTACAGATGACCAGCCGCCTACGTATGCCACGTGCACCACTGGATTCCAAACCAGACACTGTCAGGTGTGATAACAGTTTGAGCACCAAACCCACTCTGAAGCCTTGCCCTCTCCCATTCCCACACAATTCATTTGATGCTGCAGCTGCACAGCTCATGGTCGGCTGTGCACTTCTGCAAGAATGTGCCGTGCCCTAAAGATGCTTTTATTCCTCGTTCACCTGCACATTTCCCCAAGGCTGAGGGCCAGAGATAACCCTGTCGCTCTGCTCCCTCAGACCGGCCAACCACTCTCCATCACTGGGGGGGTGTTTACAGAGATAAGGACTGCTGCTGATCCCAGCTCTTTGGAGGGAATCAAATACTTGTGCGTCACCTGAGGTTCACTTTTGGGGGTCAGTGACAATGGTGCATGCTATACATATAACCTACATGCACCAGATACAACTTATGTCATACTATTAGATTATTGTACAACATTGTACAAACACGTTTTTCCCTCCTTCAAGAGGAACTATCCTCTTAAAATTGCACGCAGTTATCCCGCTGCTCTTTATCTCGTAATTTGTGCCCTTTGGTACCAAAATGTGCTGCCTACATTTGGCATTGGAGGTAAATGTTCCCCCAGCACACACTCATTATTTCAATCCTCCCAACGCTGTGGACAGGCCCCGGCCTCTTTGACAGCATTTGATGCTCTCTTGCTCTTTCTCTCTGTGTGTCATCATCTCTTTCACTTGATGGAGAGAGGGTTTCGTTCTTTTTCTTGGCCTTTTCTATTAATTTAATTTCATCAAGGCTACCTGGCTTTGTGTGAGCATGTGTGGTGAAACGTAGTCGCATTATGTTACTTTGTAGCAGTGACAATCATTCTGCTTGTTCACACATAGAAGTAAATAGAGAATTCTGCAAAATGTTGAGTAGAAACCCTTCCACAATAATGATTTCATTATAATTGCATCAGTTTTGTAAGAATGTTTTTGCTATTGTAGAAGAGGCCAGCCCCTGTGGATAAAATGTCAAAGCTACAATATACTAAATATTTTTGTAGCTTTCACGTGAAGCAACTCCATTTTCTTTCATTAAAATCAATCTCTTCCCATCACCTTCTTGGTTTTTTCTTTTGACTGGTTTAAAGTTGATTTCCCTGCATATGCGTATAACGAAGCTAGTAAATGAATGAGAGCACATCAAAAAAGTGAAGTGTAAAGACTTCTATGCCTGAAGCATCTTGCTTATCTGTTCTAACCTGGTTGGTAACCTGTTTTTTCGGGGGGTACTGAAGTCTGATAAAAACAATGTGATGGTAGAAGAGAGGAAAAATCAGCAAGGAGCAATTGTTCTGTGCTGGATTCTCTTTGATCTGTAGTTCAGTGAAAGGAGGGCATTATGTAACGTCTTCAGCACACACATGGCCGACTGTGTGACTGCCAAACACACGGGGGGAGTGGTGGTGGTGGTAGTGGGGCGCTGTGGCAAGGGGGGGGGGGGGCAGACAGTCAAGAGGAAAGAGATAGGGCCATGGAAGACAGTGGAAGATGGACTTGTGAGGAAAAACATTGCTGCTCGTATTGGTGTTGGGTCACTTTCCTTATTAAGGCTGCTCAGTCAAGCAGCTGTAATGATGGTCCTAACAAGCCTCATTATGAGACATGAGAATGCCCCTTAGTGATGGTTCAAACATTTATCTGCTGCTCAGTGCCCAAAACCCACTGTCACAATACACATCCTTTTCTGCCTGTTGTTAAGAGAGGGAATTTGAATAATTACATGGTGTCCTGATCTTGTAGGAAAAATATGGTCTGTGGCTAACAAGAAATATTACCCCATCATTTGTATGCCCTAATTGGAAGCAATTCATTATCTTGTAGGAACAACAAAATGGCAGCACAGTCATGCTATTGCACAGCAGATGGCCCTTTAAATCAATCATTTACAAACCAATCAATAATATATAAAAGTATGACATTTAAGCCAACTGTATGAGTCAAGCACCATACAGCAGGCCAAATGTGCGCAACAAAACAGGTCAAAGATGGAGCTGAGACAGCATTGAACATAGAGGGATGCAAAGGAGAAATATATTAATAGGACCCTGCCAAATCAATGTAGCATGCACATCACACAAGACAGCCTTATCAAGAAGGAGCTGTCTTAATTGATGGCAGGAGGAAGTAAGGAAAAGGCAAAGAGTGATTGGTAGAGTGTGTCGGTGGTGGTGTAAAGCTGAAAACTGATGTTGAGATGGCCTGACAGGGTCTGTTTCTGTTCATTGCAAGACTGTGATCCAGAGTGACCGTGTTTTCTTCCCTTCTCTCCATAAAGGTTATGCCATTGCCAGCAGTCCAACTGACACAATGAATGAGCCACAATTGCCGGAGCCACAGAGGCTCGTCAGGTCAGTCTTAAAGTACGTACCAACACTGGACTCAATCTATACCACATTCAAGAGTCATTTATGGGTAGTTGGATCTCAATATTTTCCCCCTTGTTTGCGACCTATAGTGAGGCTACGACTGCATTTTAGAAAATGACGTGCTTGGTAATCGAGTGTGTTGGGCTGTCAGCTCAGGGTGCATGATCTTGCCAGCATGACTCAAGTCTGCCCGTGAGCTGCTTCCTGTGCCTGTGCATCTACTCCAGTTGCTTGTATGATCTATTTTAGATTATTTTGCCCAAGGATGTGTGTGCATTCTCACAGCAGAGAGCCACAGAAATAAGAAAAAGAGGAGGGGGGAATAGATAATGTTCAAATAATCTACAGGCAATCATGCAAATTCCCCAGCCGTTGTTCTGCACTCAGGGATGCCGTAGATAGGGGTGTAGCCTCGCGTTCTATTTAGGCACAACACATTTGGAATTATGCAAAGAATGAGATCTCTATCAGCCATTAGTACAGGCTAACATGTAGGGAATGTACGTGTGTGACACTGCAAGGGTCACTTCTTTTCCATTGAGTCTGTAGTAACATTATATTTTATCCAATTGGATAAATTACTCCACACGGTGTCCACACTGTGTCCAGAATGCACTGTGTTAAACCGTTTCCATTGGTTCATTCCTTTTACGTAAGAGCAAAATGGAGAGGACACTGTTCAACATGTGTGTCTTAACTGTGTCTGAAAGCAGCAGAGTCCATCCTGTTACAGCAATAACAGGAGGCAGCAACTGAGAAACCAGTCCTCTATTGCAAGCGCAGATGTCATGCTCCTTGTGGCCTTCACACACTGAAGGGGCCAAGTCAAATTTGGCGTGACCCTGATGTGTCATCTTGATTTAGACAGTAGTTTCATGTCGGCAACCAACGTGGCCTGATATCTGTGTGCGTGCATTTGTGTGTCTGTGAGTGGATCTGCGATTGGTTTTTACGCAAGCGGGAAAAATGTGGATCTCATCTCCATTATCCCACAAGAGCAGGCTTCCTTGGAAGGCATGGTGCAGCAGAAGCAGGGGCATTGTGGTTGGTGAATGGCTGGGTCTAATCTCGTGAAGGCAGTGGTCTGTTGGAGGGGCTTTTGAGCAGATTTGAGCCTGAGTGGTGAGAGCAACAACAACCAAAAAGAAAAAATGAATCTAGTTTAAAGATGTGTGTTATGAATGGTGCTCAGCAAATTCAAATTAGCCAAAGTGGAGGTATACTCATTTACATTTTCATTCAGCCTTTAAGGATACTATTTATAGCTTAAAAGGCAACTATGGATATGCTAATCTGGCACAATGTTTCCAATACATAAATGCATCTACAATGAAATGTCAAAAAAAAATCCTATAAGGCAAGACTCTGGGATATGGAGCCATGTTTGGTAACATCTACAACGCATTCTGCTCTCAGCATGACAGCAATGTCTTGTTAATTAGAGACCCTTTTTACATGCAAAGTACATTTTCACATTACTAACAGATACATTGAAGAAATGCTGCATCCATATCAATCTTCCCAGAATGGCTTGTGTCTTTGTTTGATCTCCAGGGACTAGGAGAATTTGGGGGCACCTGTAAAGTGGTTTAACACCGCCATCTGCTGGTTGGGAAAGAAAAGTCAGCTAACCTCTGATCCAACTACAGTCTGGTCTCACAAGAATGATCCGTCTTCTCCCATTTCCATTAGAACATAATAATGTGGAGGCTAAATGCTTTCTAGGACAATGCTTAAATAGTAATCTAAACAATTCTCATCACTGACAATCTACTCTTTTCTCCCTTTAAAAGTAATGGATTTTTCCAGCAGCAATTATCCACTCTTATGTTACCACAACACCAAATCAACTAAACAACATCTATGGCCAACTGGGTCCACGGAGGCTTCAACTGTAATGCCTGTGGAAAGATGTCAGCTGCTTGTCGAGCAATGATGACTTTGTCATAGGATTTATTATGCACACAGCAATTAAGTTGAAATAGAAAGATATTAAATATTCAGCCGTTTTGAGACTAGCGAATTAACAGGCACTGGAAACATAAAATATGAATCACAAGAACCAAATAACTGCATGTGCAAGACCTAAGGAGAAACACTGGGACAAGAGAGGGTGACTTACTCCAATAATATTGCAAATATTACAGTATTTAACTCTAAAAAGCAACAGTTCCTTTAAGGTTTTTCCAGATTTCTCTACTTTAGGTTTATCTAACTGAAAAAATAAAACAGAGACACCAGAGAAGCTGGTGACAAGACACTGAAAATAGCACACAACAAAGCTGTTCCAGGAACAAATGAAAACATCAGGCACTGTACCACATGTACACGGTTTAATCACACGTAATATATAAGGTCTACCATAAAAGGACATTTGTCCAATGCTGGTCCCTCTAAGCCAAAGAGGTCTAGTTAATATGTTGATTAGTCACTTCAGATTGTAGCCGTTGCAGTGCTTGTCCAAGGAAAATGGAGAAAGAGCTAGGACTCCTGATTGCTTGTTTCAAAAAAGATGTGCTTTAATCAGTGAAAACACCTCATAATTGCCTTAAGTATTTGCAACATTGAAGGTGCAACAAAGACAGTTATAGTTTTACAACGTAATATAGCAGTACAATTAAAAAATTCTCTTATTTTGGGCAACTGTCTGCAAAAACACTTGGATTAGAATGAATTCCTCTGTCATCCAAGTTGATTATGTTCATCTATATCAACCATGACTTTGTACCTAAGCTTCAACTAAATGCAACCCTTTTTTTTTTTTCTTTTATAAATTGTAATCGTTTGTTGTTGCTTTGATAAACTTTTGATGTTGCCTTGAATCAGGAAATCTGAGCAAAAATGAAGAAAAAAAACTGAAACCTTTTGTTACTGCAAGCTACAGACATAATAATAATAATAATATAAAAATAATATAATAGAGAGTATCTCATTTGCTGTTATGACTCGAGTATGTCACATTTTGTTTGGTAAAAATGATGTAACAACAAATGTGCAAAGGTAGGCATTTGTATGTTTATTTGGAAGAAAGTAAGTACAAAACAGTGGCATTTTCTTCCAGAGAAATAAGGACAAAAGTCAACAAATATTACTTTTTTCTATGTGGATGACACCTGGAGCAGGACCTTTCGGCAAACAGTGTTTGCGATACAGGTAGTCTAAATATAGCAATTAAATAACAATGGACTAATACCACAAACATATTACTGAAAGATCTACTTGTGTCAAACAAGCAAATTCTATGATAATCCCTACATTCCACTATGGTACACACAGAAAGCTAAACAAACTCTTTACACGGTTATTACAGAAGTCTTTGACACTGCACCAAGAAAATCTTTGATCAAAAGACTGTTGTGTTCCTGCACTTATTCATCATCTGACAATTGTGGGAAAATAACCAACTTTTAGAAAGATAAAAGAAAGCATGGTTAGAAGGTAATGAGCATCCATGCTACATATGAGTACACTTATCTGAATAGAAACAAAATATCTATGATCATTCCGCGCGGCGCAATGATAGTCTTATATGAGTAAAATAAAATATAAAGACAGTATAGTGTATGTAACAATTTGAAAACTGTAGAATATTAATACAAATGTATGTTTTCACATACAGTTAATTGACATTCAAAAAAAAATCTGAATTTACAATACCATATCTTAAACAGTGTTGGTAAATAGGTTACGCTACTATAAGTAGAGAATTTCAGAAGGGTGAGAAATGACCACCGGTGGGGGAATAAGAAAACTCAACTGCACAAAAAAAGAAACTTTTGTAACCCACTTAAACCTTTTCTGCATTATAAAAAAAGGAAGACTTTGGCAGCTCACACCATGACATCACCTTAGTTAAAAAGGAAAACGTACTTGTCATACTTGTTGTGCTTGCTAAACACAACTGCAGTGACTGATAAGTGTCAGTCAGTCATGGACACCCATAGTGCATGTGCATCTTAAGCTTAAAGGGAAATCAACTGCTTTGTCATTCAAACAGTGGAGCCATCCTCTGTTGTTCTCATTAGAAAGAAACTAATTTAGAAACAAAGTTAGGATTCGGTTGTCATGTTTTGCCGAAAGTCAACATGAAACTATCCATGTGTTCAGAATAAATAAAGCCACTGCTAATAGACTGCTACCGAAGATCAGATTCAGCTGTGTTCAGACATGTAGAAAGCTACATAGCATCCAGGTCCAGAGAATAACAAAGCAACATTAGCCTTTTAAACTGCATTCAGACAACCTTGCCAGAGGCTGTGATTTGTAGATGGGTGCTAAAGATATACACCTACATATAGTAATGAAAACCAGATACAAAAAATATATTGAGTACAACTGTACCAGCAGTGAGTATTTCTAAAATGTTACGGATAAAAAATAAATTCTGAGTAAATATTTAGTATAGAATAAGGTTTGTAATAGAAACCAGCTATTTGAAACATGCTTTCTAGTTAGACACATCTACTATGATTGATATTAGTTTACTAAGTAATCAGCCACAGTGAGCATATAGACAGGAAACTAAGATAATTCAGTTAACAGTGAATAAGTCCAGTTCAGGACCATAAAAAGAAGACCCATTAGTCTAGTGTCTTCAGAAAGCAGGGAGGGGTGGGGGAACCAGAGCCTTAAACGCATTATCACAATTTCAAAACACAAAATGCATTCTTGAACACATTAGTTCCAACTGAAACAGGTAACCTGCTACCTAAACTGTCAGAAACAAAAAAGAGCAAATAAGACCTGGCTGTCTTTTTCAAGTAATATAGATTAAAAGCAGAGGGATTTTAGAATGAAAAACAAAGACCAGATCTATGGCTTATATGATGATGGGAAAGGCAGGGTATTTCTTTGGCTATCAAGGCAGCTGAAAGGCAGGTAAAACAGAGCATCAGCTGCTAACCGACCACTTTCTGCACCATATGTTCTTGTACATTGTTCTTAGCTAAGGTAAGTTGATGCTTGGCAAGAAGTGCCAGTGGGGAATCTCCACTGTTAATATGCAAACACTAAGAAAGTGATAGTAATGTTTACTCCCCTCTGCTTCATGAATCCGTCTCTGGGATTTGATGACCCCCATCCTTGGCCTTGATTTGGAGCCAGGCATCTCCCAGCGCCTTTGCAAAGTGATCATCCACTGAACCTGTGATGGACACCGAGTTGGAAACAGGCTCCGCTTCTTTGTAGTTCTTTCCAAGGCTGCGACGGAAGTGCTCCTCAATCACAGGATCACATTCTGTGTTAGCTAAAACAACATTAAGTGTCGAGGAAGGAGACCAAAAACATGGTTATTACCAAGCATGTGATGTATAAAATATCATGCTCTATATATATATATATATATATATATATATATATATATATATATATATATATATATATATATATATATATATATATATATATATATATATATATATATATATGCATTAGATTACATCCTGGCTTACCATTAGTCTTCATCTGATCAGTAGGTGGGCTGGGTGAACAGCCATTCATGTGGCAGTGCGAGAGGTTACAATTGCGGTTGCTCGCAGGGGCACAGGTTATAACGGAGGGACGATTCTATATGTGGAATGGAAATGCATACAATCAGCTAACACAGACACAGTACTATGTATGGGTTGGTACACTCCTTATGGATCTCCTCCAGAGAGACTTGACATGTAAAAAATACCCTGCACTGCTTAGTATATTGTCTATTATTTGTCCAGAAATGTTTAATAAATGAATGAAGAGACTTTCACCTAAAATGAGAATTCTACAATCTCTGAATATGTAAACAGAGATAAAAGGTCTCCAACAGATGTAAGGCAAATACATAAAAACTTTGTACTTTAGCAGAGGAATGTGAAGACAACCTTCCACAATAATCTGTATGGTGGCTGGGCAGATGAGAAAATGTACGTCACGCGGATCCCTCGCGACCATGCGGATACAGCAAACATGAATTGCACTGTCATTTATCCAACTGATTAAACATAAAAATTGTGTATTTTTTTTTTTTTTAAATCACACTCTTTTATTATCTATCTTATTCTTGTCACTGTGAACTTCAGATGTGGCCTACTCCATTTAGTGTTAGAAGTTGACGTACCTGCTGCCGATCTACAGTCCCACCCATGGTAGACCTCTCTCTGGCCCCAACTCTAATGTTGTGGCTGCTTTTGGTCACAGCCAGAGGCTGGTCTACAGCATAGCTAGACATGGAAGCATATAGGTGGTTCCCATGGAGACCGTTGGAGGAGGAAGTAATGTGTTCAACAGGACTGTGACCTAGGCTCCAGTGCTCATTACGATTGTCTCCAGCAGAGGGACGAGCCCTAGACAAAGAGAGTGCAAATTCAAAATATACCACCAACAGTTTCACCTTTTCATAGACAATTCATACACCAGCGGTCACATCTCACTTATATAAAAGTTAAAAAAAATTAAAAAAAATAAAAAAGATGACCGCACAAGGCTTAAACTGGCAAGGTGGTCTCGTTTGTCTTTTTTAGTGTGCAGCCCTTGAAGAGAATTAAAGATTATATGCATGATTTCCCTCTTGCAGACTTTGTTGTGCTGGTAATCTAAGTTGTCTCTTAAAATCATGATACTTTACAGCCTGGAGGGAATCTCTGCATTCCAACAGAGTTAATGCTGGAAGGTTTTGTTTCATAATCTCAAATGGGGCTATTTCAGGCTGAATGGTTCAACTGTTCTTTGACTTGTTCAATAAATAACATTTTAGGATTGAGTGATCCTACCCACCTGCCAATATGACGGTTTCCTTGTTTTAAAAAAAGTTGGTATTACAAATAACAACAAACCGCTCTTCTACAGGTGTAATGTATGCTTTAGGGGAAGGCAATCAGTGAATACCAAGGTTTGGGTTCGGGGAAATCAAAAAGCATTATTAAAATGACCTTGTGCTGTGCAAAAAAATTTCCATTAGTTGGCCACAGTAAACCAAACCTTAC
The DNA here is from genome assembly GCF_031162955.1 of Sander vitreus. Classification (NCBI taxonomy): domain Eukaryota; kingdom Metazoa; phylum Chordata; class Actinopteri; order Perciformes; family Percidae; genus Sander; species Sander vitreus. The sequence continues at coordinate 22,138,646 of NC_135861.1, read as the reverse complement.
TTTGAGATTTCATTAAAGCCCCCATGCAGTAAGATATGAATGTACAAATCTGAGTTCTGGTGTGTGTATATTTTGAGCGCAAAATATACTTAACATAGAATTTAAAAGATTTAATTTTTTTAAAAGGCACATACAGCTGAGTGGCAAACAATCTGCTCATTTTGGTCACGTGGTCATCATCACAGTTGATTCGGTCGTCCATTTGTTCTTCGCCATACTTCCGTTTGCTTGGGCAGTGTGGAGGAGGCCCAGTAATGTTGGACATAGCAGTGGGCAGGGAGGGTGTCCTGGACTCATCTGTGGGAAGGATTCGGCAGTACAAAAAATCTAATTAAATTTAGATTCTAGCAACAAGTACATTAACTCCACATGGAACATAAACTATGGCCTAATACGTCTACATTTATTGCATCATAACCACATGTAAAAAGTTTGTTTGATTAAATTAACTTGGCCATAGCATCCATTCAAGTAATCATTGGTTAACCAGATTCAGTTTAAGCAAACAAACTGTTGGCCTGCGAAGAATAAAGCAGGAAATAGTTTTATTGACGTCATGTCATTTTAAAATTAATCGGGAAAAGACAATTAAACTCTGACCCAGATTAGCCCACTGACATCCCAAATATGGAAAGTTGAGGACATTCTTTAGTCTTCAGGGATAGAATTGATTTCTGAAGGCAGCTTTGATTGAAAAGGTAAATTGAGCAATGAACAAGTCACAAGAGTAATTTACTTCTGGAGTAAAATCACCTCCTAAACACTGAGGAAACAACAGTTATTGTCATACTCAACGCTAACTTTTTAAAGTGGTTGCCGCCTTGGCAAACAGGCATCAGCTTTTGGTTGCCGAAATTGACAATACGGTTGCCATGTTTTAAACTGCCTACATTTGGAGCAATTCATTTCATATGTAATTACACCTCACATTTGTTGGTACTTAGGTCTGTGTGCAGTTTATAACATGCTAAATAAGAGAGTTTGCAGTAAGGACAGATATGTAATTTAAGTAAACAATTTTTTTCTAAAGGAGGTATAGGGATGAGGAAGGGTTGGTGGGATGAACGTGAGGTATATGGTTTTGAATATTAGCACTGGCATAGTTGTTTGAGTATATGATAAATATGATTTAATGGTTTAAGTTATGAAGGGGTAGGAGGTTTAGATAAGTGAAACATTTTTCCTACCCTTTTGTAAACGTGTAATATTTATTCATGTTGTTTATGTTTTATGAGAATTTGGATATTGAGTTTGCTATATGTGTACTGTTCATTTTGTTCAAAAATGGCGACACATGGCGACAGACTGACATATTTGTCATAGCTACATAGTTTTTTTTTTAAGTCAACTTAAGAGTTATCATCTGCACTTTAAAATGTAGCTATCACTTTTTTTTATTGATGCCTTTGTGTTCAGTTCAATAAAAGAAAGTTGGTAATATGTTTTTATTCAAGCATGTGTTGAATTTAAGCAGTACATTGAAAGCAGCATAACTGGATACACTTTACTATTTTTATTTATCGCAAGTAATGTCGTTCTCCCATATTTTTGGAGCCCTAACGTTAAAGTTAACGTTAACGTTACATGTCAAACCAAAACACTGAAAAATTGATGGTGGTAATTAGGGAAACCGCAACGTGTTAGTTCCACAAATAAGTTAAATACACAGTATAAAGACTTATTACAACACACATATAATGTCAAACTAACCTTCGTAGTGCAGTCTCCCGATGTTATTGTTCATCTTGTCCAGGAACTGAGAGTTCAACAGGTCCATTCTAGTGATTAGCATTTACACGAACAGGCTAGTTGCTAACATCGATGTTAGCAAGACACACCAGCGAAGGCAACACAAACGTTATATCCTGAAGAAGATAAAACAAATAAAAATAAATAAATAAAATAGGGAACATCAGATAGTAAACAGGAATGTAAATGTGGCTTAACGTTTCATTTGAAGCAAATTTAGCTAAACACATAGCTAGGCTCAGCTAACCGCTAGCTAACATTACAATATTAGGCTAACGTTAGCTTTAGCCAGCTGGCTTTTACTGCTAACATTACATGAGTTAGTTTACTTAGATAAGACATTTAAATACAATAGCTAATGGTAATGAATAATATTACAATAGTTTTACACATTCTGTTACAGTAGTTAGCTAGCCAACTGTTATCTTGGTTGCAGGAGCTAACAAACTAGCCAGCTAACTTTAGCTACTTGACACAAACTAGCCAACAGCTAGCTAAGCTAGTCCCCAACTTTGGTACGTTAATTAACGTTAGTTCGCTATAAGGTCCCAGATTCTTGAACTACCGTTACAAGTAGCTCATTAGTGAAAACTTACTTAACGTTACGTTCTGTGCGTTTCTATCCAACAACAAATTTTCAAAGTAGCCTAACCTTAAAAGTTTACTCACTTCATCGACGAAATGAGCTTTACAGTCACAACATCACCATGGCTAGCCCAGCTTGCCTTTACACTGCCTTCACCGCACGCACTTTCCCACCGCACCACTCATCACACAAAAGAGTGGTGAGCGGCCCTAGCGGAGACGAGGCGAACGGGGGCGAAGTTGCCGTGTCTGGGGATCTGCTCGACACAAACTTGTATGATGACATCCAGCTAAAAGGTGCCTTCATTCTGTATAAATATTGTGATTTGCGGAAGCGCATTGTATTCACATAAAAAAAGTAATTTCATTATGTTGCATCTTTAACTGTCCGTTTTCATACTGTGGATTTTCTCATCTATAAACATCTGACTTATCATTTCAGCAAAGTTGAGGTTGATTTTGATGTTCACTACGACACTTCTACCAGATGATGTCATCCTAGTATCCATGCATAAGATTCAGCACATGGTGCAGCTTTTTTTGAAGCCAATATACAGTACAAGTACAAATTTAGACTGTCCTTATCCATGTCTGACATGTCTGGCATGACCAATATTCAAAAAGCAAATGAGACTCTCAGGTCCTTGTTTCTATGGGTATTCTGTCAAGAAGACTTGACCATAGGCTACATAACCTTTATTTATGTATCACAAAATCACAAATTTGCCCCAAAGAGCTTTACAATCTGCACAACTCCCTCTGTCAATAGATCCTATTAAAATAGGGGCGAACACTCCAACACCTTTAACGGAAAGAAATATAGTTATGCAACAGCTGTTAAAGAGTAGCTAGACAGAATGACAGTAAAAATACAATATTGAGGAACAAAATGACAATATTAATGCAAACATACAAGCTATAATTAGAGCTGCAGTTGTCACTGTCACAAAACTCCACTATTCATGTGAAGCTCAGTTTTGAAAAATGTTATTAATTTTCAGGATGATTTACTGTTTACCAATTCCTTCTTCTGTTCCATTTGCTAAAAACAGATGCATGTGCTCCTCTCCCAAAGGTGTTACACAAATATACATAGCCTACAAACAGTTCACTGCTTGAAAATATATATATTTGTGATTTAGAAATGATAGCAGTAGAGAAATGTTAAATTAATTTAGACAAAAGGTTAATTTAGCCCTAGTTAATCCACATTTAGAGGTAAATCCAAGTATGTATTTTGTAGACAATTCATTATATTGCAAATCCATGTGTTCTACACAGAACAAGTTTACATTAGTAGTCATTACAAAAAAGTTATTAGTAAACATAAATTAAAAAAATCCTATGAAAAATCGAGGAAGGGATGAAGTGACCCTGCCCGGAGGAAGCCCGGGGCCCCCGTCTGGAGCCAGGCCCAGATGGAGGGCTCGTCAGCGAGCATCTGGTGGCCAGGTTTGCCACGGAGCCCGGCCGGGCACAGCCCGAAAAAGCTACGTGGCGGACATCTGCTCACAGCCCCCGGCTGAGCGCCGCTACGTTGGAGTTTAACCCGGTGATGGGCCGAGGAGTCGCCTCCCTACGCCTGCGGGTTGTGGGGGGGGGGAAAAACTCTGACTGTTGTTTGTGCATATGCACCAAACAAGAGTTCAGAGTATTCGGCCTTCTTGGAGACCTTGAGTGGAGTCCTGCATGGGGCTCCAGTCGGGGACTCCCATAGTTCTGCTGGGGGACTTCAACGCGCACGTGGGTAATGATGGAGACACATGGAGAGGCGTGATTGGGAGGAACGGCCTCCCTGATCTAAACCAGAGTGGTTGTTTGTTGTTGGACTTCTGTGCTAGTCATGGATTGTCTATAACTGAACACCATGTTCGAACATAGGGATGCTCATAAGTGTACTTGGTACCCAGAGCACCCTAGGCCAAAGGTCAATGATCGATTTTATAATCGTTTCATCTGATCTGAGGCCATATGTTTTGGACACTCGGGTGAAGAGGGGGCTGAGCTGTCAACCGATCACCATCTGGTGGTGAGTTGGGTCAGTGGGTGGGGGGAAGACTCTGGACAGACCTGGTAAGCCCAAACGGGTAGTGCGGGTAAATTGGGAACGTCTGGAGGAGGCCCCTGTCCGACAGACTTTCAACTCACACCTCCGGCGGAGCTTTTCGTGCATCCCTGTGGAGGCTGGGGGCATTGAACCCGAGTGTACAATGTTCAAAGTTTCCATTGCTGAAGCTGCGGTGAGGAGCTGTGGTCTTAGGGTCTTAGGTGCCTCAAGGGGCGGTAACCCACGAACACCGTGGTGGACACCGGTGGTCAGGAAGCCGTCCGACTGAAGAAGGAGTCTTTCCGGATATGTTATCCCAGACGACTCCCGGAGGCAGTTGCAAGGTACCGAAGGGCCCAAAGGGCTGCAGCCTCTGCCGTGAAAGAGGCAAAGCAGCGTGTGTGGGAGAAGTTCGGAGAAGACATGGAGAAGGACTTTCGGTCGGCACCAAGGTACTTCTGAAAACCGTTCGCCACCTCAGGAGGGGGGAGCGGGTGAACCATCCAAGCTGTGTACAGTAAGGATGGGGACGCTGTTGACCTCAACTGAGGAGGTAATAGGCGGTGGAAGGAGCACTTTGAGGAACTCCTAAATCCGACTAATCGCCCTCTATGGTAGAGGCAGAGCTGGAGGATGAGGGGGGATTGGCATCAATTTCCCTGGTGGAGGTTGCTGAGGTAGTTAAACAACTCCACAGTGGCAAAGCCCCAGGAATTGATGAGATCCGTCCAGAAATGCTTAAAGCTCTGGGTGTGGAGGGGTTGTCTTGGTTGACACGCCTCTTCAACATTGCGTAGAAGTCTGGGACGGTGCCTAAGGAGTGGCAGACCGGGGTGGTGGTTCCCCTTTTTAAAAAGGGGGACCAGAGGGTGTGTGCCAATTACAGGGGTATCACACTTCTCAGCCTCCCCGGTAAAGTCTACTCCAAGGTGCTGGAAAGGAGGGTTCGGTCGATAGTCAAATCTCAGGTTGAAGAGGAACAATGCGGATTCCGTCCTGGTCGTGGAACAACGGACCAGATCTTTACTCTCGCAAGGATCCTGGAGGGAGCCTGGGAGTATGCCCAACCAGTCTACATGTGTTTTGTGGATCTGGAGAGGCGTATGACCGGGTGCCCCGGGGAGATACTGTGGGAGGTGCTGCAGGAGTACGGGTGAGGGGTCCCTTCTCAGGGCCATCCAATCTCTGTACGACCAAAGCGAGAGCTGTGTCCGGGTTCTCGGCAGTAAGTCGGACTCGTTTCAGGTGAGAGTTGGCCTCCGCCAGGGCTGCGCTTTGTCACCAATCCTGTTTGTAGTATTTATGGACAGGATATCGAGGCGTAGTCGGGGTGGAGAGGGGTTGCAGTTTGGTGGGCTGGGGATCTCATCGCTGCTTTTTGCAGATGATGTGGTCCTGATGGCATCATCGGCCTGTGACCTTCAGCACTCACTGGATCGGTTCGCAGCCGAGTGTGAAGCGGCTGGGATGAGGGATCAGCACCTCTAAATCGGAGGCCATGGTTCTCAGCAGGAAACCGATGGAGTGCCTTCTCCAGGTAGGGAATGAGTCCTTACCCCAAGTGAAGGAGTTCAAGTACCTTGGGGTCTTGTTCGCGAGTGAGGGGACAATGGAGCGGGAGATTGGTCGGAGAATCGGCACAGCAGGTGCGGTATTACATTCAATTTATCGCACCGTTGTGACGAAAAGAGAGCTGAGCCAGAAGGCAAAGCTCTCAATCTACCGGTCAGTTTTTGTTCCTACCCTCACCTATGGTCATGAAGGCTGGGTCATGACCGAAAGAACAAGATCCAGGGTACAAGCGGCCGAAATGGGTTTCCTCAGGAGGGTAGCTGGCGTCTCCCTTAGAGATAGGGTGAGAAGCTCAGTTATCCGTGAGGAGCTCGGAGTAGAGCCGCTGCTCCTTTGCGTCGAAAGGAGCCAGTTGAGGTGGTTCGGGCATCTGGTAAGGATGCCCCCTGGGCGCCTCCCTAGGGAGGTGTTCCAGGCACGTCCAGCTGGGAGGAGGCCTCGGGGGAGACCCAGGACTAGGTGGAGGGATTATATCTCTAACCTGGCCTGGGAACGCCTCGGGATCCCTCAGTCGGAGCTGGTTAATGTGGCCCGGGAAAGGGAAGTTTGGGGTCCCCTGCTGGAGCTGCTACCCCCGCGACCCGACCCCGGATAGATGGATGGATGGATGGATGGATAAATTAAAAAAAAATTCTGGAGTCATGTTGTCTTAAATATGCATGTTAAGTTAAACATGCAAAGACATAGTATGTTAAAATAAGCTACTTATCTCTACTTAAGAAATAAACTTAGCACAAAAAGTAAGGAAATTTGTGTTTGGTAGATTACTTCTCTGTGGTAACAATGCTTTTTGGTAATAACTCTTATACCGTTGGAAGACTGTTTAGTTCCCTTTCAAATGGTTCCCCATTTGTAAGGAACATGCATTTGTGGGATGAGCAGCAGCACTGAGTATGTGGGTTGTGCCCATGAAAAATATATACAATATATACAAATATTCTCGGCCAATGCCAGCAACAGCTTATTCTGCCATTGACTCGTTTGGTGTTTGGTGGATTGGATGATTGAAGTTTGAAGAAACAAGACATATTGGCAATTTAACAATTTATTCGTATATAGCGTGTGGAAGAACCATACACAGCCACAACAGTCTGGCACCTCCTCCTCATGCAGGTCACCAGCCTGGTCACACACTGCTGTGGGATGGCATCCCATTCTTCAACCAGCATTTGTCGCAAGTCAGTCAATGTGGTTGTGTTGGTCACTATGGCACAAACAGCACGCCCAAGCTGATCCCTAAGTGTTCAATGGGGTTGAGGTCAAGACTGCTGGCAGGCCATTCCATCCTCTCCACTTCCACATTCTGGAGGTAGTCTCTGATAAACCCCGCCCTGTGGGGTTCGAGCGTTGTCATCTTGGAGGATAGAGTTCGGTCCCAGACTGTGGAGATATGGGATTGCCACTAGTTGCAGAATCTCATCTCCATATCTCTCTGCATTGAGATTGCCTCCAATGATGTCAAGCCTCGTTTTTCCAGTGAGGGAGATGCCGCCCCACACATCACACTGCCTCCACCAAAAGGTGTTACTCTATCGGTGCAGCAATCAGCATAGCGTTCTCCACACTTTGACCCTACAATCCAACTGCTGTAGGCAGAATCATCCAATCCACCAAACACCAAACGAGTCAGTGGCAGAATAAGCTGTTTGGCATTGGCAGAGAAGATTTGGAAACATTTTCATGGGCGCAACCCACATACTCAGCGCTGCTGCTCATCCCACAAATGCATGTTTCTTACAAATGGGGCACCATTTGAAAGGTAACCAAACAGGCTTTCCAACGGTATAAGATTTATTGCCAAAAAGCATTGTTACCACAGAGAAATAATCTACCAAACACAAATTTCCTTAGTTTTTGTTGTAAGTTTATATAACTATTGTTTTTACTTTATGACAGCCTGATTTTATGCACAAAGTAATCCATATATTTGCACTGTATCAGATAGATAATTCATACACAGGTAACATATACATTTTTCAATGTATTGTACTTTATGGCAAATTTCATTCAACAAAAAGAGTTACTATTTACCAATCTGTGTTTACCTTACTTACATGCTACTGCCCAGACCCCATCAGTCCCCACCCGGGTCTCAGTCATGGTGCAACAATAAATGTAGATAAAATGAACACTAAATCAACCATACAAAACTAAAACCCAGATAACATAAATGCAGACCCAAAACATGAACAGAACATTATTAAAAAAGACTTGAACTAGGACAGAAGCCATTCTAAACATATATTTTTTTGAGCCTTTGCACCACTTCAGGTAGAACAGTTCAAATGACCCCGCCCCTCCCATACAGAAACTTAAAGGTGCTGACACACCAACCCAATTATCGGCCGTCGGACAGTTTGTCGAGGTCAGTGACTCGAGTCTGTTTGGTGTGTTCCGTGCTGTCGTCAGTCGGATGAGCCGTCAGCTTTAATTTGGGCCGATTTGACTTGTTGAATCGGCCAGTGGGCAGTTGGACTCAATGACCAATCTGATTGGTGGAGTGCTAGCTCTTGACTAGCGAATCAGTGCACTTATGTTAAAACGCTTACCGGAAATGACGAGCGGGATGAGCGTGATGAACGCCTCTCAAAATCCGATGAAAATCTTTCAAACTGACCTTTGTCAATCAAAAAAACAGACAGATTCAGCAACTGTATGGCCTATTTCTCACTTCAAATGTTTTCAGAAACACGTTTCAGTGAACTATTTTAGTATTCCGAATGAACAGCCATTATGGTCGGCTTTGAAAATTAGCCGCCTGCTATTATGGAGATGTGTTACGTCTCGCGCACATGTTGAACGTACGCCAGTGTTGGGAAGGACACTTTCAAGTTCGTCACAGAGTACAGAATTCATGCCCAAAAATGTAATTTGTAACGTATTCCGTTACGTTACTCAATCTGAGTAACGTATTCTGAATACTTGGATTACTTCCACATTGAATTGCATTTTAAGTAGGAATGCGGCCATTACATACAGCTTACTAAACAGGCCTATTCTGGTGTGCTCTTCTGTTCCTGGCTGAATGTGTACCTAAACAAGCAGATAGATTTTTGTATTTGTAGTCCCGGACTGCATACTACAAAAATCTAACCGCAGTCTAAGCTACCATGAGCTAATTTTAGCTAACGTTAGCTAACATGTCAAACGGGGCTAGTCTTTCAACGGCTCTGGGGCTAGTAAATCAGCATGTAGGAGAATGTAAAGTCGCACATCAACTATAAAATAGCAAGGTGACCAGTAAAACTACAGCAGACGACTACCCTTGGCTAAAAGAAGCTTACTTTAAGATGCTTCTTCAGGTTGGAGGTGAAGGAATTTGGATGCTGAAAGGAAGTTGGTTGCTGGCAAGCAGAAGTTGCACTGCAGTGCACAGTTATGTTTCGTTCTCCCTTCTCTTTCTTTAATGTGAAATGCTGTTTGAATTTCCAAGATAGAAACGCATTCCTGCCCTGGCTCTGTTGTGCCAGTTCCGGCTCCATCTTTACCTCTATCAGTGATCACGCAAATAGATAATTTTTTCGTTTTCATATTGGGGCTTCTGGGAAATGCATGGAGTTGCGAGAGTGAATAAACCCGTGAAACAGAGAAGTATCGTCATGTAATCCATTGATTTCAACAATGTAACTGTATTCTAAATACCAACTATTTAAATTGTAACTGTAACGGAATACAGTTACTCATAATTTGTATTCTGAATACGTAACGGCGGTACATGTATTCCGTTATTCCCCAACACTGACGTACGCTCAAGTCGGCGTCGCTTCGGTGTGTTCCGAGGCACTTTTTGGACCGACGGGAGCCGAATGATCAGTCCGACGGCCTTTTCTGCCGATGGACGTCCGCGGGGTTGATGTATCAGAGCCTTAACATCCTAGTTATCTCTGCTTAATAAGATCTGTGCACTGCACACATCCGCTGATTATTACAAACAACTAATGTGATTTAGTAATGAATATGTTTTTTAACAAAACATGACCAAATAAGTAGTGACCACTAAAATGTTTAATTACAACTAAATCTGAGTTTACAGTGTAGCTATGGACCAAATATTCGTCATTTATTTAAGGTGTCCACCAGTTTATAAAAAATGTATTGTTTTGTATAATTTTCTACAGCTTATTTGTATTATAGGGTTATGTCTTTATGTGTGCAAAGAGCCTGATGCTATATTTACCATATTTAATCTAATCACCTATTATCCAAGTGCAGCACAGGACAGTGGCCTGTCTGTGTTCAGTTTAAATCTCCTGATGGCCGACGGCCGACGGGAATTTTGCTCGAGCAAATTTCAATAGCGTGATGCACCAGTCAAATAGTAATTTCATCTTTAACGTTGTTTGATAGAAACATATTTATGCTAAGAAATAAAGATTTCATTGCCTTAGTAATAAAATGTTTTAAAATGTTAATCACATAACCAACTGTGTGTGTTTGTGTGTGTGTGTGTGTGTGTGTGTGTGTGTGTGTGTGTGTGTGTGTGTGTGTGTGTGTGTGTGTGTGTTTCAGATTTAAACTGTACCGCCCCTTGACCAGATTTGTGGTGAGTTATTGGTGAGTTATTGATTTATTGATCTATTTCCTGCACTTTCAAAATATCCATCTTTTACCGGTATTGGAGACATGGTGGTCTGTGATGGTTCCATCACATAGCTTTAAGTCCTTCCATATTCCTTGTATATAAACCAATTCTAAACATGTTGCATGAGCAGCCTAATCATCTATTAAGGATTACCATGGCAGTTGTTTCCTCTATCATACAAATGTTTTTTTTGTTTGTTCCTAAATTCATAATGATGTTATGTTAATTATGCTTTTCAGCATAATTAATGTTAATTAGCAGATCATTTAGTACAGATTTTGTTTTTGTAAGTTGTGTTATTGTGCTATCATAAGCATTAAGATTGTATGTGTGCAGAGGTTAATGTGTTTATAAAATTAAATTGCACATAATGATAAACTGTGCTATAGTAGACAAGTGCTGTCCAATTAAGTCTAATAAAACAGTTAGGTAAAGCATGTCTTGTAGAACATTGTAATAAGTAAAATCAGTAGCTATATAAGGATTGATAAATCTATTAAGAGAGGGGGTTTACTGCATACATTTGTGTCTTCTGCTGACGCTTCTCCTCTCATTCAACATTGCCCACCAGTCTAAACAGCCATTTTAGATTTGATGGCTACATTTTACACAAACAGAAATGCTGTGCATGGACAGAGGGCAAAGAAGACACAAGGAACTGAGGGCAATTATGATGTAGTACTCGGTATACCCTCTTGCACTTACACTGGATAGCCCTGTATTTTAAATGCTGTGGTTCAAAAAAGCATGACGCCTGTGAGGCAGTAGAAAATGGGGGAGGGGTAAGGCACACCAGTGAGAGAGTGGAGAGATGAGAGAACGAGAGGAGGAAGGAGAGGCACGGCCGGAGCATCATTTGCAATGGTTGAGGAAAGCACAGGGTAAGGGGATTGGTTGAGGGAGTGTGTAGCGTCACTGCCACTGTGGGGGAGCTCTGAGGATGCTCTGCTGAACTGGGAGGGAATACGTTCGCTGTGAGTTTTGCATTGAGAGCTCAGCCATTATCAGCTGTACACTGGGAGAGGGACTCCTCTGCAGAATACATTTTCACACCCGGTGCTTGTTGACTCTTCTTCTCTCTCAGCTGCAGCCATGAATTATTTGCGTCGGCGTCTGTCGGACAGCACATTCATCTCCAACCTGCCCAATGGCTACATGACAGACCTCCAGAGGCCTGACAATGCTCAGCCTCCGCCACCTGGCTCCACCACCCCTGCCAAGTCTCCTACAACTGGGTCTACACCTCCAGCCACTTCCCCGGCTCCAGAGAGGAAACCCCAGCCATCTCAGTCCAGCGGAGCAGGCTTCTTTAGCTCCATCACCAACGCTGTTAAACAGACAGCTGCCTCAGCAGGGCTGGTGGAGCAGACCCAAGTCACGACACCTAAGAAGTTCAAGATTCTCTTGGTAATTGATGAACCACAACAGGAGTGGTAAGACAATATGTTGCTCTACTCAGTCATATAGTTAATCTTAAACTATTTATTGGCTGTGTATTCTTTGTGTGCTCATCCTTAATGCCAATTTTGTTCCTCATAATTTCTCTGAATGTAGTAGTGAGGTAAGGGTTAAAGAACCACTGAACCAACATATGTGTCATGTGACCCTGCAGATGTGAATGGGAAATGCTGCTGTTGTTTGATGATACAGCATGCTAGTGTTACGATAATACAAAGAGGCAGCCAATACTTAAGCAAATACGGTCCATTGATTCCCCAGCAGTAATGATATTACACCAAGCTAGATGACTTTTACTGTCCTCTATTTTGTCTGTGTTGTGAGATGTGTTTTTCTGTGGCAGAAATTAGGTTTGATCAACTAAAATCATTGATAGTATTGTCATGTAATGTGGCTTTTTGTGATTGTTAGAAAAAAGATGTTCCACAGGTTGTGTAGAATTGGGAAATGTATATTATTTCTCTGGAAGGAGTCTAAATACTGCAGTGCTTTCCCTCCGTCAATAGGGTTTCCCCCCTGCTCACTGATAGGAGATCACATGACATGCCCTGCACTATGCATGGTGCACATTAGCCAATCAATCAAGCTGTCTGCTGTAGATAGGTAAGTCAGAAAAATTAAATAGCATCATCTGCATGGCTATAGTTGTCTGGGAAAAAGGACCATTGTGTCATTAATGTTAAGAGTGGGCTCACATTAGGCATTTAAGACCGTCAGTCCTAGGGGATCTTACTGAGCGGTAGCTCAAAACAGGCATCTTTGTCAGTCAACTGTGGTAAGGAATTAAAGTGATCTAAATGAGTATGTACACAGATTTAGAGGAAACTTATTTTGACTAAAATCTGGTAAAAAAATCTGGTAATTCTATCACCACACGATCAACACTTGTTTACACAGCGAATATTTTCCACAGCAATGTGTGTGCTCGAGCTGTGCAGCTGGATACTACAGTGGACTTTCACACTGGATGCTATGCTGACTTTGTGGACTTTTTGGGCTTTCCTGATGTAAATAAAATCAGAATTAAATCTACTTCCCCCTCCCTTTAAGCATTGGACGACATCACAATACACACTCATTCATCACTCATCTTCAACCGCCTATCCGGGGTTGGGTTTCAGGGGGTAGGAGCACCAGCATGGGACCCCAAACTTCCCTTCCTGAGCCACATTACCGACTTCTATCATCACAATAGTTGATAGTTAGATCTGATTTGTTACTAATTGAGTTCTGAAAATTGCCTACAGTAAACAGTAAGGCTATTTTCACAGAGCAAGGAAAAAGATCAGATTAGATAACCTTAACATTTGGGAACAATATCTACAGTGTATGTGTGTCATGTTGAATACATGGGTGTCACATCAAGGTTAAAATGTTGTCTGCATCTGATGGCCACGGTGGCGGGATATCATTTTACACTGATTAAGATACAGCTGAATTTAATTGCCCTTAAAACATACTAAATCACACAAATATTAGGATATCGGCCTGGCTAATTCAGGTGGCCTTGCAGTGTCCACAATCCTGTTTGTGTGTGCGACTAGCCATTTATATAACAGAACCGTTGATCTATTTTAATAAGATCCGACCCCCGTCAGCGGGATGGATGCCAACCTTATGCGTTCACTTGTTCCACATTTATTGTGAGTAGAAAGGAAGCTGCTTTTTAAGAAATAAGGATTCCAGTCTGATGTGCCAACACTGCTCTTCAGTTCTGGCAGAGGAACACAATATAATACATTTATTCATCAAAGGTCATTTAAATTGAGAATATTGAGTAGGTTGAGCTGTGAGATAATGAGATAAGTGAGATAATTTCACACTCCATTGTTCTCACTGTCGGCATTTAACAACATCTGATATGAAGTAGTGCCTCTGTATTTGATAAAAATGTTAAGTGATTTCCTGCTCTGAAATGTTTTCTTGCCTTATGCAGCTTATTCAATATAATGTGATTTGTTCATGAGCTCCGCAGACTAGCATTGCTACTAACAGTTTCTTGCTTCATATATCTAGTACACATCCACTTGGGAGAATCAGCTAAAATACTCTATTCAAGAGGCTTCCTCTGTCTGAGTGCTGCATCTATTTTTCATGGCTGCTCAATATCACTGAGTGGGGAGTTGGACATGTTTTTTTATTAGGTTTAGTTTGTTTTGGTTGCTTTTAAGCAACCCATCATTCAGTGGTTGTAAGACACTATGACGGTGTTCTGTAGATTATAGGTGTTTATGTAGAGACACTTTTTGAAATTGTGATTGAAACACTACATTCAGCTCTGACAGAGGAAGGAAGAAAACCATAAAAAATATAGCTGTTGGCAAGCTATAGGAAGATGAAATGTGTCTTTATTTCCATCCAGGTTTTGCTGAGTACCTAATATTCTCTGTAATGTTGGCACACCTTGAGCCTGACGGCCTGTTTATGTGCTGTATCTCATTGTGTGACGTCTGTTTTAAGACTTTTTTCTGCCCGCCGCTGCAAATGAAAGTAAAGAAAGAGTACTGGTGGCCCCAAGATATACAGAATTAAATCACAAAAGAGTCCTTCAGACAAATTGCATCTGGTAGAAGACTCAGCCATCAACATTTATTTTGTGTGTGTGTGTGTGTGTGTGTGTGTGTGTGTGTGTGTGTGTGTGTGTGTGTGTGTGTGTGTGTGTGTGTTTGTACAAATACTGTTTTTCTAACATCACGGTAACATACCACAATGTCAAAGTACTTTGTTACCATGACATTATTTGTAAAAGATAAAATTGGTGTATTCCAAGTGTTGTAGAGAAAAAACATTACTTAGATTAGGTAAAATTATATAAAATAGAAAATTATATAAAATGTATACAAAGTGTTTGCAAATGGACACCTATCCAGCAACAAATGAGGATTATTTTAGTGTCTGGGATGGTTTTTTTATTACACATCTCATTCGTACCATAGGCAGTTACTGAGAGCTTGGCAATTAGTAAAAACATAACATTTCACAGAGGCCTGTAAATGCAAAAGGTCCTGCAATTTTAAAACCAGCCAGAAACACATTAGGGCATTAGTATGGATACATATTTGAATAAGGAATTTTTTGTGTAACAGGTGGTGTTAAGCAGAATAATTAACTGTAGGATAAAACGTGTGCTGAAAAAGTCACAGTGATCGCCAGGGTCACAGCACATAGAGACACAGAAGCCTTCCTTCATTCAGCCAGCATTTTTACTTGTTAGATGACACTGCCAGTCACCCAGAGAGGTCTGTTTGATGCCAGGAATACTGTGCTATAAATTGCTCTTATGACAGGAGGAGCAGATGTTCCACTGTCTTACTTATCAGACTAATGGCCGACATGTACTGCTTCCTTATTCTCCCCATAATGTCGCTCAATTTAAAGTAGAGAGGCTTAGATTCCTTTTATTTAGTCACTTTGTGTTAAAAAGTACAAAAATACATAGGGGACTGTATTAAACTGGAATGTTTTGTACTGAGCTTAACCTTATTCAAACATTACCCACATGTGAGAGTGAATGTTAAGCAGGCTAAGTGATGAGACATTAAAATGCAGCATGGACGAATGAAAAATTATTTTGCAGCAATATGTAATTTGGCAATTTGACAACCTGCAACCATTAATGAATTTGCTGTATTTGTCATTGTTTATAATTCAATTCAAGAGTACCCATATTGATTCTTACAAAGGAATGATCCAAGAAAACATCTTAGTGAGCAGAAAGCAGCCCGGAGACTAACTCCAGTTTTATGGCCGGTATGTTAGTCAAGGGCAATGGCAGAAGTATTCCTAATAAATAACAATTATGTCCTTTGTTTTTGGATTAAAAGCTAACACAAGGAGAACAGAAATGGCCTTGGTGTTAACCAGAGGAGCTGGTGACTGTGAGGGGACTGTCAAATACTAATGCATATTAATGCACTGTGCTGAAAGATCATGTTAAACGTGGTGCCGTCTTTGAGCGGGAGGCTTCCATGCTTAGTATACCGAGCTGAGCTAGGCTCTGCAGAGTGATATAGCATAGATTCAACTTAACACTATGGTCCCCCCCGCATAGCCATTCCCCATGCTGACAAAGATAAAAAAGAATAACAAAATACAATCAGAGGCTTTTTAATGTCTCATCTCGGTGTTTGTTTCGAGGAGTCGCATTTGGGAAACACTGTCTCAGTGTACAGTATGTATTGGCAAAGCACATTCATGACAGTACAGATTAGGCCTGATATAAGAGCAGTGAATCATGTTTTAATGCTTGTTTTCCTCTATAGTCAAATAGATCCCCATGCCCTAATTGGGAATGAATTATTCAGCTTTACCTCCTCGCTTGGCAGGGAGTGCAGGGTACATGAAAGCAGGGTGATACAAACTAAGAGGAAAAGGAAGTGAGAACTCCACAGCATGTCGCCTAAATATATCAACACAGCCATACCATGAATGGTGAACATTCTACAAATCCTATTTTGGATAGAGATGGTTTCATAATGTTCTGCATCACACCAATATAGCAGTGTTGCACTGCAGTAGATGCTAGTTTAAGTATGGGCTTTAATCTGTGGAAAAGAAACCAGAATGAAACCTGAAATGTAAGGGATGAGTTCTTTTTTGGGCCAACATTACTATTGATTTAGTTTTGTCTGTACTGTATCACCCCTAGTAGTATCTACTGCCAAAGCGTTTGTTGTCAGGCCCAGCCCCAGCCCATCAGTAACAGGAAAAAGCCAAATAAATCAAACACACTGTTAACACAACAATCGTTGCGGCTTTCATCTCCGTGTGGTGTCAGTATAGAGACACTGATCCATTTCAATCTTAAATCCCATGGCAAACGATTTCCACTTCACCAGTGATCCAGGGAAAAGAAGAATTAAAGGACCCACAGGTGTCATTTCTATTCAAGTCAGAAAAGCCAAAAAGTGCTGAATCACGAGTCATGAAAGGTGCAGCCATTTTCTGAAATTGTGTATTCAGTGTCTACAATACGAATGTTACCTCACTGCGTCGTCCTTGATTCACCCCATGTGGTACTGCTAGTGAAACCAGGCAGTAGGACATGCTCAATTGTGTCTGTGTGTATGCTGTGGAAGGCTTGCCTTTTAAAAATGATCCATCCATCCATCTTCATCCGCTTATCCGGGGTCGGGTCAGCGGGGTAGCAGCTCCAGCAGGGGGACCCCAAACTTCCCTTTCCCGGGCCACATTAACCAGCTCCGACTGGGGGATCCCGAGGCGTTCCCAGGCCAGGTTAGAGATATAATCCCTCCACCTAGTCCTGGGTCTCCCCGAGGCCTCCTCCCAGCTGGACGTGCCTGAACACCTCCCTAGGGAGGCGCCCAGGGGGCATCCTTACCAGATGCCCGAACCACCTCAACTGGCTCCTTTCGACGCAAAGGAGCAGCGGCTCTACTCCGAGCTCCTCACGGATAACTGAGCTTCTCACCCTATCTCTAAGGGAGACGCCAGCTACCCTCCTGAGGAAACCCATTTCGGCCGCTTGCACCCTGGATCTTGTTCTTTCGGTCATGACCCAGCCTTCATGACCATAGGTGAGGGTAGGAACAAAAACTGACCGGTAGATTGAGAGCTTTGCCTTCTGGCTCAGCTCTCTTTTCGTCACAACGGTGCGATAAATTGAATGTAATACCGCACCTGCTGTGCCGATTCTCCGACCAATCTCCCGCTCCATTGTCCCTCACTCGCGAACAAGACCCCAAGGTACTTGAACTCCTTCACTTGGGGTAAGGACTCATTCCCTACCTGGAGAAGGCACTCCATCGGTTTCCTGCTGAGAACCATGGCCTCCGATTTAGAGGTGCTGATCCTCATCCCAGCCGCTTCACACTCGGCTGCGAACCGATCCAGTGAGTGCTGAAGGTCACAGGCCGATGATGCCATCAGGACCACATCATCTGCAAAAGCAGCGATGAGATCCCCAGCCCACCGAACTGCAACCCCTCTCCACCCCGACTACGCCTCGATATCCTGTCCATAAATACTACAAACAGGATTGGTGACAAAGCGTAGCCCTGGCGGAGGCCAACTCTCACCTGAAACGAGTCCGACTTACTGCCGAGAACCCGGACACAGCTCTCGCTTTGGTCGTACAGAGATTGGATGGCCCTGAGAAGGGACCCCTCACCCTGTACTCCCGCAGCACCTCCCACAGTATCTCCCGGGCACCCGGTCATACGCCTTCTCCAGATCCACAAAACACATGTAGACTGGTTAAGCATACTCCCAGGCTCCCTCCAGGATCCTTGCGAGAGTAAAGATCTGGTCCGTTGTTCCACGACCAGGACGGAATCCGCATTGTTCCTCTTCAACCTGAGATTCGACTATCGACCGAACCCTCCTTTCCAGCACCTTGAGTAGACTTTACCGGGGAGGCTGAGAAGTGTGATACCCTGTAATTGGCACACACCCTCTGGTCCCCCCTTTTTAAAAAGGGGAACCACCACCCCGGTCTGCCACTCCTTAGGCACCGTCCCCAGACTTCCACGCAATGTTGAAGAGGCGTGTCAACCAAGACAACCCCTCCACACCCAGAGCTTTAAGCATTTCTGGACGGATCTCATCAATTCCTGGGGCTTTGCCACTGTGGAGTTGTTTAACTACCTCAGCAACCTCCACCAGGGAAATTGATGCCAATCCCCTCATCCTCCAGCTCTGCCTCTACCATAGAGGGCGTATTAGTCGGATTTAGGAGTTCCTCAAAGTGCTCCTTCCACCGCCTCTATTACCTCCTCAGTTGAGGTCAACAGCGTCCCCATCCTTACTGTACACAGCTTGGATGGTTCCCCGCTCCCCTCCTGAGGTGGCGAACGGTTTTCCAGAAGTACCTTGGTGCCGACCGAAAGTCCTTCTCCATGTCTTCTCCGAACTTCTCCCACACACGCTGCTTTGCCTCTTTCACGGCAGAGGCTGCAGCCCTTCGGGCCCTTCGGTACCTTGCAACTGCCTCCGGAGTCGTCTGGGATAACATATCCCGGAAAGACTCCTTTCTTCAGTCGGACGGCTTCCTGACCACCGGTGTCCACCACGGTGTTCGTGGGTTACCGCCCCTTGAGGCACCTAAGACCCTAAGACCACAGCTCCTCACCGCAGCTTCAGCAATGGAAACTTTGAACATTGTCCACTCAGGTTCAATGCCCCCAGCCTCCACAGGGATGCACGAAAAAGCTCCGCCGGAGGTGTGAGTTGAAAGTCTGTCGGACAGGGGCCTCCTCCAGACGTTCCCACTTACCCGCACTACCCGTTTGGGCTTACCAGGTCTGTCCAGAGTCTTCCCCCCACCCCCTGACCCAACTCACCACCAGATGGTGATCGGTTGACAGCTCTGCCCCTCTCTTCACCCGAGTGTCCAAAACATATGGCCTCAGATCAGATGAAACGATTATAAAATCGATCATTGACCTTTGGCCTAGGGTGCTCTGGTACCAAGTACACTTATGAGCATCCCTATGTTCGAACATGGTGTTCGTTATAGACAATCCATGACTAGCACAGAAGTCCAACAACAAACAACCACTCTGGTTTAGATCAGGGAGGCCGTTCCTCCCAATCACGCCTCCATGTGTCTCCATCATTACCCACGTGCGCGCTGAAGTCCCCCCAGCAGAACTATGGAGTCCCCCGACTGGAGCCCCATGCAGGACTCCACTCAAGGTCTCCAAGAAGGCCGAATACTCTGAACTCTTGTTTGGTGCATATGCACAAACAACAGTCAGAGTTTTCCCCCCACAACCCGCAGGCGTAGGGAGGCGACCCTCTCGTCCACCGGGTTAAACTCCAACGTAGCGGCGCTCAGCCGGGGGCTTGTGAGTATCCCCACACCCGCCCGGCGCCTCACACCCTGGGCAACTCCGGAGAAGAAAAGAGTCCAACCCCTATCCAGGAGTATGGTTCCAGAACCAAGACTGTGCGTAGAGGTAAGCCCCACCAGATCTAACCGGTAGCGCTCCACCTCCCGCACAAGTTCCGGCTCCTTCCCCCACAGAGAGGTGACATTCCACGTCCCCCAGAGCCAGCCTCTGCTGCCCGGGTCTGGTCCGTCGAGGCCCCTGACCTTCACTGCCACCCATGTGGCAGCGCACCCGACCCCCAGCGGTTCCTCCCACAGGTGGTGGGCCCATGGGATGGAGGGATGTCCGCCACGTAGCTTTTTTCGGGCTGTGCCCGACCGGGCTCCGTGGCAAACCCGGCCACCAGACGCCGCTGACGAGCCCTCCATCTGGGCCTGGCTCCAGACGGGGGCCCCGGGCTTCCTCCGGGCAGGGTCACTTCATCCCTTCCTCGATTTTTCATAGGATTTTTTGAACCATTCTTTGTCTGGCCCCTCACCTGAGACCACTTTGCCTTGGGAGACTCCTACCAGGAGCACAAAGCTCCAGACAACACAGCCCTCAGGTTCATAGGGACACACAAACCTCTCCACCACGATAAGGTGATGGTTCCCGGAGATGTAATGATGTAACCTGGAAAAGTGTTGTAATGTTTTATCGCTATCCTCGTCACCAGATTGAAGGGAATAAGTGTTAGAGAGGATGTGCATCAGTAGTTTGAAGAATGTGAAAGGGAACATTTGTCTACTCTGTGCCGTATACACTCAACCAAGTTGGATATGTTCAACTATAATTCATATTTAGGAGTCCTTATTCTGTTATTACATTAAAAGTTAAAACATTGTTTGTGTTTCTGTTTTAACTAGGGCAAAATTATTCCGGGGAAAGAAACTACATGGGGATTATGACATCAAAGTGGAGCAGGTACGTTTCACCAAGCCAGTGTTATCCATTTGAAGTACTTATGTAAAGAGAAGTTTAAGTACTCTGTCCTCATATGCTTCTCTTGTCATCGACTCCTTAGGCGGAATTCATTGAGATCAATGTTGTGGCTCATGCCAACAGGACTTGCAACGTTAACATGCAAGTTCTCAGAAATGGTACCAAGGTTATGAGGTGAGACACACACACACACACACACACACACACATACACACACACACAGGTTTGTGGCACTATCTTTGTGGGGACCCGTCATTGACATACATTCCCTAGCCCCTTACCCTAACCTTAACCATCACAACTAAATGTCTAACCTTAACCCTTACCCTCACCCTAACCATAACCTAATTGTATCCCTAATCCTACAACCAAGTCTTCTTACCCTCAAACAGCCCTTTAAAGTTGTGGGGTCCAGCATTTTGGCCCCACAAAGCTGTCGGGACCCCACAAGTATACTGGACTCCCGGTTTTTGGACCCCACGAATATAGTTAAACAAGCCCATACACACACACACACACACACACACACACACACACACACACACACACACACACACACACACACACACACACACATACATACATACATACACACACATATACACACACACACACAAGAAGATGATAAAGGATGGAAGATTTATCCACCAAAGTCATAAATTAGTATGGTTTTAATCAATAGGGATGTTGTGTATCCACCTACATTGCTGACAGATCAACCCTGATCACAGTTTATAATTGTTCTGGTCAGATTTTTGTCACATCTCTGCTCCAATTTTATTTTCTAGGTCATTCAAGCCAGACTTTGTCCTCATTCGTCAACATGCCTTCAGTATGACCCAGAATGAAGATTTCCGCAACCTGATCATTGGTCTGCAGTATGGAGGTGTCCAATGCATCAACTCACTCGAGTCCATCTACAACCTGTGTGACAAGCCATGGGCGGTAGGCACTTAACAGCAAGAGAGAGCTTTACTGTAAAGCAATGCAGCAGGGAAAGGGACAATAATAATGAGCTATTATCTATCTGCATTGCATCCTATTAGATAACTGTAATTTGCTCTGTGACATGATTTATAAAAACTTATATCTGATTTATTTACCTTTTTGTGTGTCCAGTTTGCTCAACTTATCAACACCCACAGGAAGCTTGGTTCGGAGAAGTTTCCTCTGATTGAACAGACCTTTTACCCAAACTACAAGGAGATGGTGAGAACCAACTTTCTACTGCATCCAAAGATCATTTCAGAAATTGTGTTTGACATGAAACAAAACATGGGTTGGTTATGATGAAGCAAACTATAAGGCAATCACTTTCTTACTTTTAGGTAAGCATGCCATCATTCCCTGTCGTTGTGAAGATTGGACATGCCCACTCTGGCATTGGAAAGGTATAGAGATTTCTCTTCTTGCAGTAATATGAAAGAATGCATCATTTTGTTTAGCTATTTGTCTATTTGTCTACTATTATGTTGTTGTCTGCAAGAGTCAATAACGTGCCAGATTTTTAAATCCTGGATATTTTGCTTGGTTCTGTCTCATGTATCTGTTTTTGTATACAGGTGAAGGTGGACAATCACAGTAAGTTCCAGGACATAGCCAGTGTTGTGGCTCTCACCCAGACGTACACCACCACAGAACCTCTCATCGACTCCAAGTACGATATAAGAATCCAGAAGATTGGCACTGACTACAAAGCCTACATGTAAGTATAATTACACGTTTGTTACATCAACTTTACAAATGAATGAGAAACAAAACTGTTGTTGTAATCTGTGGGCTACACACACTTCAGGAGAACGTCTATATCTGGTAACTGGAAGACTAATACTGGCTCAGCTATGCTCGAACAGGTGGCCATGACTGATAGGTGAGTGCTAAACAAGCATCCTACGCTCCAATAAAACAAACAAATGTTTCATTGTGATGTAGCAAATGATCTCAGTTTGAGAAAAGGTTAATTAGCTCTGCTACATGTGATTTCTTCGCAAGCAGCTACCGGTGTGTTATTTTATTTGTTGTTAATCAGTTGTGATAATCAGACCGTGGTGTCTCATTATGCTGCCATTGGTTTTGAGTCATGCCTTGATTGTTTTGTTTAGGTACAAGCTGTGGGTTGACACCTGCTCAGAGATTTTCGGGGGCCTGGATATTTGCGCAGTCAAAGCTATCCATGGGAAAGATGGCAGAGATTTCATCACAGAGGTAGGAGTCGAGGATAATCCTGTTTTAAGGGCTTACAATGACATTTCTGGTACATACTGAAATTGTTCCTCTGGGTCGAGTATTTCAGTACTAAAATAATGTGACATTTGTGTCGACATCCTCTTTCTCTCTCTGCTTATAACCATCCTCCATGTGGCACAGGTGGTGGGCTCCTCCATGCCCCTGGTCGGGGAGCACCAGGCCGAGGACAGGCAGCTCATCGCTGACATGGTGTTGGCAGCAATGAACCAGTCAGCAGAGAAGGAAGCTAATGCTCCCCAGAGACCCACTACCATACAGCCATCCCAGGTATAGAAACACACAGCCACAGGGTTTTAGAACCATGAGGCTTGTGTTTCAAGTTTTTTATTATCAGATACACAACAATTGCAGAAGAAAGATAGAAGAAGTCATTGTCACTGAATATCTTCCTCTAACAATGCTAATTAAATTTGTATAAAACAGAAAATCACAGGTAAAAAAACTAAATGAGAAATAGATAGAACAAAATTAAACAAGAAAAAGAGCAAAGTTGTGGAGGAGTCCGAGACACGGCAGCCATCCACATCCGGCGCATCTGTTAGTTTACTGTAGTTTCATTGTCAATCAAATGATCTCATTACAAGAAAACCATCACAGTTGTCGCTGGATGAGTAAGTTATTCATTTGTCTTTTCAGGGAGCTGGCCAGAAGGGAGAGATTGTTGGTGAACCCACTAAGAACGGTGCTGGGCACCCGCCTCAAGGTTGTCTGCAGTACATTCTCGACTGTAATGGCGTTGCAGTGGGTCCAAAACCAGTCCAGGCCAACTGAGTCACCCAGGAGAATAGTGGGGGAAGTCTAGATAACGACGACGAAACTTAGCTGAACACAAGCGCAGACCTGTGTGTGTGTGTGTGTGTGTGTGGATGCTAATAGCTAGAATCAGATCTGGGTGACATGAGCTTGGTACAGCTGAGTGCTGGTCTGGACTGTGTTTTTAACTCTATGCAGTGTCAAAATGTACTGTCTACTCGTTGACCTGTTGATTTGTGTGCTTGTATAGGTCACCTATGTTTCAGTAGCTGTGGTGTTTTCTTTGGGGCTGTTGTTGATGTAAAAAGCAGATTGTGCCTACACTGAGTTCAGTGCTGCTCTGTGCTATCCGTTTAACCCAGCTATGTATCTTTTGTTTGACCCCCTACCCCCTTTTCTGTTTTCTATTTTGGTGTGCACCTTTAAATATTGTTCAAACTGTGGACTATCGTGCAGTTTGAAGTTTGTGTAAAATTCAATATGTATACAGTATGTGAGTGTGTGTGTATGGATGTAGTGGTGATTATTTTTCATACGTATACTAATAGATATTTATTTTTGTTTTGCATGATTGATACAAAGTACGGCGCAGTCAGTTAATAATGTCTGATCAAGTGAGATGTTCATGTAACATCGCTGTTTTACCCAAGCTGTGTTCCCTATGATTCATGCATTGTGAATGTGTCATATACTGTAGAAATGCGTATTATAGAAGTTCTACAGGATACATGTATTCATTACCAAACATTCATTAACACAGTGTGCATACACGTACAATAGAGACATACAGTATGTGGCCTTTCTTATAGTTAATTTTTTCATCTATATTGTCACAATGTCACCATGGAGAAGTAAAAGAATTTAAGAATATTAATAGATGGACACATAATAAATGTATTAAAGATTTTATCATGTAGGATGTTGTGCAGGTGTCTGCACACACAACTTAAATATATTTATATAATTTTGAACCAAAGAATAAATGATTTACTTTTTAATCAGTCTTTGCACTCCAGTAACCCACAATGTAAATATCAGTAAGGGGACTGTTAAGACTGCAGTATGTCACATGGAGTGTATAATTTCACCAGAGAACAATGTTCTGAGACAATATTTATGTTTTCAAATATCCTGTAATTCACATGCCGGTGTGAGCTGATGCTGTATTCAAATTGTTGTTGTCTTTTTGCGTTTGGTTGTGTGGAGGCAGACATTACAGCTGATAATGAAAAGGTGTATAATGTATGATCTGCCATGTAATGACAGATATAATGCCTTCCCCTGTGACCCTCGCACTGAATATTGGCTATCATGGTGGTGTTGCCATGACAACAATGCAAGAGCTCTGAGGTTTTAGTGTGCTCGTGTTACTGCCATTCAAAGATTCAATACTCGTCCTGTGAGTTGATGGAAAGTGCGATATAGATCTTAGTTTTTTACTCAATAATTTAATATTTATTTATTTATATTTTATTTAATTTGAAATCAGATCTTAGGTATAGTCATCCACACACTGAATTGTTTCAAAACATTTTTACACAAATCACTTGGTTGTTGTCCAGTGGCTTTTGTGGAGGCCATTTCATATATCTAATACCCTAAATGGTGAAACAGCTAAAAAGCAACCAAATCAACTGTAAAAAGAAATCTGTACCGTTTTCCAAAAGTAAAAAAAAGTATGTTACTAGTATTAAATATGTTCAGCAAGCTCTGTGTGCAATTCTTTTGTAAGTTGTATAAAGTGCCATTGTATCTGTGAGCGTATATCCTTGTAAAAGCCATGCCTGAGGCTTTATGGGTGTGATGTTTTGTTTAATAGGAAATATGCCATGGCATTGATTTTTAAGGGAGGAACATGCAGAGGTACCCCAGCTGCATGGTAGACCTTGGTTCAGTGATCGTGATTGAATATTTGATAAATTATAACTGGACATGTTTATTTGCTCATTGTGTTGAGGTGAAACTTATATATTCAGACCTGCAGGACTGTAACTATTAAGGGCCATAGTAACTTGCTAAATATATGTACTTTTAAAACCGGTGTTGGACTGTTTAAAATCAAGTTCAGAATACATTATATTGTGGAAAAACGTCCTTTATGGATATTTCCTCTCTGTCACTGGCAATAAAGCTTCCTTTGCAATACATGTTTGGTGTGTGTCCTCATATGTGTGATGTTATGAGTAAAATTATTTCTTAAGAAAACCATTATGCTCAACAATGTTACAGGTTTTATCAAACATGCAATGAAGTGAGGAGGCCATACCACTCCAACAGTTCATATACACCACTGCACACACCCTATTGCTTACAATGCATGAAGCGATATCTGTATTGTGATAATGCATTCCCTCTGCTTTGTTTGTGCCTTTATTTTGTGGTGTCTGTCTCACACGTTAACAATGTGGGATTACTGTATTTGTGTCACATTAGTTAACAAATAAATCCATGAGAACATGCAAGACATATGAACTTACTAACGTCTCATTTTAAACATTCACTCATTATTTGGTCTTTTTTGGTAAGATGCCTGAATATCAATGTCTTGTGCTGAAATTAGAGGGCCCAGTGGAACCCCAAGGATTTCTTTCAGAAAGGCCTGCTCCATAGTTGACCTCTCATACAAAGTCCCGATTCTCTTGTCTTCCAGCAAATCCACACTGCCAGTGAAGATACAGTGAACGCTGAGACCATCTGCACTTTGAGGAAGTCTGTTCTCTGAATAAAGAAGCTTTATTTTCAACCTGGATGACTCCACAACTGCGAGTTTGCTTAGCTATACCGGAAATACTGACGTTATAGTACATATTAGGTATAGTATTAGGTTCTAGTATATATTAGGTATTTTGTCAATGACATGATATGAACCAAGCTGTAAGGTGGATGTCTATGTCTAAATCAGATGTATATCCACTCCAAGAATAACAAGTTTTGTGATTGCTTCACTGGAAATGTATTTCTTTAGTTGTACGCTGTCTGGTACTCACCTTCTGAACATGTAACCCTAAATTGTCGTTATAGTGATTATCATTAGTAAATACTGTGTACTAAATAGTGGTTGTAGTGGTTACTCTTGGGATTTAAAGTCCAATTTATGAAGTGAGATGAAGCAGCAAACTGTGTTCTGGCTCATAAAGTGCAGGAAATAAAATGTGATTCACTTTTCTTTCAAATATTGAATGTGTGACAGAAACATTGTATATTACATTTTGTAATTCCTGACACAGAATAGACATCAAGACAGTCATTACTCACCAACATGTATTAACCATTCAGGTTTATCATTCTCTTGATAATGCTTCTACCACATTGAACAATATCACAGAAAAATTGGATGAGTGCTTAGAGACTCCATCATGATTGCCTAGGTATACTGTAGCAGCCAACTGGTGACAGCATCACAAAGTCCCACCAGATCTTCATTTCAACTAAACGCTTCCTTCTACACCCGAGCTACATTCACTTAGAGAGCACAAGGAACCCACAGCATATGCATATATTATCAAGTTATCATACATGGTGTTTTAACACTGTTTCAGTGTTTTTGCGCCAACATTTGTTGATATGCAACACATGCAGTATGATCTGTGCTAGTTATTATTGATGTTATTAAGGGCAGTATTTTCATACAATGTGAAGACAATCTGAAACCTTCAAGATATCCCCTCCAGACTTGTTTTAAGACACACGTCTTGAACTCAGATTTCACAAAGAAACTTTCCTTCGTGTCAAACTCTGCACATACATCATTCTGCACAGTGGAGGTCAAACATCCACATGATGCTAACAATAAGCAAAACACATTTTTGAGTGGAGGGTGTATTCTTTAACATTTTAAACATTTAACCTGCACATAACCATAAGAATATGTTCAAAATTCTTTTGATAACCTCAACATTTCTAGTTTGCTCTTTTTACTGATATGATGCCTTGGTGTGCATCCTCTTGTTATTCATGACAGGAGAGACTGGTCACCAGCCACCAGCACTGGTACATCTTCTGCCAACAGATGATGCATTAGTAATTGCAATGGCTGCAGAAGCCCTGATGAGAGCATATGTTTTGCTGAGAAATCTGAGATACTGGAGCTAGATGACATAGCCGACTATCACATCTGTTATTTGTCTTAGAACAGCAAATTCATGTTGTTTGCTTTAACAAATATCAGCAAACATCTCCCACAGATCAAATATGTTCACCATTATGTACTGTATTTGTGAGGCTTCTAGATAGTGCTGATGTTTTTGCCCTCTCATACCAAGCACACTGACCTGTCTGGTGGTAGTAAAAGCCACCGAAGAACTCAGAGAAATGACACTGTGGGCCCTGAAGCTCCAGCTGAGGAGCTTCCGTCTAGACTCCTCCCAGCTGCCTGCCAAGCTGCTGCACAACATGAACAACTTGTGCTTGCTGGTGCACACTGCACTGACCATCTGCTGAAGAACACAGCCAAAGAGTAGCGCTTCCATCCCACAATGAAGGAGAATGAAAAAGTGCAGAGTGATAAACACAGGGATCACTGAATATCACCTGATTATCATTTCTAACATAACGCAACATGACATAACATAACAGTTCCTTTTTAATACTCACTACTTTTAGAGGTTTAACATGAAACAACACCAAACAAATATACACCATCAACATTGCTGCTTTAATAGTTAAATACTGTGGACAACCCAGTAGACATACAGAGCTTCTTGTTGCCATCTGGTGGTGGAGTTGAGGCACAAGAGGCCTTCATACAGTATCTATGTTATTATGGTTACATAATAAGCCAGTTGAGCTGCATGAGTGTGCCTTCACTATGTCACAGAATTGATGCAACCATTTAAATGACAATCACAACACATATGCTTTGTAAGCAATGGATCTTTTATCATAGAGGTGTAGGTTGCAGTTACAGCATCACACGTACACGTGCCTTCTAGTGTAGACCCATCCGAGAACAACACTCATATGAATATCAAATTGATGGGTTTTTATTGCCAGATAGAGTTGAAAGGTGATAACAGAGAAAGGCTAGTAGCCGTCTTGGTAGACAGGGCTCCTTTTATAGATTGGCGCACCATGTCTGGGGGTCGTCTCTGTCAAATCGCATGTATAAGGAAATTGTCTTTCTCTTCCCTTTGACTCTGCATTGCCTGAATGGATTTGCTTTTTATGCTCCAGTGGCGTGAAAGAAACAGCGGAGAGCAGAGTTCTTTCTGCCTGTGATGAGCAATTCACTCATACACTTATCCAGGAAATGAAATAACTTTTACATTCATAATTGTTAGTGGTGGAAAGTAACTAGATGGATTTACTTAAATACTGTACTTCAGTAAAGTTTTGAGGTAGGTTTACTGTTACTTTTTACTTCTACTCTACTACATTTCAGAGACAAATTTTGCACTTTTTACTCCACTACATTTATTTGACAGCTATGGTTACTTACTACTTTTAAAATTAAAATTGTACATTAAAAAATGTATATAAGCTTATAAATAAAATACATTGTTAAATATTAAACAAGGGGTTCTCAAACTTTTGGGCTTTTGGCAACAGCTTTTGCTGACAATACCTCTGTAGTTTACATAAATAGGCAGGACTTTTACTTGTAATGGGGTACAATCAGTTGCCCCTCTGGGTACAAATGAAGTTCTACTTGATTTTTACATTACTGTAGTGGTACTGTATTGGTTCCACCACTTATTAGGACTTATATGAAGAAGGCCAACACACATCATGGAGGAACATCCACTAGATGGAGCTATGTAGGCTAGGGGTGTAGGACGTTTGGTCTCGGTCGGTTTCATTTTGGCCAGCCTGTGTGGCTTCTTAGAATGCAGAAATAGAACAGATAAACACATATAGTAAAACGGTTGTAAAAATAGACGCCTAGCGGTCAGCCGATGGCTTTGCTCTTATGTTGCTCCACTTTTGATGACATGAGGTCTATTTTACCCTGTGATCAAATAAGATAGAATTTAGAAAGCTTCTATCATGTTTTTTTGCCCTGAGCTTCAACTCAAATTCAAAATAAACACGTTGTTCTATATTTGGATCACAGCTACTATTCCCATATTTACTATACATTTGCACTGGACTAAGTCAAGTAGTTCTGCCCAGCAGGACCTACACGTTGGATGTTTACACTAAAACAAAATATAACTGTCCTTTTTTACCACCACATGTCCCTGCCTTACTGAATGATTGTTGTTCCACTGAGCTTGCCAGTGGCTATGCAGTGCACTGTAGCATCAGCCAATGGTGGAACCCCCTGGTGGCGTGTCTGGACTGGATCCCCTGTGGGATTACACCACGTTGCCACTGCTACAGCAAACATTTCACCCTGCCACAAAGTCTTGCACATGTGTGGGATTTTACTGTTAACAAACAAGAAGAGAGACAGTATAATGTGATGTGAACTGTCCACCTCACCTGCTTCCATACCTGCACTTAAAATGAAGCTCAAGTAGT
The DNA here is from genome assembly GCF_031162955.1 of Sander vitreus. Classification (NCBI taxonomy): domain Eukaryota; kingdom Metazoa; phylum Chordata; class Actinopteri; order Perciformes; family Percidae; genus Sander; species Sander vitreus. Next base: position 22,108,417 of record NC_135861.1, on the reverse strand, counting down.
CAAACATTACCGATGCAACATAAAGTATGTTGGTAATTCAATGTTTTTCCATGATATGAAGTAAAAATAAATTAAAAATGTGTGTATATATATATATATATATAGCGAGCACATATTTGGCAAAGTAATTTAACTTAATTTTATTAAAATATTGAATAGACAACTTTCTCACCACGTACACAAAAACGTTTAACCTCCTGAAAGAGATATCAAAAGACAAAAAAAATACAAATTAGTTTCCAAATCATTTTAAACATTTAAGACAACCGCCAAATGTCCAGCTCATGATAGCCTACCCATTGTGAGGACTGATAAGAATGTGTGTTTACTCAGAGCTTTTAAGCAAATGTGTAGACTGTTGAAACATAACCATTGCTTTTGCTAAAATGTGCAAATTTAATTTTTCCGTCATCACTCATGCTCGCTGTCTGACAGGCTACAAGTCCTCCAAAATGACCCCAAAATATAAACAATTAAAAGAACAACAACAAAAAAACAATTTCCCATATCTACGCAATTATCATTTATGACAATGCAAAATCAACTACTACTGTGCAACTAAATGGACTACATCCAACGGCTTTGTTTGTGATAACAAGAGGAGGTGAATTGTGCAGGATCTTAGTCCAGGCTTTGTTTCCTCTTAAGGCATGTAAGCTTGAAAGGTCCTCTTCATCAGAAACCGGGGCTGCCAGATAGAAGGGTGTGCTTCACATCACAACCCAAATCAAGAGAGACACATCTGTTTCTCTTGAGCTTCCTTCAGTGTCCATTTATCGTTGTCTTAGGTAGGTGTGCGTGCATGTATTTACAAACTTTACCGAATGCATTGCCACCGTGGAGCCTCTGCATACTTCCTAATATGTGCAGTGATGATAAGCAAGGCACCAACTCGATGTATCTTATGCCAGCCTCTTAATGTGTACATCCCACTGGAATCCATCATCACTCACTCCCCTCCGTAGTAAATCTCAGATGCACTTCCCTCTCTCCTCGCTTCCTTACATATTCTATTGATTAGCATGGGTTTATGTATGATTGCATGTACAGTACATCTTTAGGTCTACATTTGCATCTGTATGTGGAGAATTTTGGGCTTACTGAGCATTTGGACTGTTTGGGATATTTCGAAAGAGAAGGAGGAGGGGGGGGGGAAGTGTAAGGGGCGGTGCTGTCTGAGCCTCTAGAAAACAGGCAGTCTGGTGGAGGTCAGAGTACAGGCATTGATATCCTCAGTGTGAGAGGCTCTGTGCAGGGACGGTTCTGAGGCACTGCGGTTTATCTTAGGTAGGGCATGCTGGAGAAGCTCAATGGAGGACAAGATCTAAAAAAAAAAAATGCATTTAAGAGAAAAAAAAGAAAGACTAATTAAACAAAACTTTTTGTTTAGCTTGAAGTCTACAATTAGACTGTACTTCACCTGCGGGAAGAGTGGCCTCTCGTCCTTGGACTTCTTGATGCAGTCGGCCACCAACCTTTTCATGGCTTTAGGGCAGTTCTTGTAGAGTTTACTGAGGTCTGGAGACAAATAGCCTCTTCCCACCATGAAGATAATCTGAGAAGAGGGAGTCACACACAGCAGATAGATTTAGGGAGTGTGTGGAGCATTGATCACATTTGGAAATATTTCAGAGTTGAACTATTGATCCAAGTCAGTGCGACAGTAAGGACATCTAAAATCAGTCCTAAATCAGCAGTCCATCTCAGAGATATTTTAGAAGTACAGCCAGTGAGCCAAAGGTGACAAGCCTCTGAAACACTGCAGCTATTGTGAAGGCATGAGTGCATGATGCAGCAGAGATAGAATGGATGATAAGAGTACTCTATGTGCTTTCCAGTTCAGCAGTGGGACATTATGGGCACACTTTGTACTTCAGCCTATTTTGAATACAAATACAGTGAACTGAACTAACAAGGAGCCAGACACGATCCAAACCAGGTCTCGTTGCCTGTGGGAGGACGAAAAACCCTAGACACACGCGCACACACACACACACACACGCACGCACCCCTACACACACACACACACACGCACACGCACACACACACACACACGCACCCCTTTCCTCACCCACGAACAGGGTTGTGTTACGGGGTCTAAAATTAGGCCAGTGGCTCCAGGACGCCCGCCTCTGTTCCATGGTGGGCCTTAGGCCAGCTCCACAGCCCCCTTCAGACAGCGACCCAGTGTCTTTCCACCACCTTCTGGCCCTGGCGAGGACTAGAGCTTTAAGCACTTGTCTGACTGTGGGTTACAGCTCTGTTTTACACGCCCAAATCTAACAAAGTAGCAACAACTTGCAGTCTTAATGTCACCTATATGCAGAGCTGTATCACTAAACTATTGTCACCTGACATACAGTATGACATGTGGAAATGATGAGACTTTACCTGATCTCTAGTTGCTATCAGGGAGTATGGGAGCTCTCCCGTCATTAGTTCAAAGAGAACAATTCCATAGGAATAGACATCAGACTGGAAGCTGTAGGGGTTGTTATCCTGCATCCGGATAACCTCAGGAGCCTGTGGACATAACAGATTTTTTAAAAGAAACACAAGGGATGATATTTTCTTTTTTGATATATTTATTTTATCCGTTTGTGTTTCAAAATGTGTCTCAATGTAGTCTTCTTATATGCTTAAGTGAACTCAAAGCTGTGTTACTGACCATCCAGAGAATGGATCCAGAGGGCTGCTCCACCTGATGAGAGCCGCTCCATCTGGCCTTCACCGTCGCCAGACCAAAGTCTCCAATTTTCACTGTTAGCCCTTCATGCAAGAAGATGTCTACGCTGCTGTCAAGGAATCGCAGCTAAAGCACACTGAGGAAACACACATCCTGAGCAGTATAAGGATCACAACACACACACACACACACACGATAGAGAGGATACTGTTGGACTTCATGTCACGATGAATGATGTTCTTTGCATGCAGATAGCTAAAAATGAGGAAGAAAAAAAAATTAGATGACATCTGGGTTCCTTTTAATTTTGTTTATCAGTAAAGCTCCAATCGTCAGGGCTTACTCCATGCCCTGAGCTGTCTGCCTGGCGATGTCTATGAGCTGGATTATCTTGAAGTTTGTCTCCAGTACGTGAATGTGTTTGTAGAGGCTGCTGCCCTCACACCACTGGGTCACAATGGCCAGGTTGTCCTTCGTCATGTAGCCCATGAACAACAGGATGTTGACATGTCGTGTTTTCCTGTGACCAGAGGAAGAGCAAAAGAGGAAATGACCAAAATGAAGATAAAATTAAAGTTTGCATTAAAGATGATTCACCAAGAATTTACCAATTTGCAACTTTCAAAAACACCCAATGTATTGATGCCATTTCTTACCTCAAGACTGCCACTTCATTTCTGAATGCCTGAAACTGCTCTGGTGTGGGGTCAGTCACCTTCAAAATCTTCACTGCTACATCACCTACAACGCAAATAGTCTGCTCAGTTACCACTGACCCATAAAAACCCACTGTGAGCTGATATGAAAAGCCATTCTAAAAGGCACACGGATCACTTTTCAACCATTTTATGTGTCAGGTAACTGATTTCAAAGTGTTAAGTGTAGTATGACAATGTGAAAGTGCTAGTGGTTACACCTGAATGTGCCCTGCCCCATCTGAAATGCATTCCTACCATGCCATTTCCCTTTGTACACAGTTCCAAATGAGCCTGAACCGATACGGGAGTTCAGATAGACCTCACTGGCCTCAATCTCCCAGTAGTAACTGGAGTCCCGCTTGTCCCGAGGCCTCTGGATAAACAGAAATCAACAAGTAGGGTAGATTGCATAAATGGTCTGAAAGTATTTACTCTATATCAGGGTTTCTACAGGTTTCACCAAGTCAAATCAAACTTTTTAAGACCATTATTAATGAAATTTAAGACCTATATCGCGACATCAACAAAAAAAAGTCAGATGTCAGAGTCTGGAAACTAGAGATGGTCCGATACCATTTTTTGCTTCCCGATACCGATTCCGATACCTGAACTTGCGTATCGGCCGATACCGAGTACCGATCCGATACCAGTGTGTCATATATTTTATTATGTTTTAACAACTGTATACTACTATCCCTGTATGGATGTGATATTATTTCTATCTTTGTTGTCGGTCTGGCTCAGGTTAAACTCTTTGTGAAACATGAATGCCACAAAACGTTCTTTTATTATGCAGTTTGACAGTCAGTTATAAACGGAAAAAGAACATAAATAAACTACTTTAACTTATTTTTTCTTTAGGGCTTTATTACATGGTATCGGATCGGTGCATTAACTCCAGTACTTCCCGATACCAGCGTTTTAGGCAGTATCGGAGCCGATACTGGTATCGGTATCGGAACATCTCTACCGGAAACGTTGTCTGAAACAAATCCCCGATTTCCTCAGTGACATTATAGGACTAGTGTCTAGATTGGACATATATATCTCATCCCATGGACAGATAAACACCACAGAATAAAAAAATAAATTAAAAAAATTCTAAAAGCGCTGCAGGAACATTTCAATGATCGTTCGAGGTAGCGTTACATGGACGTAGAAACATTAAGACCCGTTTAAAATGATTTTAAGACCTACAACAACATTTTAGACTTTTTAAGGCCTACAATTTAGATGTTGAAATTTTACACTTTAGACTTTTAAAGACCCCGCGGAAACCCTGTATATACACAACATACCAGCAGGGATGTAAAGAGTACTAGCATATTTTACTCAAGTAAATGTAATATTACTCCCGAAATGTAGCGAAGTACAATACTTCATAAAATAAGTTAAATGGCTGATCTTTAGAACAAATAGCCTAATTCGTTACCTCCTCTTCTGCATACAAGACAAGACATTGAACTTACAATTTTATTTTTCTCCTGAGTGTTGAAGGACGGGGCCCTCTCTCGCTGGGCAGGTGCAGGGGCTTTGGACTGGGGCTGGGACCAGCCTGTAGGGCTCTGGCTGGGGGAACTCCCCGCTTCAGGAATAGAGAGAGAAGATTGAAGTGATTCAGGATGGAAGGAAATCAATCATTTAGTCCAGGGAACTCTATGTATATGTTGAACTTAAATGTGTCACTTTGTAGTTTGGCTTATTTGAAGCTATTGTACTTTGAAGCTAATGCACTTCATCTATATAATTCTTGCCGTTCTTTACAAATGAAATAAATGTCAGACGGACTGACTGACATGTGATGTGCATTCTTTTTAGAAAACAATTCTCTCATGATAGAGATATATCTCTATCTATCTATCTATCTATCTATCTATCTATATACACACACACACACAAGGTCTCATGATATATTGTCTCGAGAAGTGTATTATTCAACTTTTGTTTTTGTTAAAGAAGGAAAAGAAAATCACAATACTCAATACTTTTGAATCGCAATACTTCTAGAACTGCAATAAATAAATAAAAATATCGCAATACAAATCGAATCGGCACCCATGTATCGTGAAAGAATCAAAATCGGGACAAAAGCACATCGTCCCAGCCTTAGTGTCGATGTGTTGATAGCAAAACTTAACTTTTTAGGATGTCACTAAATGGAATATAAGAATTCTTTCTAATCCATTCTTCTCCATTTAACAATTTGGGACACAACTCTCCTCCTTCACGCTTGTATCAGGCTCACCCTCAAAAAATGAAGCTATGATACATGAACATGAAGTGGCCTATCACATGCAGATTAGTGTTGTATTACCACCTCTACTGCTTCGCTATTTTTAATGTCTGTTGAATATGATAGGTAGACCTCAATGTCCAATGCTGTAATGAGAAATTTCCATTTTGTAGGTAGAAGCGGATGGTTAGGTAGTCAATAGACAAGGTTTGAATTTGAACGCCTCTGTGTTTTAAATGAATGCACAATTAAAAAGGGGGGAGGTTAGTGGGGAGGGTAAAGGGAGGAAGTGCGTCATGCAGCACAAAAGTACACAGCATGACGAAATGCAGAGCAAGCACTTACCCGAGTCATGATCACGCATTGCATCCTAGAGAGACAAAAAAAAAAAAAAAAACTTCTGTCAGCGTGTTCAAACAGTGAAACACATGCTGTGCAGTCACTCATGGTTTGACTTCAGTTCTAAGATGTGAATGCAGATAGCCTGTTTGCAATGCATGCCATTCAGACCGCACACAGAGGCTCCGCTTTCTAACCTTTTCTGGACTCTCAGATGAGGCCTCAACAAAAGACTGGGAGAAGTGCACAATACCTACTTTCCTCTTCAGCCAGAATCTATGGCACCAGGAGCTGGGGGAGGTATTCAGGCAGTCTAGCTACTCCCCAGTAGGGTACACAATACAACAGGCCAGTGAGGACAGGAGGAAAAGGGACACAGTAAAGGAAAGTAAGGAAGGAACGATGTAAAGAGTGATGCCCAGGTTACTGCCTGGACAGAATATAGAGAAGTTATTCTACAAAGCATGTAAAACTAGTGAGCTGATTATGCAAGAACATGGACAGTGAAAAAGCAGAAACTAGAACTAAACAGGGGGAAGTCAAGTGTCGCACATTTTAAAAATCACTAAAATAAGATGCGATCAGGGGAATTACACAAAACAGGCTCAACCCCATCCAGGTGGATTGGATAACAAAACACAGAGGTAGAAAGAAGCAGGGCGAAGATAGCTGGAATGCCTAGAGACGTACGTAGGAGATATTTTAGGAGTGGCTTGAACCTACAGGAGTACCCAAGGAGTTCGGTGTGTAGTTACCTCAATCATGCTGCTGTCTACAGGCATGGTAGTGCTAACCATGTGGACGTTGGGCGTGGAAGTGGAGCGCTGTCTCTGGGAGAGCCAGCCGCCTGTGGGTGTGTAAGGCGTTGTGTAGTTGAAGGCATGGGGGGTGGAATATCGGTGGGCTGAGCTGTGAAGGTGAACAGGGATGGAATATTAGGACAGAGCAGCTATTGTTTGTCTACATCTTGTGTCACTGCTTCAAAATGACACACACCGTTGACAGAAAAAGCAAACACTGAATGCTGTGACTTCTTTAAAATTGGACTGCCATGGGTGTGGTGGTGGTTGAGGCAGGGGCTTTCTGGTTTCATTTCTGTCATTTTCTCTCACTTTCCCCATTCAAGCTTCATCTGTTTATATTGTGCCATCAACAAACTGCTACTACACATGCAAAATCAATAAGAGGCATACTATATTGGGGGGAGGGGCTGTAAAAATAGCACTGTGAGGAAGTAGTTCTTGGTTCATTTTATTGTGGCCTTGTCCTTATACCATTTTTGGCTAACTTGACACTGTAGAGGTATTTTGCCCTTGATGTTTGCCAAGATCAGTATTGGCTTAGCTGAAGAGTACAAAGCTCACCAGCCAAAAATGTTAATCTGCAAACAATCCAAATGTTAGTCTGACTTGAGAAGTTCATTTTTGTAAGGCCAAAATCTAATCCAGTTAAAATACCCCAAAACAGCCCTGTTACTGGATTATTAAACTGTGCTGTACTGTAGCTGCTGGTTAAAATGGGGACAGAGGAAGCTGAGTGACGTATATAAACAGAGATCATATTAAATAACACTTATGACCATGGAGTGCACTCCTTGAGAACAATCCCCCTTCTGGCAATACATGACTATGTTTCAAAAGAGTATTTGAGATCGCTCTGCATGGAACAACTTGGTACTTTGTGAGCGCTAATTTGGCAGCTCAGGGTGTTTCTTAAGTGCTCCTGAAACAACAGGCTCTTTTCACACATCTCATTACATCAGCACTTGGACTGGTAAGCCCCCATAAAGCTGAGGACATTATTAAAAATAGGATTCCATTCAATTAAGATTAAGGTTCTTGCCACATTAGAACTATGGCTGTTTTGCAGTCAAGCATGACAAATAACAGAAAATGACAAAAAGGTCATCATGGCTTCCTAAACCTGCCAATGTATGTCCACATCTATTAACAGTACACTCATCCAATACCTCACTTTTATTATTCAGTACTCCACAGCAACTAAAACATTTATTTAACATTTTCTTGTTCTTTCTGCGTTGCCAGCAGTTTGCAGTTCACGTAGCACCCCACGTTTTTGACCTCTTGTAGCCATCTTGTGCACACGCACGCAGACAAATACACGTGACATGCCAAGATATGCGGCAATGCACCCGCAAAGACAGGGAAGAGGAAACCGTTAGCAAGTAAACATGGATGTAAACAATGTTGGATTTGAAATACTTAAAAAAAAAAACAGCTTTGTGAATGTTTTAGGAGGATTGGATACATTTGTTAGAGCTCAAGGATACACAAACAATGCATCTGGGTGACGAACACTGAATGTAAACATAACTTTTGTTTGTTTACAAGAAAACTCTACAGGGCCCGACTAAAAGACAAGTAATGTCCTTCTTTCCTCTGGAGGCAAAAGAGGAGGGCTCAATTCAGCAAAAGCATTTTATAGTATAGTTTGTATCTTGTGTGTGCATGCGTATGCTCAGTTTTCCAAAATGTCTAATTTGTGCATGTATCATTTGCACCTGAGAATGGGTAGAATGTAATCTTGAGGGCATTAACTACTGCAAGTACGTATAGTATGTAGCCTATAATAATAAAAACAGTGAGAGGATGGGTTATGGATTGGTCAAACATTAAAAACTTTGCCTTACCTTGGAAACCGTGATAAGGATTCTCTCATTCGCCGGGATGTCAGCGGGGGAAGTGACGGGGCACCGCTCTCACCAGGTGTTGGACACAACCTGAAGATAAAGAGTGAGAGAGTCAATCTCTCGTAGCATACAGTGTGTGGGAAAGTGTGAGCGCTTAATCAAATAACAGCTGACTGCTACAGACTACAATGGTTGTCAGGTGAAAGGGCTTATCTCTTCACTGACAATGATGTGTATCTTTCAATGCTTACGGTCTGTGCTATAGCCTGCATGCAAAATAAACACTAATAAGCTTCTATTCTGTGCGAGTATGCAAATCCGTATATACGGGCTTAGACCTAATCAGGAGACCTGTGGTATCAGCAGAACTAGCTTTCCCTATTTTATCTCAACACCACAATTTCTGATGATTCACTATGAATCCAATCTCAGATTGAATTAAATTATATACATATTCTATACAATGTAACTATATTCTATATGGCAAGCATATCTGTCAGTTATATTTCTATAATTAATTATTTGTGATGTAATGTTCAAAAGGTATTGTTACAGAATGTACTGACAAGTTACTGATGGCCTTTCTTACAGTATGCTCCCATTTCAAGGTGAAGACACTTACAGGAGTTGTCTGATATTGCTCCAGTCCACACACATCGTGGGCACTTTGGTGCTACAATGCTCATGGAATTTGTAGCCACACGTTTGGCAACGGAAACCATTCAAAAGAAACTTCTGGCAAATGTCACAGAACGCTAGTTTCAGATATGTTTTCCGGACCTGAAAATCACAGGGGAAAAAAAAAAAAAAAAGTATTCCTTTAGCAGTAACACTTTGCAGTGACTTGAGTGTGAGGATATCGTAAAAGCTTTAGGTACTCACAAAATTATGCGTTGTCAAAGGAACGTGATCTAAAACCTCCACCAGTAGCTCTTCTCCAATCAGGGAGGTGCAGTCAGTGTTCCAATCCATCCGTAATTTTTTACTGGTGCAAAAAAAAGGACAAAAGGCTTTGCATGAAGGGGTATCAAGCAAGCAAAAATAACCACAGCGGGTAAGAATGTGATTTGTACAATTTCTGATCTTGCAAACCCACGGTAGTTCCGAGCTCACCTCCTCTGTCCTGGATGCAGCCTAAAAACAGCGCAGCACTGAGGCTGCAGACCTCGCACCTTTAATGCTTTAATCAAGCAACTGTGCAGGGTCATTCCTGGTCGCACGTTTACCTGAAGGACAAAATAAGTATTCATTCCTCTCTTGCCTGCCAGGATGTAAGCAGCTCCATATTCCTCTAGGTACTATGTGTTCAACTGCAGTATTTTTGCAGCTTTATTGGAAGTCTGGAAATCAGTATGCCATCTTCTGCATGCAGGAAAAATCCACTCACCACAGTGCGCTGCTGGTTTGGGAGGTAGACACGGATAGTGCTGCTTGTCTTAGAGTCGGGCATCTTGCTGTCATCTGAGGAGCGACGCTGACAAGGAAAGCCCTGGACCAACGTCGGGGAAAGGCACGGGCCCTCGAACGCGGAGTCCTTCATTCCGAAGCCGTTGCTCAGGGTCTTCCACGCTCCCTGGAGGTGCTCCATTAGTAAAGCCAAGTGCACTCAATTTGTCAAGTGCACTCTGAAAAAAAGAAAAGAAAATGCACACAGTATTACCAGTCCAAATGCTTGAGAGCTCACACCAAGAATTGACTACCTAATATGACCTAATATATATCAGTTATCTTTCTTCTTCTGTGTAAGAATATTGGTGGTGTGCAAACCTGGTGTCAAAGTTTAGGTTATGACTAGGGTCGGGCATCGAGAACCGATTCCTACTTGGAATCGGTTCAAAAATTACGATTCCATCGGAATCGTTTCTTTATTGGAATCGTTTAGAGGATTTGGTTTCAAATCCGATCATCGCTTCCCAATTTAACATGCGCAAGTTTTGGTTTCCATAGCGACCAGACGCTTGTTGTGTTGCAGCCTTGGAGCCCAGTAAGCAGCGCTCTAGTCTGGCTTTATTTTACGTTGAAAAAGCTGTAAAACTGCAATCCACCGTTGACTCAAAATAAAACTTTCCTCTTGTTTGTGAAAATAGGCTTGTGACCCGTTTCAACTCCACCCCTCAAAAGAACCGGAATCAAAAGGAAGGATCTGAACTGGAATCAGAATCGTTAAAATCTAAACGATGCCCAACCCTAGTTATGACATCGCAAACTTGTTTGATGTAGTCTCTAAACATCATCTCCCCAAGTGCAACCAACCCTCTTGGGTTATGCCACGATTAGGGTCATTTCAGGGTTATGCCAGTATGTTAGTAGCAAGTATGACAGGAAAAGTAAAGAGAACATGTACTGTTCTGAACTGTTTAGTGGTCATATTTGCTTATTAAACTAGGGGCTCAACCCTAGGTTGAGCCCCTAGTTTAATCGGCAGTAGTTTAAAGAATAGCAAGTGCTTTTGGGGGCATAACACTAGCAATTTCCCTCTTCTCATTTGAGAGGGAGCAGCAGAGCAATGTAGACACACTAATCCACCCAGAACAGGGGAATCTCAGGTTGTTACAGAAGTCAGCCTTATATGTGCTCAACAGACTTTTTTTCTGCATTGGTCAGGCAACTAAAACTAAACCGCTTGTAACATGTAGTATCACAATGTTCATATATAATGTCTAATTTAAAAAGCTAGAGGAAAAGAATAACTTTTAAAATACTGGTGCACTAAATAAAAACATCTATGCTTCTTGAAAACAAAACAAAAATATTATTTGTTCTCAATACAAACTGCAGAATCGGAAACTTGACTGATTCTTGGTCTTCATTTTCAGTGTGTATACTTTAACTCTGGAAAAAAAAAAAAAACTCCTAATTATCTCTGGTGAGTCCTATACAAAGACCTGTTAACGCTGAAGAGGGGATTACTGCAGTTGGTGGTTAGCTGTCACAGCACACATACAGGTGTGTCGTCAACACAGAAAAGCAGGAACTTGGAAGATTGTGGGTCTTCCACCCTTCCCAACATGCTGCAGGAATGGTGTTCAAAACAAGTGCTGTGATCCATCCAGAAAAGGGCTAAGTTATCAACAGAAAAAAATGTGAAGTCCAGAATAATTAGCTGCTTAGATCTGCTCTACATAACAGGCCAGTATACATTACAGTCAACTTTATAAACCCACGACTATTGTTGCATCCACAGAGGGGATATCTTTGACGTGGATGAAGTCATAAATGTAGGTGAGGTCAATGTCAGCAGGTTAGCATATTTTGGGAGACTTACGTGAGCTTGCTAAACTGACTTTTAAACGCCTTCAAATGAGTTCCAATTAAATCCAACTTAGGCTACTACTAAACGTAGGCCTACTAGTAAAACAAATCTACTAATGAAAGGCTTGCACGATTTACACAACTACAGAAGCTATTTGTGTTTTTATAAGGCCTGGTAGATCCAGTTATTGCTGTGGAATTGCCTGTAGGCCCTCAGAGGCGATCTCTATCGTTAAACTTCACTGCTCAGCTCTGTTCACTCTCCATTCAAATGTCCCTTGTTCAAACGATGCATGTCGTGGTCATGCGACTTATGGAGAAGCATTAACAAGTAAGTTGTAGTTAGCTTTTGAAAAAAAAAAAACACAATTCAAAGAGTAGCGATGCTAAGAGCCAGTAGCCTGTGTGTGCTTACCAAGAGAAGTTAGGAAAGTTGTGCTCCGCCATAACTTCAGGAAAAAGTGGCGTCGGTGACATCATCATATTTGCAACGCATTCAAAGAAAAAGGAAAAAAAATCGAAGTTGGTAAAGAACCTGAAATTGTATCAAATTGTGGATCCGGTAAATGTAGCAATAATGGTCAAGACGTGGAGGTCACAGGCGGGTCTCTTTTACGAGCCACCAAATATAGGCTAATAGAGGAAAAGTTTGATCTCCCAGTCGTGGTAAATGCGAGAAAAAAAATCCGTCGGACCCTCAAAGTGACAAGGCGAGGGATAGCCTACTCTTAAGTCCCGTGAAGAACTTTCAAATTAAAACTCCAATAATTGACCGACACTGCTTCGCTTTTAAAATCAATATTTACGTTGTTAAGGAGAAGGTGAAAAGGTTTGACTTGGTGTCGTGCGTCCGTCTGACGCCAGTGATTGAAACAGGACCTTGCAGTCATAACAAGAGTTGCAAGCATCATCAGCATTACTCACACTGCGCAACTATAGCACACATTTAATCCCTCCCACTATGGTAAAACAGTTGTTTTTGCTATTATAAATGAAAAGTACATTTTGAAGTGTTGGTTTCTAAATATATGACAATATTTGACAGCACACAATAGCCTATTTAAAGTAATATTCTGTAGCAGCGTTGAGCTCATTAGGTTCATTTTCCATAAATGCAATGCGTGTGAAACATTAATATAGGTTTTTAATACACATTTATTGAAATAATAGTTGCAACAGCAGCTTTTGAAAAGCAAAAAAAAAAAAATCGGCCCACTACCGGTTTGGAGTAAAGGAGTAGGCTAATCCATTATGAGCTCCAAGTGCACCATCATCTGGAGATTTGGGGACAGTGCAGCATTGTAGCATTGGGAATTATTTTGGAGCCTTCCTGATATTCATGACAGCCATGCTACATTTTACACATCTAAACAAAAAGACAATAAATAGTAAACTTGTAGTATGGCATGTAAGCTACAGAAAAAGTTCCACCTATAGGCCTAATATTAGGTGTGACAATTTTTCTTTAAATTGAAGGAAATGCATAATTCTTTAGTTTGTAGATTTGAAATGGTTACACACATAACTTAAACTTAAACATAAGCTTTTTTGTTAGCCAAGAACACAGCTTATTCTTTCCAAAACTGGTCTCGAAACAGTACAACTGTGAACCCCGTACCCTCTATACTCACCATGTGTTCACCATCTCTGTAGCATCCCGGTCTGGGTCCCCTGAGGTACCCTAATTACAGATGGTTCATAGGTCCTTTCAGCAAGCTGTAGTTGACACCATCCGAGAATAAAACAGCTTCATCAACATCTCGGTCAGTGTGTCTTGATGGGTTCAGCATACATTGTTTCCATAGAGCAGCAGCAGACAATTTTTGCTAGAAATCTAAATCACAAACCCATGTTATATTCCAATTTTGCATTCATTCTACCCATCTAACTTTAAAATGTAGTCTATTTTCTAAGAGATATTCCATCTAACAAATAACAGACATGCCAAATACTGTTTCTGTGAAGATGAGGGCAGGGCTTTGTCATTGTGGAGCGTTTTAAGGTACTCCACCACACATGCAACAGTACAAGTGTATTTTAGTCAGCATGGGGTTATATGGTGATACATCTTTTAATCAATTCAAAATTGTGCACCACAGGTTGTGACATATCCCCCTGCTTTGTATCAAAGGTTGTGAGCTGCAGAACAAAGACCATGGGTAATAATAATTGCTATCTCAGAGCATTACAACAAAAGCCACCTTAAGACCGACATGAATGCATCTTTCCCACTTATTGATCTGACTGAGCACTCAGGCCAGTTAGCTGAGATGCTTGCAGCTCCCATGGATTGTTGTCTCTTTCAGTCCACTTGTATTTAAAATATGATGCAATCAGGATTCATTAAACAACAAGGGCTCGCATCAGGGTTATACAATTAGTCTGAAACACATACACACTATTGCTAGATTGTTATGCTATTATTTAGGTCTATGTACACTTTAATACAATTCAGGATTCTTTGTTTTTCCCAGTGTTTTTATTAGTTTAACTTTGGGGCATTCTCAAACAAACTAAGTATACATGGTAATTTCAGATGTTTTAAGAAGTGCACAAATTGTATACTTCACAGTGTTTTATATTTACTTCTTATTTATTCATGTAGCCTATTATTCATCAGAAGACCACCAGATCACCAGTGATCTGGGCCTTATAATTGACTCATAATTCAAAAAAAAAAAAGTGATGTTCCTTATTTGCTCAGATTCAGATCAAAGATTCTGATCCACTTTAGTCTGTTTTTCACACACTTCTAATACACTTTTTACTTCAACACATTCATCTGCCTGGTTAGTTTTAACGAGAAACAGTGGTAGCATTTATTAAGAATGACCTTTATAGTGAGTTTAGTCGTAGTAGTACCAGTTGTAGCACATTGCTACTTGCTTTCTTACCTAATGTTGTTCATTAAGTAGGAAAAATAAGTCCAGTCTAGGGAAAAGGGACCATTCTGTTTCCATGATTGGCTGAATCATAGAGGCGGTGTCCAGACATTGTCGTGTTTGATTGGTTGCTTGCAGAGTATGTGACCAATGATTGTGCAGGTTTTTACTGGATACTGTGAATGGCAATTCAGGAACTCCTGTTCATCACACCGCATGTAGCGCAAAGAAGGAGGCGTAAACACTGACAGAGCTAGGTAAGCAATAAAACAGCACTAAAATGTGTTTAATCAGTATTTATTATACATCTGTAAACTTTGAAACGACCCCGTGTTAAAACTGGTAATAGCTGAAAATGTGATGTTTGGTCGGGTTTCTTGTTTATAAACGCACTGGTTTGGACTTACTAACGAAGCATCGGGTTTTCAGCCTGGCCTGCTAACGTTAGCTCGTCACAACGACTTTGGTGTGTGCGCCCTGCGCGGGAAATTTTGTTTTTACGGTATATTTACTTGAATACCCGGCGGAAATCATCTACGGCAACCCTTTATCGCCCTAAGTGACGGGCCGACACTTTCTAACTAGAGGGAGAAGACCGATCGTCGACTGAACCGTGCTTCTTGGTCGTGATCGTGAGGTGGTGTGCTAACATGTGCTAGCCAGCAGCACCAGTGTCTCGCGAGTACGCAGAAAAATCAACGTGACTAGGCCAACGTTAGCGTAGCTTCAACCTTTGGCATTTGATTCCGTTTCAGATCGGAAACACGTTGTCTGGCTTACTTACGTGGACAATGGTCCGTAGATTCTTTAAAAAACGACTCGGGTTATCTTTAATCTTAAGTAGTCCTCCGGCTTGCAATTTTAGCAGATGCTCATCATAACACGATGTGATGGGACTGCCCTCTGGAGCTAGCTTTCCAATTTAGCATACAACCCACGGCATGCTTTCATGGTCATTTCTATAGTGCCGTTTAATCGTTGGCGTGTAGCACCATGGTGGACTAAATGATCGAAGATGGTCTAAACTCAGCTGTCTGTACTCCAGTGGAAACGAGCTCTTCTGTGGCTACAGAAGCAACATTGTTTCAGCAACTGTTTAGTAAAACAGTATTATGTAAGCCATAACTCGAGGCCCGGTGTGCATTTGGATGGCCATTATAAGTATTGGAAGCAACAAGTTAGACTTTGCTGTAATACACAGGTTACTTAAATCCAAATGCCTCGTTTTGTTGTACCAAATCGTTTTCTGGGTAACGTTACTTTCCACTTAGCTAGAGCTTGATTACTCATTAACTCACATTCTTCCCGACCTGATGTCTTTAGCACCGTCAGCAAACGAAAGAAGTGTGGCCTATGGCGATCACAACATGATTCCATTGAGGAAATCGTGTAAGTTAGCTTAGTAGTTAGTTGTAGTCTGATGGCCAATAATGATAGACACCACAGCTGAAAAATGTACATGTTTGATTGTAGATTAGATCCCCCTGGTAGCCATGCTAGACTCACTCACTCGTGCAGTACTGGTGGGACAGTTGAGTACTGTACTCAGATATGAAGAATTGTGTTTAATCGTAATCTGAAACCGATTTTTTTATTTTTTTTATTAATGGTTTTGATGAGATTATTATGTCCATGATCAGGTCATTCTTGATGACATGGCACTAATGACAACTGGTTGCACTGCTTAAACATCCCACCATCAGCAACAGCTGTCTATTTACTGCTTGTAAACAGCTGCATTGGTTAAAATGCAAGATTTATTGTTCAACAGGCACCACATATGACAAATAGCTAAATATGTGTGTTGTAGAGCTAAAAGCACATTTAGTTTTTTAGATTTTTTTTTTTTTGTGGTTTCAGTTTATTTTGCACAATTTAAAATAAAACAAACTCAATGTGTTAGTAAGTCTGTTTGGAAGTAGTCTAATCTGATTTGGCTACTAGTGACAAGAGTAATGTGCTAATTGTTGAATGAGAGGTCACTTTAATGAAGCTTAGAGCTTCATTAAAGCCAGAATGTAGAAAATGAAAACAATATACACTGGCATAAATATCCTCCCAAATTCTTGCCTGTGCCAGGTAGGATTTATAACGTACAGATGGAATATTATGATGATGCATGTCAAGATAATAGCCACATTTCCAGTTGAAAAGAATTGTCTTCCTTTTGTGTTTGGTGCAAAAGCGCGAAAAGATGGCTGAAAATCGCAGCTAAAATGCGCCCAGTGTAGACGGTGTGAGAGTTCAGTAGTTCCTATAAAGATTTTGCTTTTAACTGCATTTTGTTTACTGATATGTGTCATGTTTTTGTTCAGAGAATGGAAATGAGCAGTAGCAGCGAGTGCTTTGGATGTGGCCGCTCTGGGCATTGGGTCAAGCATTGCCCAAGCGCACGTGGTGGAGGTGGACGCGGCAGGGGTCGGGGACGAGGCAAGGGTACTATCTAATATTCAGGCCACACCCACTACAGAATAATTATTACAATAATCTGGCATACATATTTTTCACTACACTTTACCATAGACCATATGTTATCATGACAATGTCTGCTATAATTTGACACTATAAATAAAATTGAATAGAATGTGTTATTCCCTATGTAGCTGTAGTGTGGGGTTACAGATGGGTCTTGTTACAGCATTCCCAATGGAACATATTCATTTGAGGAGAAACACTTGGGGAGTTGCAGCCATAAATTAAAACCTTGTCTTCTGTTCATCTTTGCATACTAATCTGTCTGTCATTCCAGAGCTGTTCTGTTATCGGTGTGGAGACCAAGGACACATGGCCAGGGACTGTGACCAAACTGAGGATGGTGTGCATTGCAGTTCTAATTCTTCCATTTCAGTTCTAGTTAGTTGGTGTGAAGTGGTGTTTTCTTACACCACATTACAGAAGTAATTACGTTTTGATTTCCATGGTACACACACATAACAGTATAGTATCTACAAGATTTAATATTTATTTACAACCAACTTTTTTTTGAAATGGCAATACATATTTGACAAATGGGTATGTTTATTTTATTTATGTCTTCTGTTTAGCGTGCTACAACTGCCACAGGAGTGGCCACATTTCCCGCGACTGCAAGGAGCCCAAAAAGGAGAGGGAGCAGCTCTGCTACACCTGCGGCAAAGCTGGCCACATGGCCCGTGACTGTGATCATGCCAACGAGCAGAAGTGCTACTCCTGCGGTGGGTTTGGCCACATCCAGAAACTTTGCGATAAGGTGAAATGTTACAGGTGAGTTGACTCGTAGTCCTGTTTTAAATCCCTGTCTTCTCTTCACAACTTTACAGTAGGCTTATTGTGTTCCTATTTTAATTTTCTGATGTTCACTTGAACGCCTTTTTATTGTCTCTCACTTGAGCTAACGACTTTCGTATCCTCTAGGTGTGGCGATATTGGCCACGTTGCTGTGCATTGCAGTAAAGCCAGCGAGACTAACTGCTACAACTGCGGAAAGGCGGGCCACCTGGCAAAAGATTGCACCATTGAAGGCAGTGCATAATCAGTGCCCTCTGTTGCCCCTCCTTTTTCAGATTGATGGTTGGTTGTATTATTTTCTCTGAATCCTCTTCACTGGCCAAAGGTTGGCTAACGGAGGCTAGTCCCAGGCCAGTGAGCCTCTCGACATGTAATACAATGAAAGGGGTGAAAAAATATCTTTCTGCATTCAATACAAAAATGTTTTAGTTTGGTAGCGGTGTTATGTATAATGCTTTGTTAAAGAACCCCCCTTTCCAAGCCACTGGTGATCAGAGATGAATAAATGGGACTAAATATGGGAATCTATAGGACCTCTGAGCTTGTGGAAGAGAGCCTCAGTAAAATGAGATAGAAGAAGGGAGTAAATGGAAACCAAACTTCCATGTATGGTTATTTTGGTTTGTTTTAGTGGGATATGAGTTGGCCAAGAGAGTATGACATGGAAACAGTTCATAACATGATGCATTTCAGCCCTACAAGCAGCTAAGCGGGCGATAACAAACCACATGTTATATTGCTACGATATAAACATTTTGGAGGTATTAAAAGAAACGCGTTCTTTTATAGAAATCTGTTTACAATTTAAATATCACTTGGTAGTCCAAGGTAGACTTTTTCTTTTAAAATGGCTTTGGAATTTTTGTTTTTTTACCTTGGCAAAATTTAACATCAAGAGCAGTTGTCAGCAGAATTAGGAGTTATTTGGGAATGAAAAAATGTTTTCACAGAAATCAAAATGTTATTTTTGTACAATATCACTTAGACTACTGTATAAATACCATTTGCTTGTACTCAGTTTTTAAGTCGGAAGGAAAGTGCAACTGAAGTCCTAGAAAATAGAAATGTAATTTTAAACTATCAATAAAGCTGGAGGAGCACGGGGAGGACCTGGTGTCATATTTAATTTCTTCTTTTAAAATGCCTTACTTTTACAGATGTTTGTCCATTCTCAAATGATCTGTCTCAAGTTGTACTCTGAGTCTGACATACTGCATAATCACCTCATGAGCCTGTATAAAAAGAAGCTTAAATGCAAAATGACCTCCTAGACATACATAACTGATTCTGATCTGCAGGGTAACAGTACACAAAGTGGATCTTTCTTTGTTCCACGTACATTTGCTCCTCTTTTACTTGTCGGCCCTTGGTTAATGTACCTCGGCAAGGCATCTGCAGCATTAGATCCCTAAAATCCGACCACATTTTCCCTGAATTATGAGCAGCCATTCAATTTGGGCAGCCACTCTTCAGTAAAAAAGGGAGCTTTAACTCACAGAGTGTGTAGGGTAAAACTGGAAAGGGGATTCTGGTGTCAGGTCAGATTTCCCAGTCAAATTCCTTCTGGTTCTCTGCAGCAAATTTAGCCACCCCTGAGGCCCCTCTAGGACATGAGGACAGACTGCTGCACTGTGACACCATGCTTATGGTTCTGTGCCATAAAGGAAAAGTCGGGGAGTAAAATGAATTAAATATTTATGGTTAATCTGTATCCATGTTGTGCGAGTCGCACTGGGTATAAATAAACATTCCATGAAATATACAGCCTGTTTATAGAAAACAATGCTCGGGTGGGTAATGGCGATCAATGAGCTCGTGTTTTTCTGCAGCCCTCTCCCATGATTCATCGAGGTGCGTGTGCGTGGCGTGCGAGAAACAGAAAGCTCCACCTCGGTGTCTAAAATGGCAGCGGGGGTTGCAGTCATAGGTTGCAGTGCAGATGCAGCTCTCATAGCTCTACGTCTTCTTCCGGCAGAGATGCAGCAAAGGGCCCTCCTACTCCTCATATGTCGTCATCGGGTCTCGCCCAGTCAAATTCTAGGCGAGAAAACCTACGACGAAAAAAAACCAAAAAAAAAAACAAGCTCATCAGCCACCGCGGCCGGACCGAGCCGGCTCTCGCTTCGCGCCGGGTCGTTTTGATTGATATTGTTTTCTCTTTTTAAACCCGGCGATAAACAAAAGAGATGAGAGGACTCCTGCCGTTTTACCGGGGCCTGAGCACCCTGAGTAACCGTCAAGCCAGACGAAAAACTGTGATTGTCGGTTCTCGGTGCGGGTTTTGCGGAAATCAGTCTAATAGCAAGGTACGGGTCGAGCTGTTGCTGCGCCTCGGACTCATGCAAACAATACATTGTTGACAAGGCGATACTTTGTACTTTGTAGTTGTTTCAGATTGTTTGCTACGGTAAATCAAGTCGACGTTGCATACGCTACAATGTTTAGATGTGGACGCGCTGGCAGGAACAACAGGGGATCTGACAACAAGGATAACAGCAGATGTAGCTTACAGTAGCCTACTGGGTTCCCCTCATGAGAAAAACAATCGCAGATACACTGGGTTCCCAGTTTTTTTGTAGTCCCAGTAACCGCATAAACATTGAGATGGCTTTAAGATTATTTATGCTAACAATGCATGTACCCCACTGCTGTGTCATCATAGGATTCCCACTGTGGATTATCTACACTCACCTAAAGGATTATTAGGAACACCCTACTAATACCATGTTTGACCCCCTTTCGCCTTCATAACTGCCTTAATTCTTCGTGGCATTCAACAAGGTGCTGGAAGCATTCTTTAGAAATAATGTGCCATATCGATAGGATAGCATCTTGCAGTTGATGGAGATTTGTGGGATGCACATCCAGGGCACAAACTCCCGTTCCACCACATCCCAAAGATGTTCTATTGGGTTAAGATCTGGTGTCTGTGGGGGCCATTTTAGTACAGTGAACTCATTGTCATTTTCAAGAAACCAATTTGAAATTATGGTGCATTATCCTGCTGGAAGTAGCCATCAGAGGATGGGTATATGGACATGGTCAGAAACAATGCTCAGGTAGGCTGTGGCATTTAAACGATGCCCAATTGGTACTAAGGGGCCTAAAGTGTGCCAAGAAAACATCCCCACACCATTACACCACCACCAACCTGCACAGTGGTAACAAGGCATAACGGATCCATGTTCTCATTCTGTTTACACCAAATTCTGACTCTACCATCTGAATGTCTCAACAGAAATCGAGACTCATCAGACCAGGCAACATTTTTACAGTCTTCAACTGTCCAATTTTGGTGAGCTTGTGCAAATTGTAGCCTCATTTTCCTATTTTTAGTGGAGATGAGTGGTATCCGGTGGGGTCTTCTGCTGGTGTAGCCCATCTGCCTCAAGGATGTGCGTTTTGTGGCTTCACAAATGCTTTACTGCATACCTCGGTTGTAACGAGTGGTTATTTGAGTCAAAGTTGATCTTCTATCAGCTGGAATCGTCAGCCCATTCTCATCTGATCTCTAGCATCAACGAGGCATTTTCGCCCACAGGACTGCCGCATACTGGATGTTTTCCTTTTTCAGACCATTCTTTGTAAACCCTAGAAATGGTTGTGCGTGAAAATCCCAGTAACTGAGCAGATTGTGAAATACTCAGACCAGCCCGTCTGGCACCAACAACCGTACTACGCTCATAGTTGCTTAGATCACCTTTCATTCCCATTCTGACATTCAGTTTGGAGTTCAGGAGATTGTCTTGACCAGGAACACACCCCTAAATGCATTGAAGCAGCTGCCATGTGATTGGTATTAGATAATTGCATTAACAAGAAATTTAACAGGTGTTCCTAATAATCCTTTAGGTGAGTGTATGGCTGCCCCTTATGTTGCCAAAATAATAAAGGGCCTATATTATGTCGTACTCAAGACCAGAGTCAGCTCTGTCCCTAATATGTTATTAGAAATACACTATGATGTGTGGAAACAATTTTCACATGCATTATACATACTAGAATGTAAATTTAAGTCTTTAAACATGGCAATTTGTGTAGAAGAGGAGCCTTTGATTATTGTGCAGGGTTACAAATTCTCCACTTTATCTTTCATTCCCTTACACCATCATATCGATCAGTCAACCTCCTTCATCCACACTTTGTTGCTTATGTTTTTCTACTTGGAAAAACTATTGCCTGCAGTTTGGCTCATTAACTTGTTTTTGTCCATTCCTTTCCTTCTACAGCCGCAGCCAAGCTTTGGGCTGTTGTTTGACATTGATGGCGTGCTTGTCCGGGGAAGGATGCCAATCCCTGCTGCAAAGAAGGCGTTTGAGAAGTTGGTCGACTCTCAGGGACAATTTGTGTTGCCAGTTGTGTTTGTCACAAATGCAGGGAATTGCCTCCGACAAACAAAAGCAGACCAGCTCTCTCACATCCTGGGAGTACCTGTGAGTTATCAAACTGTTGAGATTGCTCCATAGCTGTTCTATGTAGAATGAATATAACAAACTGAGACACAAAACCTGCACTTCTTTTTTTTTTTTTTTTTATTTTTTTTTTTTTTATATTAATCTGGTATCCCTTCTCACCTCTGCTATTAAAATCACCTAACACTTATCTATTTCCAGATTACACAAGATCAAGTCATCATGTCCCACAGTCCCCTGAGGATGTTTAATAAGTTTCATGACAAGTGTGTGCTGGTGTCAGGACAGGGACCAGTCCTGGAAATTGCTACAAAGTATCCTGGAATCTTGCTTTGCTATGTTTTCTGTTTGCGATCCATTTAAATTAGGTTTGCGTAATACACTTCATTTGTCCTTAACACTGTCTTCAGCGTGGGCTTTACGAATGTTGTAAGTGTTGATATGCTGAGGGAATCATTCCCATTGCTGGACATGGTGGATCACAACAGGAGACCCAAATTGCCGGTGAGATATTGAAATGTGGTGCAGAAATTGGATGTCGATAGTGCAAACATCACACTGTTCTTTAGTCATAAACAACAGCACATGTTTAGCTTTTCTTTTTTTCATTACAGTCCAATCCTGTTGGCAACCTGCCTAAGATTGATGGTGAGAACATGTACCTTTCATCAGCTGTCAGATTCATAGTTATTCCTCGGCATCGGCTTTGTCAGATTTAATGTTACTATTTTAATTTTACATACAGCCGTGGTTCTGTTTGGGGAGCCAATTCGATGGGAGACCAACCTCCAGCTGATAATTGACATCTTGTTGACCAAAGGGAACCTTAGCAGTGTTCACCAAACCCAAAACGTGCCTCATCTCCCCCTGCTGGCCTGCAACATGGACCTCATGTGGATGGCTGAGGCACATTCTCCACGGTAACCAGCGCTGTCACACAACAGTTAAAAGAAGGATTTCATTTATTAACATTAGCAACTAAAGCACAGATTTAAAAACTGCCAAATGTAAAAGTATATATCCCTTTGTCTTTCATTTGGTTCAGGTTTGGCCATGGGACATTTCTTGTTTGCCTAGAGAACATCTATAAGAAGATAACAGGTAAAGACCTGAAGTATGAGGCGCTCATGGGAAAACCGAGTGAGCTGACCTACCATTTTGCAGAGTACCTCATCAGAACCCAGGCCATGCAGATGCAATGGAAACTTCCCGTCACTTCCCTTTATGCTATAGGGTAAGACCCTATGTTTTATTCTTTATTGCAAATGTAGTTAACATCATATGGAATAAACTAAAGAAGCGATGAGACCAACATGATCAGAATTCACTTTTGACAGTCTGATGACAATGTGACTTTGAGTACCTAAAAAAAAAAAGCGATATATTTGATTTATTATTATTATTATTATTAATGCACATGTAAGTAATTAAAAGATGCAGAGAGAAGGAACAATAACTGAATACTAAAATTGAGTTAACCTCTTTTTAAAAAGTTTTTAAAAGTGTGTGTGTGTGTGTGTGTGTGCTCACATTTTAGTGCTTAGGTTTGCAATTTTACCAAACTGAAATGCTGAGGCGTTGCTCTTATCTGGTGAGAAACATTATGAAAATACAAAAACGCCCTCCTTTCAACTGCCCACAAGTAAACATATCACACCTTCCTTTTCAGAACTTGCAAGTTTCACTTCAACTTTTTATCACGATTGTTGTGGTTGTGTTGTTCCAGCAATTGCTGTAATTGCTCTTTCGTCGGCGGAGTAGCATTGAACAGCAGAAAATAAACACATTCTTGCACAAATAAGTATCTACTGTAGGCTAGCTTTATGCATACCGCCTGAGGCACTGAGTAATCTCTTCCCTTCTGTACTCTTAGAGATAACATTATGACTGACATCTATGGCGCCAATCTATACAACCGCTACCTGGAGGAGAGAGTTACTCGAAAGAACCCCAAAGCTGTTGCTAAGATGGCCTCCGCCAGAGGGTCCACCACTGCAGTGCCCCAGGAGGAGGAGAGGGACAATCTGTGGGAGAGCGAGCTAGCGCTGCCCTCTGCCACTTCCTGTAAGTCTGTCCTAGTTTGCACAGGGGTGTACAACCCCAACGTAGAAGTGCCGTCGGATGCAAGTCACTGCATCAAAGAGACTGTGTTCCACGGCCACCGGGACTTCAGATTTGACCCTGCGCTAGTGGAGCCAGACCACATTGTGCATGATGTGGCAGAAGCTGTAGACCGCATCTTTGAGCTGGAGAAGTTTGTGCCTCAGTAGAGTTTAACCAACAGGTGTTGTGTGATTATGGAGGTCCTATAGTTGGGAGGGGGAGGTGGAGCATTACACTGGGTAAACCACTCAATGCATAAACCTGCAGGAGCCGTACACTGTGGACATTGGCAGACAAAAAATGGGTCATCTTCTAAACTTTCATCATTGAGAAAAACTTGAGAGAATTAATCATGTAACTATTACTGTCAACTGCTCTTTAACATTATATTTGTGATTACCTTTTTATTACCTGTTTTCATTCTGGAAACATTTAAGGAACTGCCTTATTTGACCCTACTAAGTTTTATTTTAGATGATAGCAATGTTTTAGATAATGTTCAAATCCTGAAATCATCCTTATATTTATTACAGGAATTTACCAGTGTTTTTAAGAAGCCTATTCAGATAACCGTTGACCCTTATTCCCATGGTGACTTTTTATTATTACAATTTTAATAATTTGTTTACCCATTTATTCTGGAAGTTCTATGCATGAACATGAGAGTAAAACTTGTACTGTAAAAACAACAGTTTGATGTGCTGTATTGTCCTCTAATAGTACTGTCTGTCTGCATTATGAGAGCCTTGACCAGTATTTGCACAGATCAGACTTTCATCTTTGTTAAATGTTACCGTATTTTCCTGCCATACCCTGTTAATTATGATGTAGAAATTATTTTTTATGCTTCAAATTGTAATTCCAAAAGCAAAACTATATAGACATTTAGATACAATCAAAACCTTTACCACTTCATTTTTAATCATTTGTAGTATTTCACTCATTGTAAATACATTAGCGTAAAAACTTATAAGGACTCGTTAAACTTGCTTTGCAAACTGCCTGTGTGTTGTTTTTTTTCAATCAAAAAAATTATCCACAACTTAACAGAAATGGCCAAGATATTGAGGTAACTGTAACAGACAGCACCTGGGTAGATTTTTCTACAAGTTATGCACCATCTATACAGTATGCTCTTAATACTCAACTAGCTCAGTCTTCTTGTTCCGTAGGACTGACAGATCGGTTGTAAGACAAATGCGTGAATATCTAGGCTTTTCCAAAAAATTTAGAAGCCAAACTAGTCTTCAATAATCTAGTGTATCTGTAATGTACACATTTCTTTTCTTTATTATGCATTTATCTGGTGCATTTCCTGCTTAAATGAGTAAAATGTCCCAGAATAAAATTGCCTTGTGAGAAAAAAATGTCAGTTACCCAGAAGTCTCCAGAGACATTAGTGTAGCGGTTTAGCATTAAAGGTTCAATGTGTATCTAATACTGACAGTTTAAATTAGTTACTGCAGTCCAAATTCAACAGTCGCTAAAAACACCACTACCTCCTGTCCTCTCTACCCGACTGCCAGACACACTTTCTCGGTTTAAAATTACGCCATCAACTGCTAAAAACACCACTGCGTCACTGTCCTCTCTACGAGACTGACAGACACACTTTCTCAGCTTAAAATGACGGCAACAACCGCTAAAAACAGCGCAAGTTCATGGTCCTCTCTACCCGATTTACAGCCACCCTTTCTAGGCATAAAATCACTCACCGTTTGTCGGCTACAGCCGCTGAACTGGCTACGTTGTAATCAGCCGTGGCCCGCTTGCCTGGTCCTCCGGTACCGTTAGCGGTTATCGCTTGTTAGCATGTCGGCATTAGCCAGGACCAGTCGGGATCACTTTACTGGCTGTGTCTCAATTGTTTTTGTGAGTAACCAATGAGTACTCTATTCAATGTGAGTACACAAATGTTGAAATGACCGAAAATGCACATCCCTAGTAGCTGTGATAAATTAGCCTGAAGCTAATGCTTACCTGTTCAGGAGGAAATTAGCCAACTCGGCGTCCTTTTAGCCTCTAAGCTGTCTCCATCTTTCAAATACAAATACAATATTTACCCAGGGTTTGTTACATCTCTGGTTATGCAACTTTTAGAAACATGCCAAGTTTTTTCTTAGGTCGGGTAGAATCGATCTCCATTGATCTCGTGCATTTGTTTGCTGCTTCCATGGCTGTACTACAGCTGTATCGCGCTGGGTTTGCGTTTTTACAGAAATCTGGCAACCTGGCCTGACTGTCAAAATGGTCAGTTGATAACAAGCATTATTGTCAGAAAAGATAGTATTTTAGCTTAGCATATTTCTTTAATATCTGATGACATATTGTAGTCATTTTTGAATTTAATACAGTAAATATATTACATATTGCACCTTTTAAAAATAACTTTATTGCAAAAAACAAAGAAATCCGTTGCGCTGCCGTTAATTCTATTTGCCACTCGTATTGTTTTTTGTAATTTCACTGTAGTAGGTCCCTCAGGTAGCCTTTAGCTTTATATTGTGCTTCTTGTGCAACACATCCAGTACTTGTGGCAGTAACTCCATGTTGATAAGTGTTTTTTCTAGATCCTCTGCACACGTGAGGGAATCCATGCTGACCTCTGACTGTGCAGTGTGCAGCCTCCTCCTGTGTTTGGGCTTCAGTGAGCGCAAAGAGTCGGCCTCAAATCCCAAATGTCTCTCATATATGTACAGAGTGAATGTGCACGTTTTGGCTAGTCTCAAGCTCCACAGAAGCAGAACAATGAGGCAGCATAGCATCACTCCCATCACAGTGCTATAAGTCCCGTAAGTACAGCCTGCCAGGGCACAGGAAGAAAAGTAGTCGTCGCTGAGTTCAGTGATGGCTCTCTGAGACACAGAGCTTGGACTGGAACAGGTGGGCTCCTTGGAGACAACATCCCTGTTCTTCAGTAACCAGTTCCTCAGGTATTGGATCCTACAGTCACAATGAAAGGGGTTCCCAGATAGTGAGACCTTTTTCAGACCAACCAGTCTGTCAAAGAGGCCTGGAGTCAACGAGATGAGCTGGTTGTTCTGCACATTGAGCTCTGTGGTGTCTGAGGGCAGATGAGGCAGCTCCATGAGGTTTAAAAAGCTGCAGTTGACCTGCAGGCCAGCAGGGTAGAGGGCTGAACATCGGCAGGGTTGACCAGTAGTGCGTGTGCTTAATGTGGCCCAGACAAGGAAGACAGCTAAGCTTAAACCGGAGAGCATCCTGCAGGATGAGGAAAAGGTTATTCCCTATTTGCATTGTAATTTCCAGTTAATAATAGGAATGGTGTGGGGGGGGGGCAGTGCCCATAAAGTTGTGTATTAGAACAATATTAACATGAAGCAACAAACAAACTATCTCAGAGTCTTGATTTAACTGTTTATGTCAAAAGTGACTACATCAATGAATGATATTAAACACGTCTGTGTATCCTTTGTAGTAAAGAGTTATAGACAAATGACAAAGTCAATGTATTTGTTTAAATGAATAAAAGTCAAAACAACTTAGAAGTTACCTCTTGTGCTGCCAGTCATCCTTAAAATGTAATTATATGTTCACTGCTATAGTCCAATGTTGCATTTGAGTAATACAAAAAGTCTCCTGGACTCAAGGTGTCCCTGTTTCGTAACATGTTATTAAACAGAATAATCGCACACTTAATACAGAGCAACGTCAGTGTAAGGAACGCACCAATAACACTGCACGGTTATGGCACATTTAACATGGAGGAAACCTATCTGCTTAAAGGAGATAAGAGTTTATCTATTAAAAACAGTCAGAGGCTATCTGAAGCACTCCCACACAATGTTTGTTACTGACATCCACTGCAGTGCTGAGGGCACAGGGGGTACTTTACTGCAACATACAGCTGGGAGCATGTGAATTTACCTATGAGATATTTTGAAAGCCAAATACTAAATGAGCTTAAGGCCAAAGAGCCAATGTTTCTTAATGGAAATCTTGAGCTGCAAAGCAGAATGGACAGAAAATCTACAATCCAAGAAAAAATGTCACGCTTCCATAACTTCAGAGAAGTGGATTAAAGCTGAGAGGTAAGAACAATCATTTTCACAGGCTGATCCTATGAGGAACTACCTGTGTAGCAGGTGCACTTTTCACCCATAGGTGGTGTAATGGCATAGTTTTTTCTTTTAATTTGGTAGCACTTTAATGCATGCCCTCTAGTGGAAATGCTGCAATACTAAGAAATGGAAAGTAATGCTGGAGTCTGGAAGTGGAAGATATGGGAGCCTAACTATAAGGCATTAATGTGAAATGCATTATACAAAGACATCTGACTCAGTGCTCAATAAGATAAAGTATTTTGTACTTTATATACACTGGAGAGCAAAAACAACACATGCGTACCATAAGTCATATATTCGTTTATTTTGCGTTCTCAACATTGTCACAGTTGAAGTTTTACAATAACTGGGGTCTTACAGACTCACTACTCACTGTACAAACAGAATGCACATATAAATGAGGCCATTCTCTATCCTTTTTTTGTTTTTTAAATGTGTCTCACGCCAGACTGAACAGCTTGCAGCAGGATGCTTGTATTTGTCTGTGTGTGTGTGTGTGTGTGTGTGTGTGTGTGTGTGTGTGTGTGTGTGTGTCTGTGTGTGTGTGTGGTTTCATGTACTGTATGAAAAGAGAGCTGGGTGTAAATGGCAGCGGACTTTCAAACAGTCTGTTTTTTATTTCTACAGCAAATGCCAGTTCATGACAGCTGGAGGACAATCGAGACAATCGATATGTTCATAAATCACCTCTCTAATCCATGAGGTGATATATATACTTCCTGCTCTTAACTGCAGATATCAGAATAGAGTACTGATCATATACACATTATGTACAGCTGCTTTACCCCCCATCTTGGTCCCTTTACAGCTTCATAAAAGCAGTTCATCAGTTTGCACACAACAATCCCATATTTACACGATGAAAGCCCTCAGCAACAGAAGTGCAATGTTCTTCATGTTTGTAATGTACACAATGGCTTTGCTGATGAAATGCATGCTGAGCTTCAATAACTACCAGCCTAAACATGGAGCAACAAGAACACGTCAACATCAGGAAATTCCAAATTAATCAAAACCAAAAGTCAAAATGTATAGGCTGATTTTTTTCACTCCCCAATAGCTCACAGTGAATAGGACACATGATGATCCATGCAGTGCATTGTTGGGGTACTTTCTCACAAAGAATGACTGTAGACATTTCAAGCACTACAACACACACCAAAATAAACAGTTTCCTCGGTTTGTATCTTCCCAAGATTTCAGAATTATAGCAAAAATATGAAATCAATGGAAAAAAACACATTCAACTGATCATTAATGTCCCATATGTGATATGTCTGTCATCTGAGCGTTCTTTGTTAATTCACGTGAGGATAAATGTGTAAGAATAAGCTTGACTTATGGCAATGGTTTTCTTTGTGAATGTTAAAATACATTTACAACCTGAATATTGGAACAAACAGTTTACTGTCACTAATTTACACACTAGAATAGACTCTTATTTGTAGAATGTAGAAAGTTATTCTTTACATATACCCAGTTCACTTGTTCAGTTTGCATTTTGTATAGTATAACTGCATTTCCTGAAAAAATGAAAGTGTCCTTTCATATGTGCTTATCCAGCAAAATATTTCTGTTCAGCCCAAAGAGAAGCATATTCCTTTTATTAAAATATATATACACATTCCTCTTCCCACTGTGAACTGTGTAAGTAAGTATTTATATATTCTTAAATGAAAAAAAGATTTTTTTTTTCCCACTTAAATTTCATCCTAGACAACAAGATAACAGACTTCCACTCTCAGTACAAGTCTGCATTTTTCAACATGATTGCACTTAAACTTGCTATGGTAACACTGATTTGTTATACAATGTGCAGAGGATAGCCTCACATTAACAACATTACATGCAAAAATCACTTAATAGACATTCCACTGAACTCCAAGTCTGTACCTCTCATTAGACCATGAGGACAGCCACACATTAATTTACTGGGAAAGACTCTGACAGGGGTCAAAAACTAAAATTAAATAAATAATGACGCAACATGAGAAAAACACACAAATTGGAGGGACACCTTGCTTGCTGTTAATGTACAAAATCAGTACAAAGATATTGCACATATGATAGAAAAAAGATGAAAAAAATACTTCACTATGTAGGAACTGATTTTATTCACTCACCAAACTTTGTTGGTAAATAAAAAACAAAATATACTAAACAAGGCAAAGGAAGATTTCAAAAGTGTTTCTGTTTTTGATTTCCAGAGTCAAGAGAGCAGCTGTCGCATATTTTAAAGGCAACAGACTCAACATGTTCAACCTGTTCTGTGAGTCCATTCGTAACATTTGAACTGAGCCTCCAAGCATATTTAAAATGTCTTTTCACTCTGAATCTTCATTACTTTTTACAGTTTAAGCAGCCACAGTATGAGCAGTAAACTAAGATTAAAACAGCCAACCAGCCCAGTTCATCATTTGTGAGAGTTGACAGGAACGGTCTGCTTTGAGGCTTCAGCTGTGACAGCACAGCGTTTTAAAGCCCATATGCAACAGCTGCCACCCAGAGGCTCCTTCTGATCCATTTGAAAGGCAAAAATTCCAGAATAGATTATAGGCCGCGCTGAATGGGAGTTCACTCCTTTCAGATCTACATCCTGTTACCACAGAGTCAGTATAATACTGATAAAATTCATTTTTGCTGATAATAATAATTGTAAGTATAATCTTACAAATTACTTTACGCACAATATACTGTACATGAAGTATTGACTAAATAGATTATGCATTAATAGTTGGCACATTTATTTATGAGAGCTAGGAGAAACACATATAGCTGTCATCTACAGTAAATACAGCACTAGAACTACAATGACTGAGACGGTCCACTCAGTTGTTTAACCTGTCCTTTGATTTAAGTTAGTGTGAAATGATTATACCTAGGTTCTTCACTACATATGAGCTCTACGAGAGGCAATGACAAATTGCATTCATATGATGGTAGGATC
This sequence comes from Sander vitreus, assembly GCF_031162955.1. NCBI lineage: Eukaryota > Metazoa > Chordata > Actinopteri > Perciformes > Percidae > Sander > Sander vitreus. The sequence goes on along the minus strand of NC_135861.1, from coordinate 22,076,863 downwards.
CGCAAACCAAAGAGTTGAAAGTTGACTTCCGAAAGGCTGTGCACAAGAAATGATCCAATCGATGTGACAGAGAAAACCATGTTCTCGTCTCAGGTCGTCTTTCCTCCTGATTATGTGAAGGTAAGACAGGCTATTGAAGGAATGAAGCAGTGTGGAGCGGCTTTGTGAGATAACACATTTTCTCTCATACAGCCGTCACGGCCGGGCGGTGAGTGGAAAACATAGAGCATCTTCCTGTACAGAACCCCCTCCCCCCCCACACACACACAAAAACCCTGACGGGGCCATGCCCATGATCAGGCAAACTAGTAAAAGGCCCCTGTTGGAAGATTTAAGTCCGATTTCCAGCCTGCATATTAGTTGGACCTGGAGGTGAAAAAGGTGACCGCGTGTGATTGGTTTCCATCACAGCAGCAGTAAAACACAGTGGACAGGCCATAGAGTTATGCTGTCAGTCCCTTTGGTGTAAGCAATTGTCCCTCTTTCATTAAGTTCCCTCCTCGCTCCTCCTCCTGGTGTTAGGAGCATCACACTACGGTGCTGATGCCACTGTGTTTAGGTTTGGGTCCGCCAGGTGCCGAACCCGCTTGCTGACTGTGGTGGTGGGGAGCATGCTGGGAGTGTGAGGCGTGTTGGGAATGCTGGCTGTAATGGCTGTGCTGTGAATGGAGGTGTTGGTGTGCATGTGCAGCGTAGCCTGGGTGCTGGTGGTACTGCGTGTGGGGAGGGGGGTGGTAGTGGTGGTGGTGGTGGTAAGGCGGCGGGTTCTGTGGGACTTGACAGTACTGGGAATGGTGGCCGTGGAGTTGCACTGTATGTGCTACCTGTGCTGTGTGGTGCAGGTTGGTCGGGTGGGGCTTGTGGGAAATGAGAGTGGGTTGACCAGGTTGAGGGAAAGGGGAGTGGCTCTGGGATGACGGTTTGCCTCGCTTGCTGCCAAAGAGCGACCCAAGGATGGAAGTCGATGCTGAGTTAGGGATGGAGGGTTGGCCGCGGGGTGCGCCCTCACGTGGTGTGGTGGCTCTCCGGCGTGTGTGTGGACTGCTAATGATGGACCCCTGCAGGCAGGAAAAAAAGGTAACAGCATGTCCATCAGACACTGTGCAAGTGCTACTGCACAACAGCTACTGAACAACAGCTACAAGGCACCAGCAGGATTTCTTCTTATTTCAGATAAACAAGTAGCAAAATGTTAAAGGGCATGCAAATGAGAAACTAAAAATGTTTTCATGGTAGGCAGCAGCAACACTAGGAATATTCAGCTTCAATATGAATGGAGCCTATTTTCAAAGGAGCTCTGCTGTAAAGGAGCTAACTGGCTTGAAACAGTAAATCTGTAACATGAGTAATTAATTAATTAATTAATACCATTGGGAGCATAAATCATGACATCAACAAAGACAACATTTCATCTTCATTGCAGTCAGTGTGCCAAACCCTCTAAGAGTCACACATGCAACTTGTTACAATAGTTTCCACATGCAGAGGATGTGACAGGCAAACTCAGCATCCACACATTAGCATTCAACTAGAAGTCAGAAGGCAGGAGAAACTAAGCTCTTGTATGCAGACTTCACAACCTGGACACTTTTCCTCCCGTTTCTGGGTGCAACACTGCTCACTAGCCAGGTATGAATTCTCCTAAAAAAAGAAGCTTTTCATTTGGCACATGCTTCATCTAAGACTGGAGAAAGACCACACAACGTCTTTGAAAGAAGAATGACATTTTTAGGTTTCCAGACTTCAACCCAACACCTGAACTCATGGACACATGACATGAAGGAAAGATGAATGAATGAAATCCACATCTTTACAAGTCTGTGTGAAGCCCATCAGTAGACCTCTGACTATGAAGGCTACGTTCCTCCCTAAACCTTAACCAGGCATTTGAGTGAAAGTGGGGATATGGGAAAAACAAAGACCCAAAGAGGGAGAAGGTTTCCTAGTGTCTCACAGAGCTACCACCCTGCCACTGAGAAGAAGAACCAAATGAAAACCGCTTGGATGTGATTGAATGAAAGACAGAGACAGGCGACAAGGGGAGGGATCAGAGGAGGGATTAGTAGAGTCATGCTTGTTTGAAGATAAAAGTGTATATTGGCCATATAACATGACCAAAACAGGAGATCTCTGGCTTCCAAAAAAGTGGCAGGATCAGAGGCAGGCAACCCATTCATGCACACTAACTGAGGCAAGCAGGTTATAAGGCATCCCAGGAAGAAAAATAAATGATCCAAACAAATGGACTGAGTCTATGAAGCAAAGAAGGTGTAAGACTAAAAATAAATGGTGTGTTTTCACAGTGCACATCATCACATAGAGAGTAGCTTGGATACCAGCTGCTTCCAACTTACTTCCATATTGCTGTCTAGTGATCCTGCACTGCTGCGACGCCCCCGCTTGCCTGCCCGAGACATGCAATACCACAGATTAGAGATCGACAGCACTCCTGGATCGACTACAGACGTTTAGGCCGCCCACCAGTCCCGAAGGGGGCAGTGCAGTGAATTGTGACTGTGAGTAAGGTCCAAATATGGGCGGGAAGGGGAGAGCGCGTTCAGGTCCGGGAGAGTGGTGGGTGACAGGTGGTACAGTGGCTAACTGTATAGTGAAGTCACATCTTCACGCAGGCTGAAAACTAAAACTGTATTTTTAATTTCAGTGATTTAAGTTTTAAAACGCACTTCGAACTGCTTAAAATGTTTTAATTCATTTCTATAAATCTCAACAAATAGGGACCCCAGGGGCATTAAGTCTGATAGATCAAGGAAATGTCCAGAGTGAAGTTTTAACAAAAGATTGCAGGCTATTTCGAAAAACCTTTAAACAGGGTTGATGCCCTAAACCAAATTCTCCCCGATTTTTGAGTTGATAAAACATGACAACTTGTTTGCTAATTTTGTCACAAGATGTAGATTTTCAAAAGGGTCAAGATTGCCGAAAAGCAAGTCTCAGTGACAGTCACGAAGGAGGAGACACATCAAAAGCAATACAGTGGTTGTTGCACATGGGATGTACAGGCATATACAGGTCTGAGGGCGAACAGAGCACTTTTGCTATTGTTAGGCACACTCAGCCAATGATACATGACCAATAATCACACATAAACAGGAAAATACCTGATGTGTATGGAAATAACACAGTAAATACACATGAAATGGAAGTATGGAAGGAAAGGAAAAAGAAAACACTTAACAAAAATGACCCCACTAACATGCCACATCCTGTATCGAAAAACACAGGAGACAGGAGGCGGAGGGACTTCTTCACTGACTGACCTATTATTTTCCATTGAGGTAGTGATCATTAGAACAAAGCATATCGTATTACCAACTGTAAGGCAGACCCCTGACTGGATTTCATTTTGTTATCAAGTTAATCACCCGATAACTTCACATAGCTGTTATCTGTAATGAATGAAATGTATTCTTGCTTCAGAGACAGAGCGGCTGTGCTAAACATTGATATTCATGAATGTAAAATGACTTTAAACGGCAAGACTGAAACTAAATCTTGATCTTGTTGCTGCTTAAGAATGGTACACGTCAGCACTGATTTGTTTAGTTCACAAATATACGTGAGAGGAAATGGCAAGTGATGTTTGAATAAAACACAACATAAGATTATCATGGAATGTCTTCGAATAAAACAAACTTAGGAGTGCAAAAGTGTGAGGTAAAAAAAAAAAAAAAAGGTGACGATTATAAACATGGAAATGTTTAGAAATAACTCCATGATTAGAGGTGAGAACTGCCTGTCAATTTCATTCATCACTGAGAAGAGAAAATCTAGCAAAAACTGCGTTCCTAAACAATGAACCTCTTCTCAAATGCATCTGTATTCAGTCTTTGAATTGTAAAAAAGTTGGAGCACACCTTTCTGCTCTCTAAAACAAAAGTATGCTGAAGTTAAAACATTGAAGGACACACCGTTTAGACCAAACTATCCAATCATGAGTGAGTTATATAGTGGATTTAAAGGGGAAAACTGTAAAATCAATGTATGGTGCTGTGAAAAAACATTTTGCTATTTTCATCCCCTTGATGTCATCACAAAGAGGCAGATGACAGAAGGAGAGTACTTTTCCTTTAAAGAAGCGGCTGGCAAAAAACAAAGACCTTTTGGCTGTACCTGCTTCGGAGAGGTCTCGTAGGGAGCTGCTGAGGGCGCTTCTCTTCAGGCCCTCACCCATGGTGTAGGTGTCATCCAGACTTGCGCGGTTTATGTTCCCGTTGCCAGCTTCCTTCTTCAGACCGGAGCTCTGCGACATACTGGGCCTCACCACCCCCTTCTGCTTCTCCAGCTCAGCTGTGGAAAGGCGCCAAGGAAAGACTGAGGTAAGTGACAGTAGTTTTACATCTCACTCTGGCCAGGGAATTACTTTATAAACGTCTTCTGTAATGTATTCAGCCACCTTTCGCTGTCTGAAACTCAAACGTCCACTATTGATGTACATCCTTTCCAGCATCCTGTTCTTATATGTCATGATGGAATTGATCTTTGAATGTCCAGAAAAAAAAAAAACTCTGCTCTCCCTTCTGTTAGCCATCCTGTGATCTCTGTAAACATTCTCCCTTGTAAAGTGCTGCAGTTGAGTAATGAGGACCATGTCCTGTTTTTACTTTACACAGCCTGAGGTAGACAGAGTAGGAGGGGGGATGGGATGGGGGAAAAAGGCAACTCACACTCTATTCTGTATTTCTCCATTTCCTGGACCTCGGCAATGGACTCTCGTAGGTCGTCTGTGAACTTCTTGCGGTCCTGGGGGTTGGGCGCGTTAAAGTTGATGAGGACTTTGATGTCCGCACCTGGAATCGCTGATGTAAGTCTGATTCCATTTGGGTAATCTGGGGCAACAAAACCGAGTTAAAACACATTGGGCAAATCTGTCTGAAGTCTGGAGAGTATAAACAATGTCACAGCCCATTGGCTTGACCTCCCTTTTCTGCTGGATGTGTTACTGTGCTGAATTAAACCCTGTGGTGTAAACACTGTCAGCTAACACGCCACAGGGATGAAGACAGAATAAAAGGAAATGCCACTTACACTGATTTTCAAACAGAATGACTTGCATCCCATACAGAGAAAAGGACTGTCTGAAGCTGTACGTCACAGAGTTCTTCTTTTTCTGGAAAATCTTAGTTACCTGAAATCATGCAAAGAGAATCTTTTAAGGGTTTGTTTAACGAAAGAGAGTAGAGGAGAGAAAAAAGGAGAGGAGATGAGAAAAGAGGAGAGGAGAGGAGAAGAAAGGAGAGGACAGGAGAGGGCTTTTACCACTAGCAGGTCATTGAACAGGAAGATCTCCCGCTGATGCAGGCCCAGCTTCTGGAGCTTGTTGGGATCTGGCACTTCAAACAGACGGCAGTAACACACCAGCCGGCGATGGGGCAGCGACAGCACCTACGAGGCAGAAAAAAAAGAGCACAGATACCAACACTTCAGAGGTCATTATGGCCTCAGTCCAAAAGATAATAAGGAACAGAAGTCCCCTCTTCCTCTGAGCAGAATTTAAAGGTGTAGCCAAAGGATGACTGATATACTCTTCCTATGTGTTTTGTATTCTGCACAGCATTCACAGTGATGTATGGGGAGATGTGGTGACATTTTGGGTTTAGTGCTGCCACATATATATTTCCGTAAATAATCGCAAATGCACCAAGTCCACAGCTGAAGATAGTCCCAAACAAATGCCCTATTTACTCCTGATTGAGTACAGACTACAGTGCTCAGTTGTTTCATGAAATTATTTAGGCTGCATTTAAAATGAAAGCATATACTATGGAGGAAATGTATGTGCTTTGTCATAAACCTGGCTCTAGGCCATGAAAAAAAAACATACATATCAACATATCAATAAATTAAAAGGTATTTATTACCAAAAAGAATATAAGCTCGAACTAAATACAGGTATGAGGTGTGAAAACCAGTAACATCAGCTATGTATGGGGTAGGGAAGTCAGAGAATACTGAGACACAGACTGATGTAACCTGTTAAACTGTTAACCGTTGCAATGCTATTGTATAATCAGCACTATTGTATTACAAAATAATGTACTACTACTAGTGCTAAATCAGCGCACAGCTCCTTCCATAAAAGGTAATAATGACTAACAATCTCCATACAAATCTACAGTATATTCTTTGACTGAGAGGCATGTGCACGGTGGCATGCAGCCAGCAGTGGTGTACACCCTGCTGAGCACAGAATCTAAACAAGACAGCTCAATGCCACCCAAGAATGTATGTCTGTCAATTCTTCTGTCTCTAGGGTGCAGAAATGACAGATGAGATGCTTCAGGGGGGAAACGTTTCTGCCTCTTTAGATAATCTGATTCTAAAACTACCTGTTTGATGTGCATTAACTGCAATGTCCAGGGACAGAGACAGGAAGCTGTACACACACAGTGAAATAATGAATGAAAAATGATCAAATATAGTATATAGTATATATTTAGCCTACTTACACATCCCAGGCCGTGGTGGAGTGATCCAATCTAAAAACAGAGAACAACGAAGATGTTATATGCAACTGCTATGTTAGGATTATTAAAACTATTGTGTCTGATAACATGACAATGGAATCTCTCCTGCTTATTAATGAATGTAGGATTTGCCCTTGCAGAATGTGCACCTATAGCCTATTAAAGTGGCCATGCAGAAGCATGCACCTCTTGGGGTCTGTATACAGGGTGGCGATCTTTCTCTGCTGCCTGATTCGAGGAAGTCTGTAATGATGTTGGAATGAAAACAGATCCTCCCCTAGAAGCCCACTCTGAGCAGCACTAGTGGGCCTGATTATTTTGTGTGGTTTTTATGTTCTAGTGTTTTACTGAGTGTCCTCCTGAGCTTTTAATTTAGCAGCTAAATGGTGACAAGGGATCATTTTTTAATACATGCAATTATTACTGGCAGAGCAGAAGAGATTCCATCCCATTGGAAACCAACTAAAACAAAGTCATCCATGCAAGACAAGCCTCTCCCCAATGCTGCACTGGTTAATCCTGCTTTTAACCTTCACACATGAAAGAGACATCATTGCCTGCAGGATAATGCAGAATTGGTGCTCTCCCTGCTCCTGAGAGGCTGGAGCACAGTCCGAACTAAATTTGATAATAGCTCTGGTTCAGTAATCATACAGAAATAAATTGACTAATGATTAGTGAATCAACGGATTATTGTAATTTCTGCCACCAAATTAACTGCTGGTTTTAACCACTTGTCCCTCTGAAACTAAGTAAGAACTATAATGTGCTACGGTGGCAGAAAGTGCCCATTTTTCATCAGACTGCAGCACTGGGTGACATCTCTCAAGGGCTTCGGGTGTGTTAAAATCACCAGCGTGAAGGTCTAAGCCCAGGCATTTGTCCCCTTTCACACAACAATACCCAAAGGATAACCCTTTTTAAATCTCTCTGTTCCCTCTATGACTTAAACTCTGTAAATTTGGGAGTGAGTAAATCAGGAGAAAAACTGTATTTTATTTATGGAAAGTCCTTCTAGGCAGATATAGCTCTGTGAGTAGTTTTTTTTCGTTTAGTTTATTTGTCAGGGACCATGCACAGTTCAGGCCCTGAACAAGAGTTAGTTATACAGCTATTTTACATCTGTGGTCCCGGATTACTTAATAAAGAATAGTATGAACAATGTTGAATTCTTATAGGTCAAAAATGTCATGCCTTAAAAATTATAATATATTTTAGTGGACTTAGTCGAGTAGGTAATAAACAGCACTTACTGGTTTTTTTCCCACAATGAGCTTCTCAACCTTCTGCACCTGTGAGACGTGGTCTTCGTTGGTTTTTAGCTCTCTCTTACGGATCCTCTCATAGATGCCTACCAGAGTCTCCCTAGGGATATCTTCCCCATCATCTACACCTGGCACACAGATTAGGAGAGTGAGGAGAGAAAACAATACTAAACTAGTCTATTTCCTAGCACATTTGTGTAGCACATTTTAAAATAGCAGTGAATAGATTTTGTTCACAGAGTATCCTTGCATAATCATATCAGTCATTGGTTATGTTACCTCTTAAATTCTTGATAAAGTCCTCCATCTTCATCTTCCTCTCAGGCTTGACGTTGGGGCTGTACATGTCAGTGTTGAGGAGGATGATGGCGAACGCCAGGATGAAGATTGTGTCAGGGTTCCTGAACTGCCGCACCACTGTAGGGTTACAGATGCAGTAACGCTGGCTAGAGATATGAGACAGGAGAGCGATATCACCCATCTCAATTTACAGCCAAACTCTGATTACATAACACATAGACAGTCATGGTCATAGTGGTGAAATATTTGCAATACTGCCAGAAGAAAACAGAAGTAGTGCTTTAGCTGGTTCTCTTCATGTACCAATAATTATCTCGACAACATAGCTTCCAGTATTAAGATCACAACGCATTATTACATGCTGTGTCTTATGTGACACAGGCATATTGTCTTGTATGGATGTCTAAGTGTGAACACAGCATCAGTGTTTTCTCTCCTGTCCCAATCATTCACCGTGATAATCGGTGACTCAGGAGGTCTTGTTTCCTCTGTGCAAATATTGGTCTGTCTTTGCTGTGTTTAAATGCTATGTGTCAGTGTGTGATCTAACCTGAAAGCTTCGATGAGCCGCTCTACCTTCTGGGCTTCACCCTGAACACGGATGTGGTTCTGAAATTTCCTGAGAGCCTCGTCCAGCTCCATACTCTGGAAGTCCATTTCATCTACCACACAGCTGGTACATAAGAGGAGAGATGGCAGAAAGAATGAAACACAAACACAATACAGCAGTTTTCAGATGATCATCAATTCTTTTATATCTTAAGTTGGCTTCAATTGTTTCATACAGTATATCTCAGTGTTATAAAATAAAAGATTTCTTGTCACATTTGTGGCATGAGTAATTGTTATCATCTGTAGGATTGTAATAAAATGGGTTTTAGGGAGCCTGATACATGCTTTAAAAAACAAAACAAAAAACACTTTAGGTTTTTATTAAAGTGTGCACATAAACAATGATCCTGGACTTTTTTTTTTTTTTTGGGAAAGGGGGGGGGAAATCATACTTACTCCAAGACATCTCTGTTGAACTGTTTTTGTCGATTGCCAAGAAATTCTCCAATCATCTGCCGGCTCAGCCCCTTCCTCTGCAGCAGGAAGTGAGCCACACCAACTGGTGTGTCAGGGATGAATCCCCTCTCAGTCAGGTACTGAATACCCTTTTCTGGCTTCCTGATAAATCCAACATTTAGATGCAGGTAAATTAAACAAAACTGGAGAGAAAAATCTCCTCCCGTTTAATCAATTAATTTAAAATTCTGAGATAATACATAAAGGCAACTTCTTCAGGTGTCTTCTACAATTTGTATTAAAGTATTCTTAAGGCATGTTTATTCTCTAACTGACTAGAAATGCCCCTTTCGGTTATATCAGTCTATATTACAAAGAATTACAAAGCAATGATGTCACACTGTAATCATATACAAAACAGACAAGTTAAATATTCATCTGAATTTTTTTCTTCAATGCAAATATTTTTTTTAAATATCCCATTTGATATTAATACAGTTTATAGTGCAACACACAGCAAATGAATGGTTTCTCAAGAGGCTTTTCTAATATCACCTCCATTTGTTAGGCCCTTAATCACTGCAAACAATGGTCAAGCACCTGCTCCACCAGAACTGAGTACCTACTTGTTGAAGAGATTCAGGCCGATCCGGTAGTGTCTCTTGCGAATAACATCATTACTGAAGATGGGCGAGTCCCAGCTGTTGCGAGTCTCTTTGTGGTAAGTCTGCTTGCTGAGCGTCTGCTCTCGTAGGCTGTCTCTCGACGAGGACTCGGAGCTGCAGTTGATGGTGTCGTTAGAGTTGGATGTGCTATTGATGCTGTCGTTGTCCCCGTCCGAGAAGTCAGATTCTGACTTACTCTGTCTGTTGGCTGAGCCGTTGATGGCTAAGTGGCTTTCCAGCTGGCGGTGGCGGTGGCGGTGGCGCAGAGGTGGCTCATCGTCACGGGAGGAAGCTCGCGGCGGGGGTCCGTGGGAAATGTGTTTAGGGCTCGCCTGGGATGACGTTACAATGTGGCCGTGCGGTTCATACACAGGCGGCCGTTTGACAGAGCCCCGGTCCGACCGGTCACTGAGCTCTACAGAGCTGTCACTAGGAGGTTCTATGGTCAACAAAGGAAGATGGTCCATTCTAAGTCGCTGCTCTTGGCACTCTAGAGAAGGAGTGCTGCGGCAGCTCGTGTCTGTGTCACGACCCTCATCTTTGGGGTCAATAGGCCAGTAGTCCTGGGAGGAGTTGACTGACCGCAACCGCAAGTCTGATTCTGTGCTGGAGGGCTGGTCCCCTGACCTCGACAGAGCAATAGAGGGGGACATGTCCTCCTCATCGATGAACAGAGTGACATCGCTATAGGATGCCAACGTTTCGTCGTGCATTCGTCCACCTGCCCTGCGGTGGGACTTCACTTGATAGGGCACTTCCCTTTCCACCTTGGAGCAGCCCATGGTCTCTGGGTCAGGACCCTCATCCCCCTGAAGGCTGCGACAGTTCAGCGCATCATCTATCGACTCAGCCAGAGATTTCACCTGCCTGGAAAAGGCGTCCTCCAGCTCCGTGATGGCATCTGTCAGGTCACCCTGTGGGGCTGGGTGAGGTGCCATGTTGGCCTGTTGGTGGACCTCTATATCTCCACATTCAGACTGCACCATGGACAGCGGGGTGCCATCCTCTGTCATGGACACCTGCCTCCCTTCAAAATAGGAGCTGTGCACTTTCTCTGGGCCCTCAAATGAGAGCTGCATCCTCATGTTGGAGAGAACAATGCGTCTGGACATACGGTTCTCAGACATAGAGCTTCTGAGACGTTCAAAGTTCTTGTTCATCTGATACTGGCGGAAGGCTGTTTGGATGGTGCGGGCCGCGTGCCGAGTTATGAATCGTCCACCATATTTACGTTCCAGCATCTCCACCTAGAGAAAGAGAGTAAATAAACTGTGAAACTGTGCTACCCATGGAATATATCATTTAAGTTTTCTTAGCTATAGAAAAGTCATCCTTCTGGATGTCACTGATAATTTGTTGTCAGTGGCTCTGTGACAAAATGTAATAACAGCTTTTTTATTTGTACCAAGAATATTCTCACACAGCTGGGTTACTGATAAGTTACCCACACACAATTCATAATTGTTTAAAAAGAAATTGCACTTTTAATCTTGTGATACAAGAATGTAAGGACCAACTCCAAAGCAAACCATTCAGCAAGGCTACTTTGGAATACCTGTTTGTCCTGGAGGTCAGCAGAGAGCTCATAGCTCTCCGAGAGCGAGCGGGACCGCTTGATGGCCTCCTCTTCAGCCTGCTTACGGAGGATGGACTGCGAGTGCTGGAGCTTGGGCCGACGGGGTCTCTGAGGCCCAGGCTGGACCCCGTGGCTGTAAAGCGGGCTGTCAAATCGGTCAGGGCTGATGGCTGAGCCGTGAGTCACTGGGCCCTGGCCATAGCTGGCTCCACCATCCAGGGAAGGGCCACTCTCATTGGGCCGTCCATCCCCTTCCACACTGCAATAAGAGAGCAAAGGGATGTTTAGAGATTTAATCTTCTTGCTACAATGATTAGACAATGAGAATTACATTAGTCAGAATTTGACTGAAGTATTATCAGGTTAATGGCAGCTTTCTTCCTGATCCATCTTATGAAATGTCAGAGCAAAAAGTAGCTTAACTTCAGGGAATTATGGCCTAAGCTGCTTTAATAAAAAAATTAAAATGAGTACTATAGTCTATTTTGTCGAATATACAAACAACTATAGTAGTACAGAAGTGAACTGCAGTGTGTGTGTGTGTGTACATGTCTGGGACGTGCTGATTTTACAACTTACACAGATATACAGTAAAACCCACATTTCATTCAGCTGCCTCAGGTGCCCAATACTGATAAACTGGTATATGACAGTCACTGTGCTACATTCAAAAACCACAAATGCCACGCAAACACTCAATATATTATATTACCATCCAGTTATTAAACACATCCAGTCATCCGTTGCCCTTGATGGATTACCTCTTACACAAATAATGTGAAAAAACAAGGAGGTTACTCACTCACTCTTACATTCTGCCGTATTACAAGAGGACTGCTTATTACGAAAAGAGCGTCTATTTTCTATAAATTGCCAACTCTTCCTCCATATCTTGTCCACCATTCTTTCAGTCAAGTGAAGTCCAGAGTACACAGGCTTGTCCAGGAAACTAAAGTTTATGCCACCTTAAGGACCAATCAGCGACCAACTGGAGTTACATCATGTTTGCCGGAGCGACAACACACTGTTCCAATACATGTTACAAAGTCCAGTTTAGAGTAGAATGACAGAGCAAATACAACTTTAGCGGTCCCTTAGAAATAGCCGAGATGTGGGTGTATGTGGTGCCCACCTGCTCAATAAAGAATATTACACTAACATTTCTTGTCCTCCGTGGTACAGTGCATTCACTGTCAGCCTTATGTGTTTGAACTGTGGCTCGACACACCCATACAGTGTACACAATCCACTTCCTTCATTAGACAGCCTGAAATCAACATTCTGCAACAACAGCTTGCAAGCAAACAGCAACCAATGCTGAGTGGAGAAAGTGGAACTGAATATGGTTCAAAGTTCAAGCAGCAGATGTATTTGGAAACTCTTTTTGAGACCACAATGGTAAGGTTTTACTCAAAAGCAAATACATATTAACTGGTTTGCAACCCTACTTACCATAGCATGCCAACAAAAAGTTCACAAAAGATGGTCAGTCATGGTTCACTAACCCTATGATTGCTTAAAGCCTGATAGAAATTTCAGGCTCGGGCATGTTGCCTGCCTCAGTCTGCTACAATGCATACTCCTGCATACTATTTTGTGAATTTGAATCTAATTTACAACCTACAATTTTTCGCTTCCTGTCTGCTGATTCGTGTGTGGTACACATAACAGGGCCAGAGAACAGAGAACCTTTATGCTGCTGGACCAACATAAAACCTTGCACAGCACAGTGAAAATCATACTTTATTGCATAATAGCCATTGGGACGAATCTCCCCAACCATCTGTCGTGGCAAACTGTGACGCCGCCATCCCTGGAGTCAGAAGACACCTTGCATGCTGTCAAAGCACCAGAGTACAGCCGGTTGTAATTTGTGGTTTCATTATTTCTTTATTAAAAAAATTATAACTGACCTGGATAAAGTGATGATAAAAGGAAGCTTTTGGGTACAGCGTATATTTATATTAATAAGAAAGCCTATATGACTTGAGAGGACTGAACATGTAAAACATAATTGTAATTCAGCTTAAGGGGCAAATTTATGGAACCAAGAGAGTTATTACATTTTTTAATTGCGAATTAAAAAAAATGTTCAAGGAACCTGAGGCAAAAATATGGTAATACTGTATATTCAATCAATATTTATGTGACAAATGTCTCAGCAACTACTGAATTGATTGCCATGAAATTTGGTACACATAATCATGCTCCCCTCAGGATGAACTGTAATAATTTTGGTGATCCCCAGACCCTTCATTTGACGCCATCATCAGGTCAATCTGTCCAATACTTTGGTTAAAGATACCTGCAAAACTAAGACATTCTGACATTGCTATCAGCCTAAGCTGTACTTTTTGTTAAGTGCTATACGCAAATGCTAGCATGCTAAACTAAGATGGTAAACATTATACTGACTTAGAATCAGCATGTTAGCATTGTCATTGTGAGAATGTTTGCATGATGATGTTAGCCTTTCGCTCAAAGCACTGCTGTGTACAAGCACAGCCTCAATGAGCTGCTAGCATGGCTGTAGACTCTTAGTTTCGTCATGTTATGTTGTTTTGCTGTATAGTTTTCCTGCTTTGCTATTTTGTTGGGAGTAATTGCCTTTCAATTGTTTCGCCTAATTATGTAATTATTTGCGAATCAAAATGAATTTCAATTTATGTAATATGACAATACAACTGTGGGACTGTGAATCTGTGTCTACATTAAATAACTGAACACATTAAACTACAAACTGCCTTTAATAGCTACTACAGTGCTCATCTGGGGTTTGCTCTCTCAATCCGTCACCTCCAAAAACATAACATCCAACTATAGCTGTAGTACTGGCTTTGACTCTCCCCAATGGGACCCGGAGCCAGCATCTTTTCTTCCATTTTGTTCTTTCTGCTTCACTTTCTACCGATCAAGCATCCAGACTCCAGAGGAAAGAGCACGAGAATAAGTGCTGCAGTGCTTTTTTGCTCTGAGGTCATTGAATACTCCACAGAGTGAGGTCAGTTGTTCATGATGGCGGGAAAAGGGGGAAGGAAAAGAGAGCAGCATTTAAAGAACTGATATTTTAAGCTGTGATGGATGTTGAAGGAAAAAAGAGGGAGTGAAGTACAGCAGAGCAGGAAGTTGCATGACATTATTCCAGAGATACACATGGTTCAGACAGAACTCTGAAAGGCATGTTTATCGTTTATATGACCCAAACACCCACACTAACACTATGCCACTTTGCACAGATATATAATATAATTTTTTCTAATTTTTTTATAAGTTATATATTGTATGTTTACTGTCTGAGTTTGTTTTGCACTGTGTGTCTAAGACAGCTAAAACAATGTTCTAAATCTAAAAGTAATGTCATAACAGACAAAGATTTCTGAATCTGAATATTAACATATTGTATCCATAATGTACAAGGATTGTAGAACCAGTGTTGAGAGATGAAGGATGAACCAATGATGGTTCTCTCTGGACCACTTCCTGATAGTGACTGTTCCGTCCTTGAAATATGATCTCACAACATGCGCAACAGTGTCTGTCGCTCAGTCTGGCTCTTTATCCACCAGAAGCCTCTGTTAGTTCTGATGTAGGCATGGATAAGCATGTCAGCTCAGCTGGCAGTGATTTCCAGCCAGGGGATCCAGGGATTTGGGGGGGGTGGATTGAAGGGGGCGGGTCAACCATCTTTTTTTCTCTCCTCCTTTCCTCTCAACACATACTGAACAAACAGGCCCAGGCCCAGGCCCCTGCCCAGGCCTCAACCCGTTCCATCAGTCGGACTTGAGGGAGAAACATTCCTCCATCCCGGAAAAGAGGAGTCACATCTACAGGAGTTCTGGGAATAGAAGAAGGCTAATGAAGTGCAGGCTGAAGCTATGGAGGAAGAGAGAGCTGCAGTGTGGAACTAACATAACTTCCAAACCAAGTCACAGCGAAGACGGAAAGGTCTACAAACTGCTTTGTGCGTGCATGTTTTTCCAATCAACTTCTATTTAGTTTTTTTTAAGATGCTCTTCTCAGTATTAAAAGTGTAATTGAATTTTGAACTTCAAAGCCGTCGAAATGAGCACTATGCTAAATATTTATAGAAAATATTTCCACATGCAATGCGTTCACAGGCACAACACGGATCTGAATTCTCCTCACCCACTGGTTTAGACTTGCCTTTGACTTTTTTTTAAATTTTATTTTTACTTCATAGTGTTTTTACTATCCTTGAATTGCAATACCAACATGGTTGCGAAGAAAGTCTGATCTGCTTGCTGAGGCTTATTTTTGTTCGTGAAGCACGAACGGCAGATGGTGATGGAAATCTGATTCCCTCACAGGATAAAATATGTATAATAACACTAACGCAAAAGATGTGAATGCATTGTCAGATGTCCTGCTTTAAGTGACAATTCTTTATGTGTGTATGTAAACATACAGTGAACTGACCTTTCAATTAAATTAAACATAACACACTTCTCCCCCCACATGCACTGACAACATGTGCACCGGACACAACAAAAGCAGATGTTTTCTCTCTCTATTCATAGCAACTCAGAGAGCTCATAAATACAGATGCATACACCAGACCTCACAACACAGATGTGAGGAAATCAATTTTATAGGTAAAAAGGTTAGGAGACCACACAGTAACATGTTAATGAAGTACAGCATCGAAAGGTAAACCTGCCAGTAAACACTCAGGTATATTTCAGCACCAATAACCACACTAATGGATGATTTTGTAACGGCTATAACTAGACAGCGAGGAGCAGGTTGGGGATTTACTGTTTGACACAGCTGCAAACTGGAGAGCTGCACTGGCCAGCAGACGGACAGTATCACTCTTGAGAGTTTGCAGCAGACGGAATATAGTCGGCTGGAGCCTTATACAGCTTGTGGCTGATAACTACTGTAAGTTGTATATTTTAGTTTGAAAGCTTTAGGCTGGGTGTCTCTACAAATCAACTGTCATCTGCCGTCCAATCTGACCAGAAACTGTCTTTGTCTTGGATGTACTGGATGAAACAGTCTTGGATGTACTTGAATGTATCCGCATGTACAGTTGACTGCTTAATGGCTTCAAACTGCATGTACAAATTATAACCTTTTCTCCTATTATATACTTATGAATAGCATGTGCGAGCACAAAGTTATTAAGACGTCGTAGTATTCCTTGAGTACTCAAATCACAACGTATTGAAGATAATTCGCAGTCGTATCATGATGAATAAGTGAAAGACACCAGATTTTTACTACATAAAGCCTACTGATTATTGATAGGTAAGATTTTTCAAGATGACTTGAAATAAAAGCTTTATCAGCACAGCACAGATGCAGCTAATTAAAACATACTCCACCGCAAGTGTGATGAGTGGTTTGATGTTTTGCTGACGCCATCAACGTCCTTGTTAGTTAAAGCAATCAGAAATCAATACCATTCCCCTGTTTACTGCCTGGGCCTCATTCTGTCTGAATCAAAGGCATCACTGCTCCTCCATCCTGTCAAGACTCATACAACAGCAACAACAACAGAGCCACGGTCATTATCTTCCAGTAATGAATAATTTAACTATCACTACACTCAGCACCTGCCCTTGAAGAACCAGCTATGAAAAAGCCCACAGTCACGGCCAGCAAGCGGGAGGGCCACGACACAGCACAGGAATGCTCTTCAGCCGAGCGGGGGGAATTCTGTACAGTAAGACTAAACACAACACAATAGCACACGCATACGGTGACTCAGAGAGGGGACATGATCTGTTTTTCACTGTGAGGGAGTCAAAATTGAAATGGCAGATCCCACTTTAAAATTCATGATCTTTGTGGCTTCACATTATCATATTACTCCTGTGATCTTCGAGGGTGGATTATTTGAAAGCACAAAAGAAGCAGGTTAAGCCATCATGTGATCGGAGCTCGCATACACACACACACACACACACACACACACACACACACAGTCTCACTGCTGTTTATTAAACACAGCATTATGAGCACTAGCAGCCTGGTGTAACCATCCAACTCATCCAATGACAAAAAAAATTACAAGAAAAACAAATTTTCACTCTCCAATTACTCTTACCAGCCATTCAGCTCCAGTTCCAGCAGCGACTGGGTCTTCTCTGAATTACACTGCAAACACCACATGCTGGCCAGCACTCACAAGACGATGTAATCCAAACATTAACAGTCCCCCTCACCAGTCCCTATTACTGCCTAAAAGCTTTCTCTTACAGACACATTTCAAAACTGCCATCTGCTATAGCTTGTAGATGTCTTCTTCTTGCAGACGTTCCCATTTCTTTGCCATGTGAAAGCAGCTCCCTATGAAGGGTAGGCCTACATGTTTAGTGCTAAGTGGCAGTCTGTAATCTCTGACAGACAAATGGAGATCTTTCTTTTTCTCTTTCTTCCTCTCTGTCCTTCGTGTGCCGGGCTGGTAGGAGTATAAGGGGGGCGGAGGCTGGGAGACAGGGGAGTGTGGGTTTTTGCCAGGCCCTGAGCAGTATGGAAGGGGGCGGGGTGCAAGGATGGGGGTGTGTGAGCGTGGTGGCTCTGTAGCTGGGTAGAAAGAGAGAGAAGGGGATGAGATACCTCCTGCACAACACTAATCAAGAAAGGAGGGGACACACAAATAACCCTGGAGCAGGGGACGTGAAATAGAAAAATCACCTTTTTTCCGGCATGTTATCAAATAATGTGGAAACCTATGAAAAAGAGAGATCCAGAAAGGTGCTAAAATACACAGAGTGTTTGAAAGGGGGGTGACAGCTTGGTCCAGTTGGGTGCATAAGTATAGTAGATAAGTAGCAATGGGATTGAATGGAGAAACAGGTAAAAGGGCAAAATATAAGGAGACAGTGGCATACAGACAGAAGATAGTGTCAGAGGAAACGTGTTGGGAGTGCTTGAATGTCAGAGGTACCTTTTGGTAGCCTTTTTTGCACGAAGGAAAAAAGGACTTAGTGGGTAGAGATGGCCAATATAAGAGAGCGACTCTATTTTTAGAGCCTTTCAGGGTTGAGAAGTGACTGTTATGATGTGCACTAAGAAAAGAACCACAGAGGATTCTGTGTCTTTGTGCTGCAGAAAATCACTGTAGAGTAGTACCACTTACCAGTAGTAAGTTTTCCACCATTGAATTAGCCCTTCTACTTTCAACCTCCTTTACATCAGCATTGTTTAATTGTATGGATATGCGATACTGCTAAAATGCCACCTATATTGCACCATCGTTGCAAAGCTCGCCAGGACTTCCGTCCAGTTTCAAACTCGCAGCAGACCCCAATCTGACGGTGCCTAGTCTCTGGACTTCACAGTGTTGTTGAGACAGGCCAGTGACTAATCACCACTCTGAGAGAAGGGGGTTGGGGTAAACAGCCCCCAAGTCAAAGGTATTTTCTACCTAATGACAACAGGCACAGGAAACAGAGGAGAATGGCTCCCACATGGAGCCAGTTTACAGGGATAGCAATCACACACACACACACACACACACACACACACACACACACACACACACACACACACACACACACACACACACACACACACACACACACACACACACACACACAGAGTCTCTGGTGGGAAATGTTGATGTCTTCTAATTACAGGTCTTCAACCCTAAAATGATCACCTTTACTAGTCTGTTTTCATCTAAGACTTCAAACGAAAGATGCAGAATGAGAGACTAAAAGTAAAAAGTATGCATATCTTAACATGTGTTATGGATCCCTGCAGGGATTTATGCACAGACTTACTTGCGATGTGTGACTCAGGCAGAATGATTATGTGTAGAAAGGCAGACAGACAGTAACTGGCCAACTGATCTATTTCAGTTTGAGACCTTGGCCCTGTACTCTGTTGACTACAGCTGCTAATGCCTTGTGGAGCTGCAGATACTTGACTCAACTTACACATATCACCTATCACACAATCTCACCACTCTTACTGAAATCAATTTATTCCTGAGTGCCAGTAAACAAAACAAACAAAAAAAGGGGAGCAAAATCCATTTTAGGACGCCCCTTTAATAAAACTGGCATGTGTCATTATTCTATCATTTTGTTATCACCCAAGAGGCACAGATGGAGGCAGACATTTAGATTTTGAAATGTGTGCATGATATTAGATATTAGCCCCAGTGCAGGCTTTGTTGTGCTAGCAGACAACAGGGAACATCTAACAAGACATTATTTGTTTGGTAATGACATATGAAGTAATATCATGGTCTCATTTTGAAGGCAGGCATTAGATGCTACCAAGCCCCAGGCCTGTCGTGATTGTTTCAGCATGAGGCTCAAGGGCAGCATCAGTTTAAGCATTGAGGAGAGCTCTGCTGAAATTATCTGATTAGATAAATTCTGGGTAAAGCTGAGCTGTGAAAGTTTGCAAAAACTCAGGACACTTAGTAAGCCTGTGTAATTATCTTTGTCTGGCTGCCTCTGTGTCTCACTCTCTCTCCTCCAGTGTTACGATCCAGTCTAGTCGTCCTGTCTGCTGAAGGCCCACTCCATCTCCTGAGTCCTGGTTGCAGAGCTCTGCTCCAGCATGATGTCATTGAGAATTCCAAGCAGAGGCCCACTCTCTGCTCATAAAACGCTATTTCTTCAACTCAATACATATGGTCTTTCTGCATTTCAGCTCCTACTCCTACTCTATCACCCCCCCACCACCAGTTCAGTTTCACAGCCCTTCCTTCTTTTCCTTTCCCATCGTGTTTTAGTGTGAGGAAAGTTGGATACATTACACTTGGGACAAGGCCAAAGAGGCATCCACAGGTCAGCTACACAAACGCCTATATCAGGTGCATTCCCACAGAAATAGTACTTGAATATTATCAGAAGAACCAAAAATCCTAGATTTTCGCATTGGAAAGAGACTGAGAAAAGACAGCAATGGAAACGGCAGCAAAGGAAATGACAGGGGAAAGTGATGGCTTCCTGGAAACTTAGTCACAAGACGCTGTGTGCTCTGTCTATATGACATCATCACCGTTTCTTATTATCTTCTTTTGCTGGATGCTGAGCGACTTAGACCTGGGCTAAGAAACGGAAAAAATAAAATGAAAACTCAACCCTTGCCTGGTCTGGAAACAATTAGAACAGGCTGATGTCATAGTTTGAGACAACAGCATACTAAATGAGATGCAGTGGCCCGGCATAGCTTTGTGAACACAGAGGACTTTGTATAGGAGGGAAAAAAGAAACACAAAAAAGAAACAATTTTCCTATGAATTCTCGGGAACAAAGAATTTGTGTGCATAAGAAGGATCTGGCAGCAGATGTATAAATAGAGTTGAAATGAGAGTAATTAAAGGATATGCTGCCTCTGCTCATCACATCCTGGCGGCAAAGCTGGAGCAGATGTGTTGCCCGTGGGATCCTGTGGGAATGATCAAAGATCATCAGTGGCAAGTGATGCCTGAGAGGCTTTTCTCTTTTCTTCTACATCACTTTGTCATTACAATCTGAATAGAAACAATCTGTTTGTCCAGACACATGGAAACTGAAGGCTGAACTGCACTTCTGAGATTAGTTTTGGGGCATCAAAACATTATTTTGAGTCCACTTAATGTTTTTTTAAACAAGTGCTAACAGCCTAGATATATCCTTTCCCCACTGCTGGGACTGGGTATTGAACGTCAGCTCAGAAATGAAGGCTCATTGCCTTATTCTTTAAAGGAATAGTAGTTAAAGTAGGAATAGTAGTAGACCTTTTGGGAAATAGCCTTATTTGCTTCTTGTCGACAATTAAATGAGAAGATTGATATCACTCTCATGACTCTAAATATGAGGCTACAGCCAGGAATTGGTTAGCTCAGGTTAGTATAAAAACTGGACAGCTGACCAATAAGTCACGTTTGTTAAACATGAGAAACATGTTCTTATTGCTCAAAAGTAACAGTTTTATATCTGTATCAAAACCCAGGCAACGTATTCGCACTAGTATTACAATATTTCAAACGATACCCAGCCCTACCAACAGCCAGTTTTAAATGGCACCTAGGTAGCTTACACACAGCAAGAAGGATCACGGTTTGCTCCTCAGTCTGTTCAGGGTGGAGCTTTTGCTTGTTCCGTCAGCGTTTGCTGGGTTTCCTCTGGTTTCCTCTTACGTTCCATATGCAAGTCAGGTGGGGTGGAGACTCTAAATTGCCCAAAAATATGAATGTGAGCATACCGAAAGGGAGTTTTTCCTCGCCACTGTCGCAATAGCTAATGCTAATGCTTGCTCTTGAGGGAATTACTGTAATTGTTGGGGCTTTGTAAATTATAGAGTGTGGTCTAGACCTACTTTATCTGTAAAGTGTCTCGAGAAAACTCTTGTTATGATTTTATACTATAAATAAAATTGAATTGACTTGTCCTAGGCATTTCTCTGCCATCCTCAAAATGACTGAGTGGGCAGAGAAAATGCATGAATAAAATGACACTGTTATGTTGGGAACCTAGCAAACCTTTACTTAACAACTCAACCACATGTCTGTGTACTCCTTTCTGTATAAGAAAAAATACATTTCATGGAACCATGGCAAATACAGAACTTTAAAGCTGTGCTTCCCCAGATTGCATGCATGTGCTATCTCTCCCTCTCTATAAAAGGCAGATAGAGGTTGTGTATTGTTTACTGTTACCATTATTAGAAGCGGGCTCTATTTGTCCATTTACAATATTTCCTTTCAGTTCACTCCATTTCCAGAGACCACATTTCTCTGAAACTCTTCAGTGTAGCCCCACCCCAGCACAGAAAAACTACAGCACTATTCTCCCCTGCTAAAAATAGACCCATGTGAGGTGACACACACTGGTAAACGCTCTGCAAGGGAGACGAACAATGCTCTGAAGAGGAAGAAGAGGAAGAATACACATTAACAAGAGAGAATGGCCACTTTATGCCCTGCTGATTTTATCTCATTATCTGTTCCTTGGTGGCAGATCGATGTGCGGAGCTTTTCAATGACATTGTAAAATTTTGAAGTCAGATGGAAAAGTGCGAGACTTAGACTGGTGTCTCCAGTGGTTAGTGCTCAGAGCAGCCCTGCCTGTAAATGTGACAAAAGCCACAGCGGGTATAAATACCCAAGTTGGTCATGATGGATACAGGAGCGAGATACCGCAGCCAAGACCAACAAAACAGGCCTGACATGATGAGACCCATTCCACAGTGGGCTCTCAGAGTGACAGTGCCACCCACTGGTTAGAAATTATACTACATGTCCCCTTAAAGATGTATATACCAGGCCTTGGGGCAGACATGTGGCACTGATGTCATTCAGGACTACTGAGGTCAGATGTGTTTGTCATGGTTGCAAGTCGGGAGGGTGGCTGGGTTATGCAAAGGCACCAGGATGTAAAAAGACCAGCTTTTTCTGGTTGGGAGATGTTGGCGGGGACATGTAGGGGGGGTTGGTGCAATAATCTATTTGGGGCAGTGACAGACTCACACCTGTCTCAAGTCACACAGAGAAAGTCCTGTGGTTGACATGCACTACATGTGGCACAGCAAAGATGACCACCAGCATGCCTTCTTCATTACCAATTGTAAAGATTACCTTAAAAAAGATTTTTAGGATTTTTGTATTTATACTGTATATTTTGTATGCAACACATTATCTTTTCCGTTCTTTTAATACAAATACATACAATATTGTAAAAATGCAAATAGTGTTAAGTAATTGGACATCAACTTGCACTCTTGCAATTTATTTATTTTAAATCACTGACCATATCAAGTAAATGTGCAAACTTTAAAATACAAAACTACTAAAAAAAAAGAAAAGAAATCAGATGTCTCCATCAATTCAAGCCCCATAACCTTCCCAAGTATCTGCCTCCCTGCCTAATAGCACCATGGTGGCCAATCAATCATCACACAGGCTCCCAATTTGTATAACATCAGTCAAACACTTTTAAAATCACATCTCTCTGCTGCCCTGATTCCAGAACTGATTTCCAGGAACCATTCATCAGCATAATCCTAGAGAATAAAAAAAACCCATATCTATCCCTTGATATAAACCAGACATGTTTCTAAAATAATGATCTGTGTGTGTATGTGTGTGTGTGTGTGTGTGTGTGTGTGTGTGTGTGTGTGTGTGTGTGTGTGTGTGTGTGTGTGTGTTTTTGCACGTGCCTGCATCTGTTTGTGTGCCTGGCATTGCAATCAATTTAGAGGCATGAGCTACACGTAAATTACATCATTGAACTGGGTAAATTGACTGGAGGGCTTACAATGATAATAATTGCTGTTTCAATCAGATTCCATTCATTTTCGGGTGCATCAGTGATCAGATAAATAGCTAATGATGTTGAAGATGTTGGCAGTCGAGCGTGAAATAGTGTGTTGGTTTTAAGCTGATTGTAGTATAAACATGTTTCTAGTAGGCAAACAGACATGTTAATTGCATGGAAAGTTTTGAACTGATACCGTTTTAAATTAGGGATTCAGCATACGTGTCAATACAATAGAACCACATCCTGCTACATAATATTCCAACACAAATGGGCGGTTAACATTGAAGAGAAACAGATAAAGGGAGGAAACAGATCCAAACCTCTACATTCCTATAATACTAAGACTGCGATAGCTTACATTCCACCACCACTCACCTCTTCACACACAGCTGTGCCTTCGTGGCATCCGAAGCCCACGGCAGAAACACTACGGCTATTGAGCGGCGAGGAGCACCTCACGGCTCGGACGTCTACACTGGCACTGGCCATTGTTTGTGTTGGCATTGCATATAAAGGCAGCCTTTCTCATGTCTGTTCCATAACACCATTCCAGTCTTTGATTAAGGAAAACACAGTAACTAAACAACATGGGCTACACTGTTGTAAAAGCCATGAAATCAATATTTCAAAAAAGTCCTTCTCAAAAAAAGTATATATCAATATTTAATGAATATTTGTTGTTTTTTTGTTAGTTCATCGTTCTGAGCCTCATAAGACATTTTCAATCTTTCAGATTCTGCTCCACTTGGAAGTGAAAGTACAAAACGTATTTCATTTTAATGGCCCTCATTAGTCTGACAGGAAACATGTTATTTTAGGAGAACAACTGGAGGACTGGATACAGATGTGACTAAGTGAATGCAGCTATATGAGGATCATGATCTGTGGTGCAAATACTGTTAAGTCACCTGAAACTACAATATTCACATCATAAATGTCAACACGGAAATACATGTCATGCTACAGAGGAGCCATTATTGTAAAGATAAACCTCATTTCAAGATAAGATCTGTTGTAATCTTGCATTGCCAGACCCTCCTCCGGCTGGCTAGTCCACACAGCATTCCGGTACGGGAGAAAAATATGCTCTGGTTTATTGGCATTTCTTTAAAAATCTGAATCGTCTTGGGCGCTGCTAAGCACCGGATGGAGCAACGGCCCATCTGCAAAATAGCCTCTGGAAGGAACTTGTTTTGGTGGAACATGTGTACATTTAAAGGTTGTTTTAGTCGTGCAACAAAAAACTCAAATTGGACAGATAGTCTAGCTAGCTGTCTGGATTTACCCTGCAGAGATCTGAGGAGCAGTTACTTTGATTTATAGGACCATAGTCATGATAAATGGACCAGAGTTTAAAATTCCAACACAAATAAAGTGGAAGGTACTGGACATCCGGACGAAAAGACTGAAATCTGGTGGAATATCCGGCGGCAACAGAGTAATTCCAGAAGTAGAACGTCGTGGATATAGGCTAGATCTGTTGTGATTCAAGGCATTTAATCAACTTTTACAGGGCAGTAATACTAAAATAAATCAGACTACATTGGTTAACTATGACTAACTTTACTATATTTCTTATAGCACTCACAAGCAAATCTAAATGGATTTGCTGCTATATGTTCACCAAGTAAGAACTTTTTTCATGAATTCTTAAGAGTCAAGAGGTTTGACCAATAAAACTGCCGCGTCAGGAACCCATTTGTCAAAGGAAATCCTGATCTTTTGTTTTTCCTTTTACCAAAACTCTGCGCATCCAAGCATAAAACCTTCACTGCAGGCCAAGCCATCAAAGAATGAACATGAGAAAACGCAGTATCGGCTTACATGTGATGAGAACTTCCCCCCCAGCCGCACTGAGAACTTGATCACTTCTATTTAAATATTAATTGAAAGCCACAGTTGAATGTACCTGAACAATGAAAGCAGGATTAGGAAAGAAATAATTA
The DNA here is from genome assembly GCF_031162955.1 of Sander vitreus. Lineage (NCBI taxonomy): Eukaryota > Metazoa > Chordata > Actinopteri > Perciformes > Percidae > Sander > Sander vitreus. The sequence continues at coordinate 22,051,388 of NC_135861.1, read as the reverse complement.
ATGATTCATATCTCTCGTTTTTCTTCACTAGACATGCGTGTTAAGGTATTGGCGAGACTGAAAATGAGCCAAAAAAAGTGTTTAGAAATTTAAAAAAAAGAACTACTAACTGGACAGTGAGTCATTTTATGAAAGTAACACAGACATCCGGGAAGCAATCATCACCGAACAAACACACAGAGATAAAGCAGTCACCCTCGATCTACGCTCCTAAATCAGGAATGTAAAATAAAGCAGAGGAAACCTTTTGTGCAGGTCACGAGAGTGCTGAGAAATTGATTCATGTTGACATATTCCAGAGGAACAAGATATCCTGAGTGTGCAAGTTCCATTCATACCGCATTTCCACAAGACCTGGTGGGTGCAAGTCAGCAGATCTTATTCAGGCAGGCTGGGTAGGACATGAAGACTGAAGGCTTTACAGAGCGATAGAGACATTCTGAGAATAACAGGCAGACTCAAATTCATGATAACAACCCCTTGAGGAGGGGTTACACAGCACCATGTTTATCGTTTCAATTCTCTCAATGCCCCCCATAACCCTCGCTTGAGACAGTGCCAAGGTATTTACAAGAAAAGAGGGTTACACCGGGGCACACGGATTAATTCGCCATCTCTATGACAAACTACCTGACAGCGGCTAATGTCATTTGGCTTCCATTTAATTCACACACAAAGCTTATTGGACAGTTTCTAGCGCACAATGGAACTCAATAACGACATAAGTCCTACAGGGGCGAGCTAGAGAAGAGCCAGCCACACGTATCATAAATCAACATCAATGCTTGCAACACAACAGCCCAGATCAGAGGAGTCTCCGAATATAAAAAAAGAAGACAAATATATGTAATTACAGAGGAATAGATTTCAAACGGAGAGTAAATCTGTTACCTTTGCTGTATCCTTGGAGGTTTGATGTGCGTGTCATAAAGCGGTTTTATTGATGGAAAGCACAGCCCAGGTCTCTGCAGGCTGCAGGGCACATCGATCTGTAGCCCCTCAATTACTTATTTGAGGCCCCCGTCCCAGCTCTCTGAGCTGAGAGGATGACAAAACTGGTCCTTTGTGCAATTATGCATTGTGTTACAAATTGTAATCATGTGAAGATGTGTCCGTTTTTTCAAAATATTTGTTTTCAGCATTCTGCTTTATTCGAGAGTGATAGCTAGAGCAAGACAGTAAAGGCAGGGGAGAGAGAGAAGGGGGGGGGGATGACATGCAGCAAAGTTCATGGGCTGGAATCGAAACCGGGCCACTGCGGTAAGGGCATATATGTATATGTTTTAACAAAAAGCGATTTAGATCAGTCAGTGTGAGAAATAGGGCTCCACGATATGAGGACAATATGTGAATATCATGATAATGATATTATTTGCGATACATAAACAGATATTAGTGTAATCAGTTCTGCATTTCTGCTGCTTTCAGTATTCTGCTAAAATACAGAAACAGCTTGTTTAATTACAAAAAAAAATCATCTCTAACATTAATTTATTGAACAAATTGCAAATTGAACATAAAAAGCACCATTAAAAAGAATGACAGTTATATTTTAAAGTGTAGTTTTGTAATGATACTCTTTTAAGCAACTCAAAAAAGAGGGTCTTTCACGACATGTCTCAGCCTTTGACGATGCGTTTATTGTGCAAGTTGATATTGCGCTAACGATAAAAAAACGATATATTGTGCAGCCCTAGTGAGAAACACAAAAAGCACTTAACACTGGTACTTTTGGTTTTTCCACTAAAGCATGACTTATTCTTGGTTTTCCATGAGAAACACTTCCAAAATAAATGGGCTTGGACACGTATGTGGAAATATCAGAGGGCAGAGAGGATGTTTCTCTACCTCCCATTTTCTAGGATCCTACAACTTTGTCTGAGAAGTAGAGGGTGCAGCTAGGAGACTGACCTTGTTCCCACATCTGTAGGTTTGAGTTTACATTTTACTCAGGGTGACCTCAGGTATGAAAGGGCATAGGTATCTAGGTACACTATACAAAAAGGACACAAACATTGGAAAGCAAACAAAGTATACGATATTAATTAATGGCAAGAATGTAGAGCCATACAGATGCATTTTACTGTATATGCAGAATTTGGACCACACTAATTAGCAGCCAACTAGCCTCAATCGTAGGCCTTGATTCCAATAGCCGGTTTCATTTTCAATCCAGTTGCAGTTGGTAAAAAGGTCACAACACGTTCAGGTAACCATTTAGCTAAATAGCATATACAGCATGTAATATATGTTAGATTACATATCTCCTATAATACATTGTTTTTTTAAATGTCAATCTTAAGTTTTGGTTCTCCGTGCTCCACTATGTTCACCAGCTAGTCACCAACTTTCTGTTGGTTTTTAGAGCTTTTTTTGCTGCAAACAGCTGCCTGCTGCAGCTAGAAACGGTGCTGATGAGAGCAGGCCATAAAATCATGAGCTGAAAGATGCTGCGGGGAACTGCAGAGGGTGGTGATAATTATCTGTGGGTTCATCACTTTGAGCGACCCCTTTCACATTGTCGTAGTTATTTGATCCATTGTTAGCATAAGGACATTGATTATAGCAGCTTTAAGTTATTTATGACTTTATTTGCTTGCAGAATCTAAACCTATCTAGTTATCTACCGGTACTCATATTTGATAAACATATTCAATATTGGATCTAGATTCTGTAAAACGCTATTGAATGGCAACCTGGTAGCTATTAATCAATACCTAGAGACCTCCCTGTACAAGCAGACAGTCTATGTCAGCCTTCCAGATATTTTTCCGTCCCAGCTGTTCAACAACTCCACCGTGAATAAGGTCAATTGCCTCACTTAAACCTTTAACCAGTAAATTGTACATCACATTACAAAGACATTACAGTGACAGCTGGAAGGAGCCGTTGCAGAGGGACATGATGAGTCAGCAACACAGTAACATCCTGAAACCAACCCTGATAACAGGATAAGATTCTTTTCCTTTTATAATTTGTTCATGCATTTGGACCTAAGCAGTAAGAGCTCAGTGATCATCACCACTTTCAGTTACACGGGAGGGCCAGTGTGAGTGTGACAGGTTTACTTTATTGTCTACTGGCAGTCCTGTGCAAGCGCATAGACATCTGCTTAGCATAAGGTGAGGATTCTTGCTCCTCAGCATCATGTCTAAGCAGATTTGAGACCTCATTTTAGCTGTTTCCAAGACGGACACAATACAGAATAATGAGCAGTGTATCCCTGGAACTTTTGCGATTACTCTGCATTTAATGATGAAACGCAGAGGAATTCTGAGTAATAAAAAGCTATTGAGATTCATAGCTGCTGCACTTTGCCTAATGGAATTCTGATGATAGAAGTGGACTGAGAGAGGAAGGGGAAGAGTTGCACGTGATGAGGAGCAAGAGAAAAAGCAGCATGCATGCATTCAGTACAGTGAGGCTCTGTATTCTCAAACCGCCATTCTCGCGTACAGCGTGACTGATGAGGGAGAAGCCGTCTCACGCTCTGTGCATCTAATAGGCTTTAATGATGGTCTCTCTTTCTCTCTCTCTCTCTCTCTCTCTCTCATCCATTCTGTTAACATGTCTAATGAGAGCAGGTCCGGGTGCTCAACAGGATGCTTGACGTGACCAGGGCAATCAGCAGGAATGTGCTGTGAGTCAGAAAGATGTTGGGATTGGAAATGAGGGATTGGGCAGTTCAGAGGCACGTACGTGAGAGAGAAGCTGAAGGCTAATGGGCCAGAAGTTCTGTGGTTTATACAGCAGCTGGCAAAAGATGCATTCTCACTCTAAATAAGAGGCACAAATAAATACAAACAACTTTCCCTCCTGGCACTGTGTATCAGCTTGAGTGTGACATCAGACTATAGAGCAGCGGCGTCGGCACCCCTGAGTACGAGCATGAACGGCTCTATGTCACATACTTTCCAAACTGACACATTCATCTATCATTTTACTCTGTTCACCTCACATAGGACTGCAACTGATTATTATTTTCAATCCGTTGATTATTTTTCAGATGAACTGGGTAATTGTTTAGTCCGGTAACATGTTCACATAGCTTGTTATATCTATCCAAATGTCTAAAAATGAAAAAGGTATTCAATTTACAATTACAAAAAAACTGAAGAAAAAGAGAAAATCCTCACACTGGAGGAGCTGGAAACAAAATAATGTTTATTGTATTTGTGCTTGATAAATAACGTGAACAATTATCAAAATTGTTGGTGATTAATTTTCTGCCTAATAATTCGAGCTCCACTCTCATGCATGCACGCCAGCTCACCACACACCTGCAATGTCTGACAATGGAAACAGCTGCTGTCTCCGTAACAGAACCGTTATGAACCTGCACTTCACAGCCAGAGAGGACACACACACACACACACACACACACACACACACACCTTCAGAGTTGAGCCCACCTACCTCCACACATCTATGTCCGGGTTGGCCTATACACTGTGAAATAAGATCCAGGCTTTGATGACAAATTGCTACTGAAAGGTAAGGTGAACGTAGTTACTGGAAAGCTAGACTGGCTTTGTCAGGCACAAGAAACTGGGAGCCTCCATCTGACTGATTTACTCTCCACTAATCAGCACATTCCCCTAAACGTCAATGAAAAGAGGAGGCTCTCCTCACACAGCACCCTCCCCCTGCCTCACTCAGCTGTGTCCCTCACAGCCTCACTCTCTTTCTTTCATTAGTCTCTCTCTCTCGCTCTTTCCACCATCAGCTGTCTTCCCGCAACATGCCTCTACCCTGGTCTGTGGTCATTTATTCAGCTGCTGTGTTGATGTCTATGGTTCAGTGGGGACACGTCCGGAGCCTGCGTGTTGCAGCTCTGCAAGGTCACAGATTGTTTTTTTCTTCCCTCCCTCTTCAGGACACATGGTGTTGCTGAAGGGGAAATCTGAGCTCTCAACCAGAACACATCACACAGCCTGAGCGCAATCCAAAATGTAGTTAGATAACAGGTCATCTAACAATCTGTTTATATCTGAAGAGAAACCAGAATATGAATCACATTTAGTTGCATTGTCAAACACAAAGGTTTGAGTTTGACAATCAAAAACGGGTGAAAAAAAAATCAGTGACCATAGATCCTTCTAATTCAGGCAAAAGTGTGAGAGTACAAGATGTGATAGTGGGATTTAATTCCGGGGGAGCCGAAAATGTTTCTGTAAGCAACAGTCTAAGATTGCTGTCCTGCAAACATCCACCTCTCCATGTTTCCTCTGCTTTCGTATCCTGCTCAGGCCAGTACAATACTCACAAGGCAGAACGAGCAGAGATTCTTAGAAATGAGCATGCGTTTGGTGTTATGGATTCCTATGATTTAGATCAAAATAAAACTGTTAGCCAGATATCTTTCCTCTTCATTTTGCAAAACACATTCAGGAAAAGAAATAACAGACGTGAGACTCATTCTACTAAATAAATATATACTTTTGCTCCCCTGTAAAATTCATTATTATATCAGAACTGTTATGTTAGCCTGGGCAGTCAATCTGGGAGAAAAGCCAGAGGAACAGGCTACAAGGCTGCAGCAGCCTCCATGGGACTCCAGATAAGGCAAGATCCCCCACCTGCCTGTCTTCTCTCCACTCACCTATGGCTCACAGTGGAATTTAGGACTGCTCATTTATTTGACTTAAAATATCTTCCATTGTTTAATTACTTAGCTCTCTGCCCTTGACATACTCACAGCAGAATCCCCTAGTCAAGAGTGGCCATTAACAGGCAAAACACTATGACGAGTAACTGTCTGCTTCTTTAGGAAAAATGTAGTCAAAGCCATCCACACACTGGAAGGAAGATGCAAATAAGACGGCTGCCCTAAAGTCTCTCTACCAACAGATGGTGCTAGTGTACAGTCAATGCTGTACTGAGACTAATTTAGAGTTTAGGGATATATGACTGATCAAAAGACTCCCACTCGTCTTTATCAAGAGAGGCCAAGGAAACAAGTTAATGTAAAGTAGAGCAGCAGTGGGAGGGTTACTGTTTTAAAAAGGGAGAAAATGTGCAGGGAGAAAGGAGTTAGATAGTGAGAGAGGAATTATTCTCTAGTTCCCAAAGGAGCTTATTTAAGCTGCGGGCGGACATGTTCGGGTCTGTATGAGGAGACAGGTTTTATCTCTTAGACAGTTAGTCTCACTTGACTGGCCCTTAATTTGAAAGGAACTGTCTCCAGTCTGGGTAAAGAAAACAAACAGACGCCATACGGTAAGTTACACATGCTTTCCCACTGTAATTTGCAACTAGTAATACTAATGATACTGAACATTATCAATAATTCAACTCCTGTGAACCAGTGATTGATTTTCTGTTGCCAGATTAATTGCAGTCTAGAGAAATAAAATCGATACAAATAGGGAATATCTGTCTGGTATGAATAAACCTTGGTGAATGATGTCACTGAGGAGAAAAGTCATGTGACTATGGGACCCTGAGTGATACACGCATTAGATGAGTCTCTGTGGACGCTGCCTCATAGATTGAAAGCAGGATTTATCACAATTTCATGCACATGCACAGATCTCTGAGGCCAGTTGTCAGGGTAACAGCTAAGGCTGACAGAAAGAAAATGCACTGTCCGTCTCGTTAGAAGTTATAGACGTCTTTGTATGTTAAAAAAAACAGGCCTGCATTTACACACAGCTCAGAGCAATTAGTCCAATCAGGATAATCATTTAACTATAATGACCAGCCACAGTCCCAGCCTCCCTGTCAGCATTGTTATTTCATTCTCCCTCAAATATTCATGATGAAAAAATATGAGATTCTGCTCATAATGAGCCTTAAATAATAGAGCCATAGAGTATACAGATAATGCATGCCCCCTCTCCCAGTGGCGCTACAAATTATCCATAACATTAGCATTGAGAATCTTGGACAATTATGTTTGAATGTTTAGTCTTTTGCCAAGAACAATATTTTATCCATTTATTCACTTATTCATTGCAGGCTGAGACAGAGCTAAAAGCCCCCAAAGGGACAACTTTATAGAGTCAATGCACTGTCGTGCTATTATCAACTCCTCCCCCTGACCCTACCCCACCTCGCTCATAAATCAAAACACACTCTGGTTAATGAGGGTCAGCTATGTCACTGAAAAGAGTTGGATTCAGCAGCAATTACCAACCTGAGCTCTGGAGGCTCAGTTTGTTGGCAGCTGAGCATCAGCTCCCTGTACCAGTGGTGCAGCTACAGGACACAACAGTGTACACACACACACTGATTCCCATTCATAGAAAAAGCACAGAGAGATGATGTGAAGACCAGGCACGCCAGCCTTCGGATTATGCAGCAGAACAATGCATTTGGCTCTAATTAGGGCTGTAACTAATGAATATTTTCATTGTGGATTAATCTATCGATTAGTTGTTTGGTCTATAAAATGTCAGAAAATGTTAATCAGTGTTTTCCAAATTCCAAGATGTCGTCCTCAAATGTCTTGTTTTCTCCACAACTCAAAGATATTCAGTTTACTGTCATAGAGAAGTAAAGAAACCAGAAAACATTTAAGGAGCTGGAATCAGAGAATTTTTATTTATAATATAATAGTAATAATAGTTAACAGGTAATCGATTTTGCAGCTATATCTCTAATTTTGCAATAATGAACTGTTCCTTTTTAGTTTGCCTGCATGTGAATACAAATAGGTACAGTATATGAATCAAGCAATAAACTGAAGACTGACTAACCGAGACGGTATACTGTATATGCATCTGTGCACGGGCAAGAGAGTGCACATGGCACAGCGACTACAAGGTGCAGAGTGTGTATAGAAGAGCTGCAGTGCAGCAGCATGAGCTCATCACTCTTCTCTTCTCCCCCTCCTCCTTCACTGCCCCCCATCCCACCCCTCCTTGCGCTCGCCATTACATAAGTTAATGCAGAACACACCCTCATTATTCTCCAGGCAGGCGCTGTGAAGAGATGCAAAGGAATATGTCATCAAATGTACAGTAACAGCAAAAAAGCCAGCGCCTGTGTTTCCATCTGAGCTTTCACAGTCCCCCACTCATCACCCAGAGCAGAGCAGAACACATATTTTGGCCATGCTTAAATCATACATACAGTATAACGTGTACAAAAAGGAAGACTGGGAGACATTATTAAAACATGACAATTTTTCCTGATGTATGCATCTTTATTTGTACTGTATGCATTTTCCTCATCAGACACCTCAGTAAACACCCTGAACATGAAAGGCGCTCTCCCTAGAGGGTGGCATTCTTCAGCATTAGAGTAAACAAACTGGCTTCCTCAGATGATTAGCATTTCAAAAAGCTGTACAGCTTAACATGAGCAGTGCAGATACTGCAGCAGAGGCAATGTTCCCAAATATATTTTCCCATAATGTTGCAACCCTGCAGCAATAGGAGACAGTTAGACTGTAGTTTATTCTCAAGCCTTTTCCTTATGGCCACCCCACATTAGCCCATTTATTAATGTCATGATCACATGTCTGTTCAGCAAACAAGGAAGCCAGGCAGAAAACTAATATTCTTAAAAGGTGATATAAAAGTAATATATAGAAGAAGAGATCTTCCCACACAATGCTAATGTCTCTCTGGGAGTGTCAGTGATTCAGTGGAGTGGACAATGACTGCAACTTAAGCATAGATCAGAAAAAAAAAAGCCTGTGCATAGATAAATAAACCTCAGAGTCTGAAAACCAAAGCACAAACACTCTTTTCTCTGGTCACTGATAAAAAAGAAAAGAAAAAAAAAAAACATCCATAATGATGCACCCCACTGTGGAGGCCAGCCAATGGCATTAGCCTGAGGATACAGATTGTTGCAGTGTACACCTATTTTCCACTGGATATGCATTTCGACAAGCATGAGTGCCAAAAAATATGATAAATCAAATATGAACACCTACATTTGGGCTTGGCACCAGTCTGTGTGACTGTGGTCCACCTCTGTGGAAGAATAATTACAAAAGGAACTATTACTATGAACTTAATCTATCCAGCACCAAATCTGCAAGGCAAGAAAAACAGTCCACTTTTTTGTTCAGGCTAACTGCAACTTGAGATCTCCATCATCCTGACATTTCTGACCAGAACACGGCTTCCATCCTAGACACGTCTAAGCTTTTCCACCCCGGAGAGTATTTTTTCACCCACCACAGTGGAACTGCAAGCTCGCTTTGGCAGGTTGCTACTTTTCCATTACAAGCAGTTCCTCTCAACCCAAAGACTTCACTTGTCATAAAGCCAGCCTAGCAAAGCACGGGACCAACAATTGGGTCAGTGCCTGCTCTCATGTTGAATCTCCTACTCTACAGCACTATAGGTCCAGCTCAGGCCAACACCGATGGGTGCTAATGTCCCAAGAGATAAATCCTGTTGGAGGCATTTACCTATTATGAAGCAGTGAAGTTCTGTCAGGCGGTGTTTAACATCCCAGTTCACTCAGATGTACTCCTTCCCATAGATATCCACTATGGGACGAGGAGGCACTAGTGACAAGCTCCAAATCTGCACACATTAAATAAGTAATGCTGCCGGCGTATTCTCTGACACAGAGTCATATCAGATGTACACTGGTGTCTACGATGTCACTGCTACTGGATTCCTGTCTCAGTCATGAATCACCTCGTTACTTTAATCTCTCAGACATTTAACAGGTTGGCATTAACCCATTCAGGTTGTTTACCTCCATTTGCTCAAAAATATTGTTCTTTTTGCTTTGTTTTTCTTCCCCCATGTTCCATCAAGGAAAGAGGGAAGGGAGGGGGATATAGAAGGATAGGATAGACAGTAAAGGGATAGGGGTCTAAGGACTAGTAAGGAGGATTTTGGCTTACTGTTACTGACAAAAAAAATAGCCCAATCAGAGCCTAGAACCCGCGCAATTGAAAAAAAAGTAGCCCAATTTTAGATTTCCATTTAGTAAAAGGGTGTATTCGGTGCTTTTACTTCCCATCTTCTGTTTTATCAGTATATTTAGGCAAACAAAACTGCAGTAACAAAGAACAATTTCTAATAGAAGTCATGAAAACAAAATCAAATAAAAGTCTTTTAGATTAAACGTTAAAGCTTTTCACAGTCTTTTATCACAGAACAATGACAAAATATTAATTGAAATAGTAAAATAAAGTTTCAACATGGTGTGATAAACTGAAATGACATTTGGTTTTGGATGATATATTGGAATATAGATTTTTTTGTAAATATACGATCAGTGATAACGTTATTATTGCTATAATGATAAAAATGAATATTGGCTCATTTATGTTAGATTTAAATTTCTTAAACATCTATATTGGTATTGTCCTTAAAAATGTTTCTAATGTTCGGAGTTATGTATACATTTGGGTGGATGACTGATATGATGGCTGAGAACCTCCCTATATATTTGCTTTGTCTGCCAGTAAGGAGCAGTTTATTATAGTAGATTATATTAAAAGGCCTGTATGTTTGGAGAGGTCAACATTGTGCGAGTTACAGAAGTGCTAGAAAACAGATACAGTACTTTTGACTTTCCCTGCAGGCTACATAATTAGAATCACTGGCCGAAAGTAACAGAAATGTACAATGGAAAATAAAAACAAAATCGGTCAGTCAATCACATAATTCCATCACTATGGACTTGGATAGTAAGAGGAAGAAATCTGTTCTATGTAATACAAAATAATAAAATCTTTCTGCTGGTTTCTGTGTTTATTCAGAGAGTGATCTGAACCCTGTACGTCAGAGGACATTCCTGCTGTACACTTCTACTCTAAGACAAAGTTAAATGATAAGGATTAAAAGAGATTTAAAAAAAAAAATTAAAAAATGGCAAGATTATTCTAAAGACTAGATTATCGAAGCCATGTCCTTGATAGAGTAGACTGCCCTGAAAGATCTTGGAATGTATTTACTGTTCACTCTCTGCCTTTTCAGCTGTGTGCCAGTGATTATATATTTCCGTGGTTCTGGAAAGGAAACCATCAAGCTTGAGCA